>NC_041386.1:270152283-270155273 GCF_002162155.2 Triticum dicoccoides | reverse complement strand
GTAGAGTAAGATGAAGGGGAAACGCAAACTAGTATAATCTTCATGATCCAGGGTGCACTTCAAATGAACGTTGATTCGATCACCATCTTTGTCCCGTCGTCTTGCTCTGAGAACTCCAGCTAGCATGACAGCAAGAGGAAAAGGACAACTCCGGAAGAATCGATCTTCTCGAAGGTCGAACAACTCAGGATTAACTCCCGGAATGTGACATAGCAACATCTCTCGAGCTGAGAGGCGAAGCACACATCCATAGGAATGGAGTGAAGCAGATGACGAAGGTTCACTAGGTAGACAACGACTCCACACCTAAGAAGGTGGTAAACGATTGTCCACGTAGCGAGGAGTTGAGTTGCCATGATACCACGACGAAACATCCTGAAGGAGGGTGATTCGTAGATTATCCCCTTAAGTGGCAAAAAGAATTACCTTTGATTCAAAGATCATTGAAACTCTTTATACCAGCCTAAGGCAATCACAAGCGATCATTTGGAGGGGGTCGGTAGAATGGCATACTCGGACTTGGATGATGTGGATTACCTTGTTGAAGACAACGTAATGGATGAATTTGCTTATCACCGGAAATGGAGGAGACCCATGGTAGAATGACACATTGGCGGTGCAAGCTGGGAACAAAATGCAAATGCTGGGAATGATTCTGGTAACTGGGGAAGAACCCAATAATAGAGAGTGAATTCACTGTTTGAAAAGGTCATAGCATTGCCGAGGAAACTGAGAGCAAACCCGGTTAGTGCCGATGATAACACCTAGCGCTTGTGCGTGCTCTCAAGAACTTGAGCATTTCCATATTCATCAAGGTTTTACCAACATCCGTGTCAAGGATCCTGGCAACACAACATACCACCATGATGAACAACGATGGATGATGCAGATGCATAGGAAGATAACATCAACTCAGATTTCATCCTAGCGAGGCCAAGGAAATAAAATCTGGATGATCGACCGAGAGACATTTAGCACTCCGCTTCTAATGTTCTCCTTGATGTGCTAGTATAACCCATTCATAGATATGGTTTGATATCTAAAACATCAAGTAAAAGGTCGGACTTCGGGAACACAAAAATCCATAGGGGCAACTAGGGAGTAAATCCTACGAAATCCCTATGGGGAGGTGGCCAACTTCATCAATCAAGATATTATAATAACAGGTCTTCCGGCTGGGTGTGTTGGGCACGACATCCACTTTACCGGTTATTGCGCGACCAATATTATTGTTCTTGGGAAATGTTCCAACCATCATATCTGCCTGAGATTCAGATCTGGTTGGTGTCAGAATATTCCAGACCCATCGAGTCCAGGAAGAAAAACGAAAGTTTGCAACACAAATCGACGAGATGACGTTGCGAGATTCTCGGAAAATGAACTACGATAGTAAGCTCCAAAACATGAGCTGGTTCTGCTACAAACATGTGAACACGTTGTCCCAGACAAGCATGACCACGTGGTAGTCTTATAATAAAACACTACCGAGTTCAGGTGGGGAACCATCAACGAGGATATCAAAATCCTTGCATAAGGTATACTCTTAAGAAGGAACTTCTTCTCCTTGAACAAATCAATCAGTGGCTTGGTGTGCTAGGGATACATATAGATTGAAGGTTGCAAGTCTTCAAACCACAGAATTCTTCGCACGTGTGCATGACTGATTTGGAATGATTCCAAGAAAACAACATTGACTTTCTCGAATCCACGGCGGCAACTTGCAACAGATGCACATGAATTAAAGGAAGTCACTACCTACATCCAACATATGCTTCATGAGCTAGCATGAACAAATGCTTTCAAAAGTTTCCAACACTAGCTTAATGTTCAACAACATCATGGAGGAGATAAGGATGTTGTCAATGGGCACAACAACAATTCATCTGGGTTTCCTTTTAAAAGGAATTCCATAGTTAAGTGAACAAGTGATAGCATTGGTCAGACCCAAAAGATATAATGGTGTATGCTCGAGGGATCAACCACGAGTAAGACAGCATTACGAATATCGTTGGTTCTGGTCTGATTGGATGATAGCCCATACTCCAATCAAAGGTTAGATAAAAATGATAGGTCCAGCAACTGATCACAGGGACCAATCGATGAAGATATCATCTTTCGTCAACACATACTACACAAGAATATCCCTTTGGAACGAACTAGGTCAGGCAAGCTTTTATCTTCCAACTCTCCAAGTTGCTGTCTAGCTTAACCAACTAGCTCAGGGATATCCAACATGGATTCTTGGAGAAAGGGTGGTTTACAGGATAAACCAACTTGATCACGAACTCAACATAGCGGTCAGGTGACAACCTGGTAATACTTCTGAGAAGACATTCAGAAAATCACGAACCACCGATATGTTACTAAGCTCGAGAACAATCTTGCTTTTTGGGGCAAGACGATATGATCAAATGAGTGAGGACTTGACAAGATCCTAACTCATCAATCGAAGGGTGCACCGAAATAAGGACTAGGTAGCACGATCAGTCTTAGAAGGATGATTCCAATAACCAACACACTAAGAATGAAATTATTGTCCTTTAACTACCAAGCAACGAGGTTGCTGGGAGTATTGATTTCACACATCACAATTCATTTGTCGGTATTCCGGTTGCATCAACACGAGGGCCGAGGATTGACTAATGATGGTGAGAAGTATCACTACGTCAAAATTCATGAGAGTTGGTGCAGTTCTCATGACAATTCTGACATAAAGGGGGTAATACTCCAAGGTAGAACAGAACCAAAAGCTGGATTGTAACTTGATCTGCGGGACACAATTGCTTTGACCCAATCCTAGATATGGATGAGGTACTGGAGTTTGTTTCTCCTATTCATTCTGAAATAGAATGGCTTGGCGGACCACAAGGGTAATAGGCATCGACGAACGAATGCACGCATACTCTTGACTATCAACTGATAGACGAGGGTCAGAATGCAACTAAAGAGAGCAACTCAAAGGAACATATAACTTTCTGAGTTGTGGATGC
>NC_041386.1:270129257-270148212 GCF_002162155.2 Triticum dicoccoides | reverse complement strand
CGTGGCTCGGTGAAGTGGGTCGAGTACGGAGTGGCGGAGCTTGTGGGCTAGTCGGGGAAGCGAGGGAGGCCCGGTGGCCATGGTGGCAGTGGACGGCGGCGACGAGCTCCGCTCGGTGGCTGCGTGCAAGAAACAGAGGAGGGGGGAGGAGCGAGGAGGGTGACAGAGAGGGAGCCAGGGGCTGCGTGGCGATGCTAGAAGGGCCGTGGCGTCGCGGTGGAAGCAGGAGGTGGCCGGGGAAGCAGGAGGTGGCCGAGGCAGCGTCGGCGCCCGTCGGCCACGCGCGCTGCCTACTGGCGCGGGGAAGACGACAGGGGGGGAACGCCTGGTTGGCTGGGCCGCACCGGTGGGCTGCCAGCACAGGAGCTGGGCCGGTTGGCTGAGAGGTGAGCACCAGGTAAGTCCAGGTGGGCTCTCTCTCTCTTTTTTTTATATTTCTGTTTTCTATTTTTTTTAAATTTGTTTTGGCATTGTTTTGAATTTAAACAAATTCAAACAATGACAAAAACTCCTCTCTGAATATTTTTATTTGCTAGATGGACTTTTCCAACAGCACATAAAGCATTTCAGAGTTATTTGAAAATATATCCCATATATTATGAATATAATTCCAAATTCAAATACAATAATGATTTAAATTCAGTGCTCAAAATATTCCTCAAAATGTTCATTATTTTTGGTTTGGTGCAAAACCCTTGCCAAAATATAACCAACATTATTTAAGGCCATTTTGGAACATTGAATGCATTTTCCAGGGTTCTTTGCCCCTCTTTTATTTAAGTTTTTGAGGCTTCCAAAATTCCTCAGTTCAAGTTTCAAAAATTTAAACATGATGCAAGCAAGATGCAACACTAGACAGCACCAGAAGCTAGGGATGTGACAATATTTTGGCACGGCGAAGAACTTAATTAAGATGGACTCAAATGGAGAAGTGCTCAAAGTGAGAAAATTCCGTATCGTCAAAAGGAAAAACTTTGATATTTGGGCCATAGTCATCCGGTCTCATCTCTAAGGCCGAAGTTGTATTCGAAGTACTCAGATTTTGTATTCAGAACACTATTCGGCTGATTACGCCCCCAAGATGGCCTCTTATGGGAAAAGTTTAAACTGCAAAGTTCTTCGTCTCGTCGAAACGGACAATTTTGATATAAGAATCGTCCCCATCCGAGGTCGTATGCGAAAGTTACAGGCAAAATTGTACGCTGCAGCAGTGTTTGGCCGGATCATCTGGGCCGGGGCCCGGATCATCCGGGAAATTGAAGCACCGGAAACAACAAAAGGTTTATGATGAAGCCGGATGATCTGGGTCCAGTCCCGGATAATCCGGGTGGAGGCCGGACAATCCGGATAGAAGTCCGGACACCTTTTTCTACTACAGACTTTAGAAAACGGCCCGAAACACCATCAAGATGGCCTCGGATCGAAAAGTGTTCAACATGAAAGTTGTGCGCCTCGTGAGGCGGTTGATTTTGATATAAAAAACGTCCAAATATGATGTCGTATATGGATTCTAGAGCCAAAACAGTGAGCTGCTATCAGAAAACTGGGCTAGGCCGGATCATCCGGGCCTAGAGCCGGACATCCGGGCCGGAGGTCGTGAGAAGTCCGAGTTTGGTTAGATTTTGATGATTTGGATGACAAGGAAAGTCCTTTTCTTGTACGGGAAGTCCATCCGCCTCTTATATAGATAAGTGGTGACGGCCGATTGAAGAACAACACACAATCGAACAAATCTATCTATATCTTTTACCTTTACTTTTCCTTCTCCCTTGTTCTTCTTCTTCCTCGTTCTTCGTTCATTCTTCTTCATTGCAGGGCGGCGAACCTCGAGGCCCTAGGGGCGGTCAGGCCGACCTAGGGCAGCCCATAGCCGCTGCGCGCCCTGACGAGGTCCCTCCCGGGCGTGTGGGGTTTCGGGTCCTCAAAAGCACCTGCTGGATTGTTTGCGTACCGTGCTTCCGGACGGGTCTCCTTCGACGTGAGCTGCGGCGCATCACCCTCGGCGTTGGAGGTACACGGTGACGTGTTCGTGTGCGAACACACTTTTTGGCGACTCCGCTGGGGATCGAAGCTTTGAACGGTCTCTGACCCGTTCTTACTACAAAGAGATCGTCATCTAGGGTTTGAAATCTACAAAGGTAACATGAATACCCAATTCACTTCTGTAGATGCAAATAATGCATATGTTGTTGCTAGATCGTTTAATGAGCATAATGTATCGGCTAGCCCTAGCTTTATCAATCATGCATCTAATTATGTGCAAGAGCCGATGCAACGAAATCTCCATGCTTCTACCTCATATAATTTTAGCAACATGGAACATATGTATACGAACTCCCATGCATCGGCAGCCCCACAAATCCATATGCCGATGAACAACATGATGAGTTCTGTTAATCAAGTTGAAACACTTCACATAGGAACTTCTGATAGTATGCAACAAATTGTTTCACCTTTTTATTCATCGGCAACTAGCTTGCAATATGTTAATCAAAACATGCCGGTGGATACGGGAATTGGCTATGCTACTACTAGTTATCCGACCAATTACCCTCAATCATCATATGCTACACCTCATGCTACTAATTGTTTGGCACCATATGCAACTATGGGTATTCATAATTCGGCTTCGCACCTTCACGCTAATAGCCGAATAAGTGAAAGTTCTATAGGATCACATGTGTCTTCACCTAGTATCATAGCATACAATGTTCCTGAAGGAAATATGCCCTAGAGGCAATAATAAAGTTATTATTTATTTCCTTATATCATGATAAATGTTTATTATTCATGCTAGAATTGTATTAACCGGAAACATAATACATGTGTGAATACATAGACAAACAGAGTGTCACTAGTATGCCTCTACTTGACTAGCTCGTTAATCGAAGATGGTTATGTTTCCTAACCATGAACAAGGAGTTGTTATTTGATTAACGGGATCACATCATTAAGTGAATGATCTGATTGACATGACCCATTCCATTAGCTTAGCACCCGATCGTTTAGTATGTTGCTATTGCTTTCTTCATGACTTATACATGTTCCTATAACTCCCGTTTGCCGGAGGAACACTTTGTGTGCTACCAAACATCACAACGTAACTGGGTGATTATAAAGGAGCTCTACAGGTGTCTCCAAAGGTACATGTTGGGTTGGCGTATTTCAAGATTAGGATTTGTCACTCCGATTGTCGGAGAGGTATCCTGGGCCCTCTCGGTAATGCATATCACTTAAGCCTTGCAAGCATTGCAACTAATGAGTTAGTTGCGGGATGATGTATTACAGAACGAGTAAAGAGACTTGCCGGTAACGAGATTGAACTAGGTATTGGTATACCGACGATCGAATCTCGGGCAAGTTACATACCGATGACAAAGGGAACAACGTATGTTGTTATGCGGTCTGACCGATAAAGATCTTCGTAGAATATGTAGGAGCCAATATGGGCATCCAGGTCCCGCTATTGGTTATTGACCGGAGACATGTCTCAGTCATGTCTACATTGTTCTCGAACCCATAGGGTCCGCACACTTAAGGTTACGATGATAGTTATATTATGAGCTTATGCATTTTGATGTACCGAAGTTTGTTCGGAGTCCCGGATGTGATCACGGACATGACGAGGAGTCTCGAAATGGTCGAGACATAAATATTGATATATTGGAAGCCTATGTTTGGATATCGGAAGTGTTTCGGGTGAAATCGGGATTTTACCGGAGTACCGGGAGGTTACCGGAACCCCCCGGGAGCTATATGGGCCATATTGGCCCTTAGTGGAAAAGAGAAGAGGCAGCCCAACATGGGCCGCGCGCCCCTCCCCTCCCTTGGTCCGAATAGGACAAGGAGAGGGGGCCGGCCTCTCTCTCTCTCTTTTCCCCCCTCCGCGAATCCTATTCCAACTAGGATTGGGGGGGGGGGATCCTACTCCCAGAGGGAGTAGGACTCTCCTGGCGCGCCTCTCCTAGGCCGGCCGCACCCCCCCTTTTAGTCCTTTATATACGGAGGCAGGGGCACCCCAGAGAAACACAAGTTGGTCCACGTGATCTTATTCTTAGCCGTGTGCGGCGCCCCCAGCCACCATAGTCCTCGATAATATTGTAGTGGTGCTTAGGCGAAGCCCTGCGACAGTAGTACATCAAGATCGTCACCACGCCGTCGTGCTGACGGAACTCTTCCCCGACTCTTTGCTGGATTGGGGTCCGGGGATCGTCCTCGAGTTGAACGTGTGCTAAAACTCGGAGGTGCCGTAGTTTTGGTGCTTGATCGATCGGGCCGTGAAGACGTACGACTACATCAACCAAACGCTTCCGTTGTCGATCTACCAAGGGTACGTAGATCACACTCTCCCCTCGTTGCTATGCATCACCATGATCTTGCGTGTGCGTAGGATTTTTTTTGAAATTACTACGTTCCCCAACAGTCCCCCCCTGCAAAATTACAGAATTTTGGTGACATATCATTACCAAAAGAGTCTAAAAGTGTCAGGGGGCAATTCTATCCAGATTGGGTCATTAAGAAAAATCTTACGTATTTTTAGGACGAATGCAATGTTGTTCTACATGAATTAATAAAAGAGGGAAAGCCTATTAATTCTGCTGCAATTCAAGCTAGATTATGTCAAAAAGAGAAAGCATTGGGTGTGGATAGAATTATCAAAAAAGATGGTGATTCGGATTACAAAGTTAATTTGGCTATTGAAAAGACCGAATCAAATATTACGTATGCCGAATCTATTCTAGAAAAACAGGATGACAAGGTGTTGGGGAGCTATTCGAAAGAGGAACAACCTATCATTCAAGTAACGCAACCATCATACTCTCCCAACGTGTTTGAAAAGGTATGTCTAGCAAGTGATTTACCTATCTTCCGATTTGGTCGCAACTTTATTGTTTATGCTTCTATAAGAGAAATTCTCATAAGTAATTTTGAAAGACCAATGACGAAGGGAAATTTACTTGTTAGCAATAAAACAATTATAGAACATATCGGTCAATCTATTGTGCCATTTATAAAGACTGATAGTGACCTATTATTGCAGCCAAAGTTTTCCCCATTGCTTTATCAAAATTTCATATCTAATTGGGTAGCTTTGCTTGTTTCTTACTTGGCTTGCACTTGGTCTCAATTGAGACATGTGTATTCTTACTATTTTCGTTTCAGAAATTTAAAGCCAAGGTCAAATTCTGTTGAGAAATCCGATGCTAATATAATATCTTATCCAAATACATCGGAGATAGGGTGTAAAACACAATGCATAGCCGAATGGGGAGATTCTAAATCTGAACCATTCGTTTGCTTACTTCCAAAGCCGTTCGTACACCAAGATCGGCTAAAAAACAAAATGTATACCTTCGATTCAAACATGTGCGATCAAATCTTTGATTTGTTGTTGAAAAATAATTACATTAGAATTCTTGATCACCATGTCAAGACATCTATCCAAGGATGAATTTATTGTAAGTTGCATGATTCGTTCAAGCATAGTATTGAGGATTGCAACATGTTTCGTCAAATAGTTAAATCGACCATTGATAAAGGACGATTGAAATTTGTTGAGACACCAAGAGATGACGAGTCCATTCCAATTGGTCCCAATGGTAAAAGGTTTTTGCATTGGCTGCTTCAAGCCGATTCATTTAAAGAGAAGGTAAAAACTGCAGGTGATGGGATCAAGCTTTCAAGTGAAATTACTGAAGAGCATAATGAACATAATCTTGAGGGCGAGAATTCCATCGAAGTTACAATGGAGACGCCAAGGACTGGGGGGTAACAAGAAAATCCAAAGATCGGTGCAAGCACAACCAAAGAAAATAAAGGCCGACGTAAGCACAACGATAAAAAGCCGAAAGTCACTTTTGCGCAACTATTGAAAATATATCAGAAGATAAGTGAGGAGAACAGTGCTAATCGTCCAAGTAACGCAAAGGCATCAAGATCGCCCCATAGGCGCAAATCCAAGGATTGGTATTGGCAAAATGAGAATTCTAATGCGGTATATCCGTATCCATATTTTGTGCCGCCAATGCCAATGCCATGGATACCTTCCTATGATCATGTAAATCCATATCCATCATGGGACATGTATGATACAAGGGCGCATTCTTCATCTTATTTTATATCATCTCACAAACATTATGCAGCTCCAAAAAGATCAATGTTTGAACAATCACATATCAAAGACAATTTCAATCATACGGAATCGGTCCGGAGCTCAATGAACAAGAATGAGGTGGTCAAGCAAGTCTACCGCGTCAAACAAGACGGTCGTAAGAGTGCCACTTCAGATATGATCTCAGATGAAAAAGAGCCAAGTAAAGTGTTGAGATTGGCTACAAAAGGCAATAAGGCAAATCAATCAAGTGCCAAATCTGAAGGGAAGAAGTTGAGAGTGCACAAGGCAAAACAAGAACTGCCATTACTTCAAACAAAATCGCAGCAGGGGTGCCCACTCGGCGTATCATATTGGCAAAAGAAGAAGTTGCAAAAGCTTAGTGCACAAGAACTTGAAAAGAGAAACATGGCATGAGTTCCCAAAAGGAAGTATTCAAAATAAGAATTATGTGCAATCTTCCTTTACAAGGAGTGAGGCAAATGTGAAGAAGGAAAAGAGTGAAAACTATGAAGGACCAAGCCGAAGGTTTCAACATCTTCGGTCCACACATTATCCATTTTCTTCAACAATGCCGTTGATGCCTATGCCATGGAATTTCTCATCAGGTATGATTGGTTACCCTCAATGGGCTTATTTTAAACCATGGATGCAATATAATTTCTTACATCATGAAAGGGTATTACCAAATCATCATATGTTTGATTAGCTTTACTTTTGTTGCTAATCCAAATGGCCGATATATACTTATCGTCCTAAGCACATAAAATGGCCGATGAAGTGTTGACATCGTCCTTAGGAAAAGCATCATGCAAGTTATTTTTCGGCACACAACTTTGCCGAAAAACAGGAGGGCATGTGTTGACACCAGATTTTGGCACGGCGAAGAACTTAATTAAGATGGCCTCAAATGGAGAAGTGCTCAAAGTGATAAAGTTCCATAATGTCGAAAGGAAAAACTTTGATATTTGGGCCATAGTCATCCGGTCTCATCTCTAAGGCCGAAGTTGTGTTCGAAGTACTCAGATTTTGTATTCAGAACACTATTCAGCTGATTACACCCCCAAGATGGCCTCGCATGGGAAAAGTTTCAACTGCAAAGTTCTTCGTCTCGTCGAAACAAACGATTTTGATATAAGAATCGTCCCCATCCGAGGTCGTATGCGAAAGTTATAGGCAAAATCGTGCGATGCAGCAGTGTTTGGCCGGATGATCCGGTCCGGGGCCCGGATCATCCGGGAAATTGAAGCACCGAAAATAACAAAAGGTTTATGATGTAGCCGGATGATCTGGGTCCAATCCCAGATGATCCGGGTGGAGGCCGGACAATCCGGATAGAAGTCCGGACGTCCAGACACTTTTTTTACTATAGACTTTAGAAAACGGCCCGAAACACCATCAGGATGGCCTCGGATCAAAAAGTGTTCAACATGAAAGTTGTGCGTCTCGTCGAGGCGGTTGATTTTGATATAAAAAACATCCTAATCCGATGTCGTATGTGGATCCTAGAGCCAAAACAGTGAGCTGCTATCAGAAAATTGGGCTAGGCCGGATCATCCGGGCCTAGAGCCGGACATCCAGGTCGGAGGTCGTGCGAAGTCCGAGTTTGGTTAGATTTTGATGATTTAGACGGCAAGGCAAGTTTTTTTCTTGTACGAGAAGTCCATCCGCCTCTTATATAGATAAAAGGTGACGGCCTATTGAACAACAACTCACAATCGAACAAATCTATCTATATCTTTTACCTTACTTTTCCTTCTCCCTTGTTCTTCTTCCTCGTTCTTCGTTCGTTCTTCTTCATTGCAGGGCGGCGAACCTCGAGGCCCTAGGGGCGGTTAGGCCGACCTAGGGCAGCCCATAGCCGTTGCGCGCCCTAAAGGGGTCCATCCCGGGCGTGTGGGGTTTCGGGTCCTCAAAAGCACCCGCTGGATTGCTTGTGTACCGCGCTTCCGGACGGGTCTCCTTCGATATGAGCTACGGTGCATCACCCTCGGTGTTGGAGGTACACGGTGACGTGTTCATGTGCGAACACACCGACCTGCCCCTGCCCCCACGAGCAAATTTTCAGATACGAGCCGACGCCTAGAGAGCCGCCACTGGGAGCGTAGAGCCACGAGAGGGGACACCATCATCATCAGAGGAGTTCATCTCATCAACGGCAAGAGCCCAGAAACGGGAACCAATCGGCGGCCGTGAGGCAGCCGGCCGCCGCACTGAGGCCACCACGCCAACAGAGGATGGGGAGGAGGGGGAGGGGGCGACGAGGGGAGGAGATCCGCCGGAGTGGCACCAGAAGGGGCCGGAGACGCCCGGGTCGGGGAGGAGGAAGGGGAGGCGCCATCTCCAAAGTCATGTTCTGCCTCCTCTCACAATCGTTGTGAACCTATAATTACCTGCTCGTGGAACCTCCCATCCGAAGTCCTCCCTGTTAACAGCCGATTACAGTGGGGAAATTCAGAGGAAGGTGGGGAACAGGGGACGGAGGAGAACAGTAACTCACGGAATCCTGGCTAGCCTTCCTTATGTGATAACTTAGTCCTGGGCAATCACACGTAACCAAGTGGAGCCAGCTGGTCAACGCTGGACCTTTTGCACTTACCCCCTGCCGTTTCTCGAATTTATGTGATATCTCCTTCGATGACGACGCTAGCCACTGATCAACTGACTAGACTTAGTGTGCTAGCCACTGATCGACTGACTAGACTTGGTGCGCCGGGCATGGAGGACATGACGGCGACGCTGGCGAGGGCTGGACGGGCTGCTGGCGATGGCAAGGGAGCTAGAGGCGTGTGTCAACGGCGATCAGGGCGTGCCGGGCGTTGCTAGGGAGCTCTGCGTCGAGCTGGCCGCGTTCGTCGATCGTGCCGTGCGCTTCGCTGACAACAGCCCACGCGGAGGCAATGCCGGCCGTCGGGTGCGCGTGAACGACCGGCTGAGGAGCGGCAGGAAGGTGGCGGCGGTGAGGGTGCAGGTCCGGGTGTCGTTGATGCAGGACTTGGGCCCGCTTGACGACGAGCTTAGTTGGCGGAAGTACGGCTGGAAGGACATCCTCGGCGCCACGTACCCGAGGGCCTACTTCTGGTGCACGCATCGGCACACGCAGGGCTGCCAGGCCACCAAGCAGATGCAACACGCCGCCGCCGACCCGCTGCTCTTCGACGTCGTGTAACACAGCACGCACACCTATGCCCAGGCTACCGCGTTCCTGGCTGGCATGGACCAGCATCCGCCTGATTCCTTCGGCTAGGAATAGCAGAACTCGCCGGCTGCGACACCGGAAGGGATTCAGTAGCCGGCAGAGCCTGTCACCCCGCCCTTGTTCCCCTCCTCGCCGGTGAGCTCCTGGTGCCAGCTTAGCGGTGGCTACCGCTATGCCGCCGGCAGCAGCCTCGGGGCTGACATGCAGTTCGACGAGCTGTACGTGAACCTGTCCGAGTTTTTCTGAACAAAGGTTCAGAACCTGTAGGTGCAGCGGCCACTATCATACTGTATTTGTACTAATATTTAGATTCAGATTCAGTGATCATTTATGACAATGGAAGCTATATCTATATATAGTACCGTCACTGGTAGTGCTTATACATTGGGCAAGATCCCCAGATTTATCAACAAAACCTCTGAACTACAGCAGCTCCACAACTCCAACATATTATGGATCAGCACATGCACAAAACCAATCTGTGCAGTTTATTACCGTAGCAGCAGGGCCTTTATAAGCTAATTGAGAAACAGAAATGTAAACTCACTACAACACAATGTCATCACTACATGCACCAAGAGGAGGTTCTCAGGGATTTAGAGCATCTACAGCAGGGTATCTCAAACCCTCCTTAAATGGCGGGACGGCCCGCCCGGTCGGATATGGGGTGGCCGAGCACACCCGCCATGCTGGACCCGGCTTACGTTGGCCCATCCGACCCCACATATATTCCTCCCCATCCACTCGCCAGACCAAACCCTAACCACTTCACTCCACTCCCCTCCGCCACCTAAGCTCGTCTCTAGCGCCGTCCGGCTGTCTCCGGCATGGCGGGCAACGGATCCGAGTCCTTCACCTCCAGATCCGTCAACCCTGAGCTTATCAGACGCGTCCCCGAGGAGGAGATGGTCGTCCGGCTTTCGCTCCGCCGCTCCTGGGAGGTGGCCCGTGCACGACTGCACTCGAACTCCATTCGTCAGGAATCCATTGCATCCGCCCAAATGGCGCATGGGTCTGACGCTAGGGCAGCCGTCACTGCCTCACCGGGGACAGTGCAGTCCGTCTGGCGTCCGAACGCAGTGGCGGCCGCGCAACCCTTCTGTTAGCGCACCGAGGTCATGGATGCACCATGGGCGTCGTCCGACGCAACCATGTGAAAGTGCAACCAAACTCCGGATGGTTTGGTAATTCATAACAACATATAGCTCATTGAACTAATATCCATTCAAGTTTAATATTTCAGAAAGTTCAATGAATGGCATGACATGGACTAGAGATGTGGACCCCTCAAAATGCTAAGGACACATATTGGCAAAAGCTCAAGACTCTTCATTTCTATTTGAGTGATCCAAGATCACATTGAATCCATAGGAAAGCCAATACTATTAAAAGGGGACGAGGTGTTGTTTAATGGCTTGCTTGCTCAAATGCTTACGCTACGTTTGGATGTCTCTATTGAGAGCCTCTGAATTGCATTGGATCCAATACCAAATCAACCTTTGTATTGCAATGGGCTCCAATACCAATACAGATGTTTGGATGTACAAAATATTGCAGGTTGGAATTAGACAAGCTAGCAATACCAATGTTATGTTTGGATGCCATACAATGGAATTGACGGTTTGCATGAGCTGCACCCTGAACAGAGCCGGCCGAGCAGCAGTTAGGAGCACAGGACGCCGTCGTCCCCGACGGTCAGCCGACCATCCGCGACCGGGATGGAGCGACACCGATGAGCGTGATGGTCCAAGCTCGTGCAGGCACAACCCCCCGTGTATGGCAAACTCCGTCTGCCGCGAGATCTAGAGCAGAGGACCTACATGCCAGCGAGCACTAAGGGCCAATCGATTAGAAGAGGGGCGGGTGACGGAGGGCAGGGAGGACGACCAGGCGTGGCTAAGGACGGCGGGGCATGGAAACCGGGGAGGAGGGCGGGGCCGGCTGAGGAAGAAGGCACCTGTGCCGCCGTCGGACTCCATGGCGGGGAGTGTCTCAAGGGGATGACGAGCAAGAGCTAGGGAAGAGGGGAGGAAGGCACCTGCGCCACCGCCAGACTCCGTGGTGGTGGCCGCCACCGCCGGACTCTGCTAGGTCGTCGCGGTCAGCCTCTCCTAGTCATGTCCCCTTCTTTTTTCTGGCCGCTCGAAGAGGTATCCGGGCAAGCGATTTCAGCGTAATTCGGAGCGGGAGGGCTCCGTATCGTAGGCAGGCACTTCGCGTGGGATGTAATTCAGCCATCGTTTTCGTTTCATTACAGCCTGCCAATTTGCTATGCAACCAAACACATGAATTGAAAGATTACAATACCAAATCAGATTCCAAGCCTCCAATGGGAACATCCAAACGCAACATTAGTGATATTGCTCCAAATCCCTCAATCACTTTCTCATTCCAAATATGTCAAAACCCTAAACTCCAACTCGACCCCACCGATTCATTCCACCCGGAGCCACTGAGTTCATAGGACATAGCCATTGCCAGAAACCCTAAACAGTTTAGTCACACCGATACGGATCTCGGTCTTACCGAGATGGCCTTGCCAATTCTCTATTGCTTGTTGCAATTATTTCGGTCTCACCGAAATAGCAATCGGTCCCACCGAGTTGGCTTGACATTTTCTCTATTGCCTTATTGCTTCACTTCGGTCTCACCGAGTTGATGTAATCGGTGCCACCGAGTTTATGTTTGCCCTAAGCCCTAGCACATCAGTCCCACCGAGTTGTTTCAGTCGGTCCCATTGAGATTCCTAACGTTCACATTTTGAACTAAATCGGTCTCACCGAGTTCTTCTATTCGGTCTGGCCGAGTTGGGTCAAATGTGTGTAAGGGTTGGATTTTGTGTGGAGGCTATATATACCCCTCCACCCCCTTCTCCATATGAGAGAGAGAGAGCCATCAGAACGTGCCTACACTTTCGACATACATTTTCTGAGAGAGAACCACCTACTCATGTGTTGAGATCAAGATATTCCAATCCCACCACAAGATTCTTGATTTGTAGCCTTCCCCAAGTTGCTTTGAACTCAAATCATCTTTCCACCATATCCAAATCTGTGTGAGAGAGAGTTGAGTGTTTGGGAGACGATCATTTGAAGCACAAGAGCAAGGAGTTCATCATCAACACATCATCTATTACCTTTTGGTGAGTGGTGTCTCTTAGATTGGTTAGGTGTTGCTTGGGAGCCCCCGTCAAGATTGTGGAGTTGAACCAAGAAGTTTGTAAGGACAAGGTGATCGCCTACTTCGTGAAGATCTACCCAAGTGAGGCAAGTCCTTCGTGGACAATAGCCATGGTGGGATAGACAAGGTTGCTTCTTCGTGGACCCTTCGTGGGTTGAGCCCTCCGTGCACTCGTGCAATCGTTACCCTTCGTGGGTTGAAGTCTCCATCAACGTTGAGTTAGGTCCACCATTACCCCAAAGGAAGAAATTAACGTTAAGGAGGGGTAGAGCAATGTTACCTCCCTTGATGATTGAGAATCCCACTTCTTTGGAGGAAACAGAGAACTTGAATGACCAGTATTGGAGCAATTTGACTTTGAACAGAGATGCACGACCACCAAAACATGATGAAAGAATAGTGCTTACAGATTCTTCTGTCAATCCAATCCGAGATCTTGTGAATTCTACCACTAGTGGGAATTCTTCCATGTCCTTGCCTTCCTCAAAGTTGATTGGGACAACCCATTTCCTCCAAACTTCCGCTGCAAAATCTTGACCGATGTCGAAGTTGAAATCTACGAGAGCCATGATCGTGGGCCAATGGAGAGGGTCGTGGTGCGGTGGAACAGACGGATCATGGACGCCGGGCCAGAGCGGCAGCCGGTGTGTAGGAGGGCTAGACACCGGGGCTAGGAGCTAGGGTCTAGGGGCTAGGAGTTGTCCATTATGTGTCTCTCCAACGAAAAAGGAGTCCCAATCAAATGGCAAGGCTTTTTGCCAAAATGATAAAAATAATAATCAAGATCCACATTAATTGAGAAACAAATTGGTTCGTTTGTGTCACTCACACAGTAACGATTTGATTTATTATGCACTCTCCCGATTTCAATATCCCTTTCCCTTCCTACTTTGTTCTACAAAATCCAAGCAGTAACACAATCACCAAACAAATTGTCATTAGTCATCATATGCCTTCTTCAACGACCTAAATTTTGTACTGAAAATTGCTCCAAAAGAAAGTAGCATCAATTTGTTTCAACATGCTTGTGCTAATCATTGTAAAACCTATTAGGAATTTGCTTTGGAACAATATATACAAATCTGCAGTGGTGCTCTCTTACCGAGTGTATTAATATTTGTGTGCAACGTTTTATCGACCTAGAACACATTTTGCAGCGTGTTTAATTTGAGAAACAATAGGGGGTAAGTGCAAAAATTCCAGCACCAACCGTCTCGGGCCGACTGGCTCCACTTGGCTGCGTGTGATTGGCCCAGGACTAAACTCGCACATATTGAACAAGTTCTAGGACTGATCAGTGCTCTTTTGCAAGTTCTAGGACTAAACCATCACATCCTGGACAAGTTCTAGGCCCTCCAGTGTTACTAGCTCCTTATCTTAGGCAAAGTGTGGCATAAAATTTAAGCCTATGGCATGTGGACCATGAAGCTAATAAAGTGTGGCAAGCCACATGTGTGGCAATGAACAAAACACATGCACTGCCTAAGATACTATGGCATGACTAAAGTTAGGGGTGGCAACCTTAGGCTGCAATCCAAATAGGCCCATCATGTTTTCATCAGCAGTAAGCAATCTTATACTATCTGAGATACGTGCACCACAATCTCATGTAATTAACATACCTAGCAGGTCTACAATAAACAAGAAGTGGAGGATAACAAAATGCACAACAGTGTCGTCCGTCAAACACTACAGATAGCCCTAGGCCAAAAGCTACCAACACCACCTAACCAACTTCAAGGGCACGCTAAAATTCTACCAGTGTCTAGATATAGATCTCATGATCATCATTGTAACGATGCCATCGCCTCCAATCTTTTTATGGCTGTGCTTCCCCTCCCTTGCCCCCTCCTCTATCTCAACATCTACATCAGTTGCATTTGCAACATGGAATTAGTTCAGAAAACAGTACTACCCATAAAATCCATTTTCGATATCCAAGAGTTGAGACCAGAATTCAATAGTTCATTACGTTAGGTTGCAATAAATAGACCAAATCAAAATTTTGTAATAATTCACAAAAGATAAGGCTGACCAAAGTCTCTCTGTACTGTTCTTGGAATTGATGGTTGAGACAGTCGCCTCGACTTACATTGAACAACTGGACAGAGTTCAACACTTCCACATGCATGTGTATGTGATAGGCAGATTATGAAAGCAACACTGAAGATATGTCTATGCTACTCTCCCATTGGACCTCCAGAAAAATGAGGGTTCACCTAAAAGGCTAAATAATTAAGAGTAGGATTCATCAAAGTGTCTTACTAGTATGCTCATTCTGAATATTATCAGAATAGCACTAATCAAATAGCAAGACAGAAATATGAAGCCTTGAATAGGCACATGCTTCCCAAACAAATCATGTAGTACAAGATAAACATCATAAGGTACCTTTGTTAGCACTGTCAACCATATTGTCTTCATCATCCTCCAAAATCTCATCATTATCATCATCATCACCACCTCCCATGTCTAGCTTATGCAAACATAAAGAGCAATGAGAAGCCTTGCTAACATTTACTTCATCAGTGGAGAAAGATTGTACCAAACCCATACCGAGCAGTTCATATCACCAAAGTCACCAACTGCGACATAGATAACTTGAGGCCAGTTCACCCTGAACAACATAGTAGGGTATATGACACAAACAAACACATGTTTGAACCACAGAACTTACATCCAATGTCTTCATCATCCTCATATTGCCATTTATCCCAGTCAACCTTGAGGAAAACAGGTGGCTTGGCTTCCTTCTTGAGCATCCTAGGCCACCACTTGCCCTCAGCTTTCTTGACAAGGTAGCATATAGTCCTTAGGGAAATAGCGGCTTGGCTCTCCTGCATGTAAATAAATAAATAACAACAATTAGCATGTAAAAAGTGCACCCAAGAAGATGACATTTGTCAGTAATTATAGACACCAACCTCAACACTGACATCATCAAAGAGCTCAAGGTCAAGCTCATACTGCATATCATTAGCAGGGTCCTTTGATGAGAAATTTAAATGGCCATCAGGCTTCAAGTTGAGCTTCACTTCCTTTGCATCGAGCAGTTCAATCATCAAGTAAACCTTGTCTAGCCTCTACACCCACTTAGTGCTTGGGTGACAACTGCACTCAAAACAATGCCCATCATGATTTTGATCAAATCTCATTCTCATTTAAAATCACGAAAATCATCAATAAGAATATGGCTAGCCAATTAGTTGGCCAAAAATGGCAACTTTTGTGAGGTTGGCTAAACAAATGGTAGTCAACCAATCAGGGCGGCTCCTTGAACAAAAACCTAGGATATCACATATCGTAATAACTCGCATACTTGTGCCTAACTAAGAAATACAGTAACTCTTTTGTGCGGGAGAAAGAAATACAATAACTTACAAGGAGCAATGTCTAGACTCCCAAGTCCCAACTTCCAGACCCATGATCTAACTAATACTATATGACACACAAGACCATATGCAGAATCCTATAACCAAACTAAAATAGCAGCACTCCATCAATCAATCCCATCCCAGCCCGCTCAACTGGCGGCATGACCTCAACTGGCGGCATGACCACACATGAATCTGATCAAGAATAAGAGAGTGCGCAGTGCAAAGAAGGATCACGAGCGGTTATCATGTCATGTTTTACTGGAGGAAATTTCGGACGCACGAGTTATCGCTCCTACTGCGCGGGGATCTACACTTTATGGTTCAGAGTCGCGACTCTAGGAGGGGAAACGGAGGAAATGAGCAACAATGTTGCGGGCATAAAAGGAAGGGGGAGCGGCGGAGTTGAATGGGATCGTAAATAGGTTGGCTTAGCTACTTCGGAAAGGCTCTAGATCGTTCAATGTCCTTCGGGTTTCAACAAGACAAAAGAGCGCTGTTGCCCTCGCTGGGTTTCTAAAAAATATACCGACTCTGTTCTCAAATATAAGGTGTATTATTTTTTGAAAAGTCAAACCAAGATTAATTTACCTTTTAGAGAAATATATCAAAATTAATAATATCAAATCATATGATTACACTACTGCAGGATGCTGCTAACGCGACACTACGATCAGAGACCCATTTACGAAACTGTGTGTGATGCATTAATTGCAAACATCGATGTAATAAACCGTCAAAAAAGATGCAAAACGTTTGTGATGAAGGATACATCAAACACGGTTCAGATTTTAGTTGCGTGTGCGATGCGGGGCATATAGTTCAGTTTAATTAACTGTTTGCGATGAGGCAGAATAAAAGAAACGGGAAGCCAGATGAAGGTGTGTGCGATATACGGCATACAATTCACTCGGATGAACTGTTTGTGATAAGGCGGAACGACATAAATGGGCAGCCAGATGAAGGTGTGTATGATATACGACATACAGTTCACTCAGATGAACTGTTTGTGATTAGGCAACACAAAAGAAACGGTCAGCCAGATCAAGGTGTGTGCGATATACGACATACGGTTCATTGCGATAAACTTTTTGTGTCGAGCCAAGAGAACAGAAATGTTTCACATAAACAAGATGTGTGTAATACAGGACAATAGGTGGCTAGTACACACATGACATTTCCACACACCAGAGTAAACTATTACATGCATAATTAACCAGGATAAACGATCATCATCTACTTCTTGTGCTAGCTCGATGTTCCTTCTATGCTAAGTTTTCATTAATTGATGGCGTTTTATGAACACACCACCGTTTCTCGCCATTTCCTCACCGGTTTCCCGCCACCCAGTGATATTGCGCACAAACCTAGGCGACGCGCGACGTAGGGAGGCAACACGCATAGCCTGTAGCACATCCACCTTTTCCAAGCATGCCAACCCACCAAAGCGCCGCCTCTGCCATCAACCTTGTTGACGAGGAAAACGAGAAGGCGTCAGGTCCATCGAGGCCGAGGCGCTCCCCGGCAACGCGATGGACGATGCCGTGATGCGCATCATCGCCAGGGCTGAGCAGACCCTCGGCGCATGGCGCTTCAGCGCCGCGGATCAAGATAGGCATGTCAGCGCCGAGAGGCTGCAGCTCGCCGCACAACAAAATCGATGGCGTGCCGCAGAGCAAGTAGGCGCGTCCGCGACGATAGGCTGCGGCTCGCCGCATGACGAGACCGTTGGAGGGCCGCAGAGCGAGAGGCGCGTCACACCGCACAACAAGAGCGGACCATCGGTGCTTACCTGCTTCGACAGGGCGTCGCAGCTGGGTACACGTTCCGTCAGTACCCCCATTCCTCGTCAGGAGTGGGCAGATGCCCTCTGTGCTGTACTTACACCAGAGGCCGACCGCGCCATACTTGCACCGGACGCCCGCTGCGCCGTTCATCTTGTCCGTGGCCCGCTCGATGCCAATGCACTGGTCGCTAGGCTCGACTGCCTCCTTGGCCCTGGTGTCCACCTGAGCGCAGTAGAGGGACATGGTCGTCGCATCCTCGAGTTGGTGATCTCCGATGAAATAGCCAACTTGGAGCTCGAGATCGTGCTCCAGATGTACCGCGAGCGTGTCGACCACTTGGATGAACGGCTGCACGAGTTCAGGCAGAGCCAAGAGCTACCGTAGGCAAGGGCTGCTGGATGCGTTTTATTTTGTTTAGTCGTTTTGACGTGGATCGCTATGTATTCACAACAATCATAATATTGCTCTGTTTATTGCTCTGTTTCAATGTGTGTACTCTATTTTTCGTTCTTATATGTTCTGTTTCAATGTATGTGTATATGATTTTCATTCTATATATCTGGATGATAACAGCTAGATACAAATTAGTATACAAAAATAGATAGAAAATGGAATTGATAATATATATATATATATATTAATTATTCATTAGTCAATCCCTATATATATATATATAATATCATCACATATACGTGATGATACTTAATTACTAGGTAAAATGCATAAACTTGAAAACGAACAATACTAGAACTAATAATCCCTCCTGGGGCAGTATTTCGGCAACCCCTCGCCAGCAGCTCCCTGGTGCGCGACGTCTTCCCAGCGCGGAGGCCTTACTCTGCCTCGCACCACTTGACATACCGATCTGCCTCTTGCTGGTGGACGAGCGCGAACGATCTGGCCATTTCATTGGGCGCCCAACGAAGCTCCTCGTCGGTGGCACGTTGGAGCTTATCGGCCCACCTCCACATAGCAATGAGGCGCCTAACGCCTTTGACCTTCCTTGCGAAGTACCCATCTCCGTACACCTTCTCTGCACGACGACGCGCCCGCCCCCAAAGCTTTGCCGCCTCCTTTTTCCAGGCGGCAACACAGGCTTCATAGGCCGCCTGGTACCTGGCTTCCTCCTCCGCCATCTCCTTCTTGAACGCCACTTGCCTGACTTTCTCACCCGGCGCCAGCGACTTCCGCAGACAAAGATTGTACTGGCCCCAAAATCAATCCAAAGTTTGGGGGTCCGGCGCAACCTCGTTCGGCGTTGTGTAGGGGTCCTCCTCATTGCTGCTCTTTGTCTGAGCGTCCT
>NC_041386.1:270117686-270128945 GCF_002162155.2 Triticum dicoccoides | reverse complement strand
CCTTGTCGGCACGTGGGCAGATCGGCGGCGCCATGGCAGAGATCTGAAAGAGAGAGATAGAGGGCGAGCAACGGGAGGATGTAGATGAGAATGCAGGCATGACGACGTGAGCAAAGTAGTATGTATTGGTGGCCGGAATCTAGATCGACGGGAACAGTACACACGCCGGTCGCCGGAATTTACGAGTACCGTAGTTTGAATTACACACGATTCCCGCAGCAAAATCCTTGTGTGAACTTAATAGCTGACAGGTTCCAATACAAAACCGTGTCTGATTAATAACCCGCGCCACTCATCTTCCAAACCTCGAGGCACGAAATAGAGTGCCAATTGTGTGGGGGCCGGTTGTCTGGCCAGATCTTTACATTTTCTTTTTTAAACACCAGATGTTTACATCGTCTGATGATTTTTTAACTCGCACACAAGTACAAAAAATATGATTTTTTTCAAACGATTATGGTAAGCCGTTGCATGTAGACGTAGTTAAAATTTGAATTACGGTCATTAAATGGCTAGAAAATCACTTAAATGTCTTTAAAAGGTTAAATGACCCCTAGAATTTTCCAAATTTTCACATGACAGTTGTATTAGTGCACGTTAAATGTAGAAAAAAATTTGAAGGCCATAAGAGGAAGCTATCTCATGTTCGTCATCAAACATACATTGTTCCCTCTTGGAAACACGATCCTTCTAGTGTGTTGCTATGGTTTGTGAGGGGTGTGTGTCCAAACTTTCATCAAACATGCCAATTTTTTACCACATCATCTTGGTGGCATAAGCAAGGTTTCATGTTTTTTTGATCATTTTTTAATTTTTTGGAATTAAAATGCCATGGCACTCCATGCATGTGTCCATGCCGTGACACCAATATGTTTGAAAATTCCTTCTAATTTGCTGCACATGAAATTAACTCGCACACAAGTACACACATATGAATTTTCAAACCGTCATGGTTAGCTATTGCATGTAGATGTAGTTCAAATTTGAATTACGGTCATTAAGTGGCTAAAAAATCACTTAAATGTCTTTAAAAGGTCAAATGACCCCTAGAATTTTCCAAATTTTTACATGACAGTTGTATTAGTGCACGTTAAATGTAGAATTTTTCAGGAAGCTATCTCCCGTTCGTCATCAAACATGCATTGTTCCCTCTCGGAACCACGAGCCTTGTAGTGAGTTGCTCCGGTTTGTGAGGGGTGTGTGTCCAAACTTTCGTCAAACATGCCAATTTTTTTACCGCATCATCTTGGTGGCATGACATTACATCAAGCAAGGTTTCATGTGTTTCTGATATTTTTTTAATTTCTTTTTGGAATTTAAATGCCATGGCACTCCATGCATGCATGTGTCCAGGGCATGGGACCAATATGTTTGAATTTTCCTTCCAATTTACTACACATGGAATTAACACGCACACAATTACACAAATATGATTTTTCAAACCGTTAGGGTAAGCCGTTGCATGTAGATGTAGTTTTGGATTACGGTCATTAAATGGCTAGAAAATCACTTAAATGTCATAAAAAGGTCAAATGACCCCTGAAATTTTCCAAATTTTGACATGACAGTTGTATTAGTGCATGTTAACTTTAGAATTTTTTTGAAGCCCGTAAGAAGAAGTTATCCCCCGTTCATCATCAAACATGCATTATTCCCTCTCGGAACTACGAGCCTTCTAGTGAGTTGCTCTAGTTTGTGAGGGGTGTGTGTCCAAACTTCCGTCAAACATGCCAATTTTTTACCACATCATCTTGGTGGCATGACATTACATCAAGCAAGGTTTCATGTGTTTCTGATCTTTTTTTAATTTTTTGGAATTTAAGTGCCATGGCACTCCATGCATGTGTCCAGGGCGTGAGACCAATATGTTTGAAATTTCCTTCCAATTTACTGCACGTGGAATTAATTCGCACACAAGTACACAAATATGATTATTCAAACCGTTATGGTTAGGCGTTGCATGTAGATGTAGTCCAAATTTGGATTGCGGTCATTAAATTGCTAGAAAATCACTTAAATGCACTAAAAAGGTTAAACAACCCCTTAAAATTTCCAAATTTTGACATGATAGTTGTATTAGTGCACGTTAATTGTAGAAATTTTTTGAAGCCCGCAAGAGAAAGCTATCACTGGTTCGCCATCAAACATGCATTGTTTCCTCTCGGAACCACGAGCCTTCTAGTGAGTTGCTTCAGTTTGTGAGGGGTGTGTGTCCAAACTTTCGTCAAACATGCCAAATTTTTTACCACATCATCTTGGTGGCATGACATCACATCAAGCAAGGTTTCATGTGTTTCTGATCTTTTTTTAATTTTTGGAATTTAAATGCCATGGCACTCCATGCTTAATTGTGTCATATCCGTTAGACCAATATGTTTGAAAATTCGTTCCAATTTACTGCACATGGAATTAACTCGCACACAAGTACACAAAATATGACTTTTCAAACCGTTATGGTTAGCTGTTGCATGCACATGTAGTTCAAATTTTAATTACGGTCATTAAATGATTAGAAAATCACTTAAATGTCTTTAAAAGGTCAAATGACACCTGGAATTTTCCAAATTCTCACATGACAGTTGTATTAGTACTACATGTTTATTATTCATGCTAGAATTGTATTAACCGGAAACTTGATACATGTGTGAATACATAGACAAACCACCGTGTCCCTAGTAAGCCTCTACTAGACTAGCTCGTTAATCAAAGATGGTTAAGTTTCCAAACCATACACATGTGTTGTCATTTGATGAACGGGATCACATCATTAGGAGAATGATGTGATGGACAAGACCCATCCGTTAGCTTAGCATGTTGATCGTTCAGTTTTATTGCTATTGCTTTCTTCATGTCAAATACATATTCCGTCGACTATGAGATTATGCATCTCCCGGATACCAGAGGAATACCTAGTGTTCTATCAAACGTCACAACGTAACTGGGTGATTATAAAGATGCTCTACATGTATCTCCGAAGGTGTTTGTTGGGTTGGCATAGATCGAGATTAGGATTTGTCACTCCGAGTATCGGAGAGGTATCTCTGGGCCCTCTCGGTAATACACATCATAAGAAGCCTTGGAAGCAATGTGACTAATGAGTTAGTCGCAGTATGATGTATTATGAAACCAGTGAAGAGACTTGCAGGTAACGAGATTGAACTAGGTATGAAGATACCAACGATCGAATCTCGGGCAAGTAACATACCGATGACAAAGGGAATAATGTATGTTGTCATAAGGTTCGACCGATAAAGATCTTTGTAGAATATGTAGGAGCCAATATGGGCATCCAGGTTCCGCTATTGGTTATTGACCAGAGAGATGTCTCGGTCATGTCTACATAGTTCTCGAACCCATAGGGTCCGCACGCTTAACGTTCATTGACGATATAGTATTATATAAGTTACGTTTGTTGGTGACCGAATGTTGTTCGGAGTCCCGGATATGATCACGGACATGATGAGGAGCTCTGGAATGGTCCGGAGGTAAAGATTGATATATGGGACAATAGTGTTCGGTCTCCGGAAAGGTTCTAGAATTCACCAGAAGGGGTTCCGGATGTTTCCCGAAATGTTTGGGTATGAGAACACTTTATTTGGGCCAAAGGGGAAAGCTCACGAGGTTTTTGGAAAGCGAAAAAGGAAGTTTTGCAGAGTCTAGGGGCCAGATGCCAGGGTCCCTGGCGTCTGGGCCAAAACGTCGGGAACCCTGGCGTCTGGTCTTGGAGTCCGAGAAGGACTCTTGCCTTTCAGACAAAACCGACTTTGAGGAGGCTCTTACTCTAAGTTTTGACCCCAAGGGTAAACATATAAATAGAGGGGTAGGGCTAGCACCTAAGACACTTCAAGATTCACCAAGCCATGTGTCGGCAACCCTGTCCCCTCTAGTTTATCCTCCATCTAGTTTCTGTAGTGCTTGACGAAGTCCTGCGGAGATTGTTCTTCATCACGAACCGTCATCACGTTGTCGTGCTACCGGAACTCATCTACTACTTCGCCCATCTTGCTGGATCAAGAAGGCGAGGACGTCATCGAGCTAAACATGTGCTGGATGCGGAGGTGCCGTACGTTCGATACTTGATCGGGACGGATCGTGAAGGTGTACGACTACATCAACCGCGTTGATAAACGCTTATGCTTTGCGATCTTCAAGGGTATGAAGATGCTCTCCCCCTCTCATTGCTATGCATATCCTAGATAGATCTTGCGTGAGCGTATGATTTTTTTTGAAATTGCATGCTACGTTTCCCAACAGTGGTATCAAAGCCAGGTCTATGTGTAGATGATATGCACGATTAGAACACAAAGAGTTGTGGGTGGTGATCGTCATACTGCTTACCACCAACGTCTTATTTTGATTCGGTGGTATTGTTGGATGAAGCGGCCCGGACCAACCTTACATGACCACATTCATGAGTCCGGTTCCACCGACACACATGCAACTAATTTTGCATAAAGGTGGCTTGCGGGTGTCTATTTCTCCAACTTTAGTTGAATCGAATTTGACTGCGGCCGATCCTTGTTGAAGGTTAAAACAACAAACTTGATAAATCACCTTTGTGGTTTTGATGCGTAGGTAAGAACGGTTCTTGCTAGAAGCCCGTAGCAGCCACGTAAAACATGCAACAACAAAGTAGAGGACATCTAACTTGTTTTTGCAGGGCATGTTGTGATGTGATATGGTGAAGACATGATGTGATATACGTTATTGTATGAGATGATCATGTTTTGTAAAAGTTATATGCAACTGGCAGGAGCCTTATGGTTGTCGCTTTATTGTATGAAATGCAAACGCCATGTAATTGCTTTACTTTATCACTATGCATTAGTGGTAGTTGTAGAAGCAATAGTTGACGAGACAACCACGACGCAATGATGGAGATCAAGGTGTCGAGCCAGTGACGATGGAGATCATGACGATGCGTTGGAGATGGAGATCAAAAGCACGAGATGATGATGGCCATATCATGTCACATATTTTGATTGCATGTGATGTTTATCTTTTATGCATCTTATTTTGCTTAGTATGGCAGTAGCATTATAAGATGATCCCTTACTAAAATTTTAAGGTATAAGTGTTCTCCCTGAGTATGCACCGTTGCGATAGTTCGTCGTGCTGAGATACCACGTGATGATCGGGTATGATAGGCTCTATGTTCACACACAACAGGTGCAAGACAGTTTTGCACATGCGGAATACTCGGGTTAAACTTGACGAGCCTAGCATGTACAGACATGGCCGAGGAACACTGATACCGAAAGGTCGAACGTGAATCATATAGTAGATATGATCAACATAGAGATGTTCACCAGTGAAGACTACTCCATCTCACGTGATGATCAGACATAGTTTAGTTGATTTGGATCACGTAATCATTTAGATGACTTGAGGGATGTCTATCTAAGTGGGAGTTCTTAAGTAATATGATTAAATGAACTTAATTTATCACGAACTTAGTCCTGATAGTTTTTGCATATCTATATTGTAGATCAATGGCCCGTGCTACCGTTCCCTTGAATTTTAATGCATTCCTAGAGAAAGCTAAGTTGAAAGATGATGGTAGCAACTACACAGGCTGGGTCCATAACTTGAGGATTATCCTCATTCCTGCACAGAAAAATTATGTCCTTGATGCACCGGTAGGTGTGCCATCCCCTCCAGCAACTATAGACGTTGTGAACGCCTGGCAGTCGCGTGTTGATGACTACTCGATAGTTTAGTGTGCCATGCTTTATGGCTTAGAATTGGGACTTCAAAGACGTTTTGAACATCATGGACCATATGAGACGTTCCAGGAATTGAAGTTAATATTTCAAGAAAATGCACGAGTTGAGATATATGAAGTCTCCAACAAGTTCTATATCTGAAGATGGAGGAGAACAGTTCTGCCAGTGAATACATACTCAAAATGTCTGTGTATCATAACCACTTGACTTAGCTGGGAGTTAATCTTCTAGATGATAGTGTTATTGACAAAGTTTTTCAATCACTGCTACCAAGCTACAAAGGCTTCGTGATGAACTATATTATGCAAGTGATGGATAAGACAATTTCTGAGCTCTTTGCTATGCTCAAAGCTGCGGAGGTAGAAATCAAGAAGGGACATCAAGTGTTGATTGTTAACAAGACCACTAGTTTCAAGAAAAAGGGCAAGGGAAAGAAGGGGAACTTCAAGAAGAATGGCAAGCAAATTGCCACTCCCTAGAAGAAACCCAACTTTGGATCCAAGCCTGAAACTGAGTGCTTCTATTGCAAAGGGATTGGTCACTGGAAGCGGAACTGCCCCAAGTATTTGGCGGATAAGAAGGATGGCAAGGTGAACAAAGGTACATGTGATATACATATTATTGATGTGTACCTTACTAATGCTCATAGTAGTGCCTGGGTATTTGATATTGGTTCGGTTGCTCATATTTGTAACTCGAAACAAGGGCTACGGATTAAACAAAGATTAGTGAAGGACGAGGTGACGATGCGCGTTAGGAATGGTTCCAAGGTCGATGTGATCGCCGTTGGCATACTACCTCTACATCTACCTTTGGGATTAGTTTTAGACCTGAATAATTGTTATTTGGTGACAGCATTGAGCATGAACATTATATCTGGATCTTGTTTGATGCGAGACGGTTATTCATTTAAATCAGAGAATAATAGTTGTTCTATTTATATGAGTAATATCTTTTATGGTCAGGCACCCTTGAAGAGTGGTCTATTTTTATTGAATCTCGATTGTGGTGATACACATATTCATAACATTGATGCCAAAAGATGCAAAGTTGATAATGATAGTGCAACATATTTTTGGCACTGCCGTTTAGGTCATATTGGTGTAAAGGTCATGAAGAAACTCCATGTAGATGGGCTTTTGGAATCACTTGATTATGAATCATTTGATGCTTGCGAACCATGCCTCATGGACAAGATGAGTAAAACGCTAGTCTCCGGAACAATAGAGCAAGCACCAGACTTATTGGAAATAATACATACTGATGTATGCGGTCCGATGAGTGTTGAGGCTCGCGGCGGGTATTGATAACCCACAAGTATAGGGGATCGCAACAGTTTTCAAGGGTAGAGTATTCAACCCAAATTTATAGATTCGACACAAGGGGAGCCAAAGAATATTTGAAGGTATTAGCAGCTGAGTTGTCAATTCAACCACACCTGGAGATTAATTTCCTGCAGCAAAGTGATCAGTAGCAAAGTAGTATGATAGTTTTGATAATAGTAGTAGCAGTAACGGTAACGGTAACAGTGATAGCAATAGTTTTGTAGCAAGTTTAACAGTGATGATAGCAGTAGTAACTTAGCAAGAACAATATAGGATAAATTTGTAGGCATTGGATCGGTGACTTGTTGGATGATATTCATCATGAGATAGTTATAACCTAGCGCGATACGACACTAGCTCTAGTTCATCGATACAATGTAGGCATGTATTCCGTAAATAGTCATACATACTTATGGAAAGAACTTGCATGACATCTTTTGTCCTACCCTCCCATGGTAGCGGGGTCCATATTGGAAACTAAGGTATATTAAGGCCTCCTTTTGATAGAGAATCGGAACAAAGCATTAACACATAGTGAATACATGAACTCCTCAAACTACGGTCATCACCCGGAGTGGGCCCGGCTATTGTCACTCCGGGGTTGCCGGATCATAACACGTAGTAGGTGACTATAACTTACAAGATCGGATCTAGAACATGGATATAATGGTGATAACATAAACGGTTTAGATCTGAAATCATGGCACCTGGGCCCAAAGTAACAAGCATTAAGCACGGCAAAGTCATAGCAACACCATGGTAGTTGTAACGCCCTCGATGCGGCTATATCTCTCACGTGTCGAAGCACGACTCAGAGGCATAACCGCATTGAAAGCAATGTCGCAAGTGAGGCAATCTTCGCAAACAACCCATGTAATACATAAGGGAAAAGAGATACATAGTTGGCTTACAATCGCCACTTCACACAATACATGAATAAAGCATTACATCATCAGGTACAAACAAGGTCCGACTATGGAACCAAAATAAAAGAAGAACCCCAAAAGCGACAAAGGTCCCCGATCGACCCCAACTTGGCTCCACTACTGATCAACTAGAACGAAACAACACAAAGGACAAGATCTTCATCGAGCTCCTCCTGAGCTTGGTTGCGTCACCTGGAATGGCATCATCGGCACCTGCAAGCTGGTTTTGGAAGTATCTGTGAGCCACGGGGACTCAGCAATCTCGCACCCTCGCGATCAAGACTATTTAAGCTTAAGAGTAAGGTAAGGTATGAGGTGGAGCTGCAGCAAGCGACTAGCATATATGGTGACTAACATACGCAAAAGAGAGCGAGAAGAGAAGGCAAAGCACGGTCGATAAACTATGATCAAGAAGTGATCCTAAAACAACCTACGTCAAGCATAACTCCAACACCATGTTCACTTCCCGGACTCCGCCGGAAAGAGACCATCACGGTAACACACGCTGTTGATTCATTTTAATTAAGGTCAAGTTTAGGTTTTCTACAACCGGACATTAACAAATTCCCATCTGCCCATAACCGCGGGCACGGCTTTCGAAAGTTCAAAACCCTGGAGGGGTGTCCCAACTTAGCCCATCACAAGCTCTCATGGTCAATGAAGGAATAGACCTCCTCCTGAGACATTTCGATCAGACTCGGTATCCCGGTTCTACAAGACATTTCGACAGGGTAAAACTAAACCAGCAACACCGCCCGAATGTGCCGACAAATCCCGATAGGAGCTGCACATATCTCGTTCTCAGGGCACACTCAGATTGTCTTAGGTACGGGTAGGCCAGCCCAGAGTTGCCCCTGGTGGCCACCGGCAGCTGACAGGTTGGACCAACACTCAGAGGAGCACTGGCCCGGAGTGGGGGGGGGGGTAAAATAATGATGACCCTCAGGAGCGCAACTCCCAAGGGAAAGGAAAAGGCTAGGTGGAAAATGGTAAAACCAATGTTGGGCATTGCTTGAGGAGCTTTACTTAAGGTGAACTGTCAAGGGGTTCCCATTATTACCCAACCGCATAAGGAACGCAAAATCTGGGAACATAAAACCGATATGACGAAAACTAGGGCGGCAAGAGTGGAACAAAACACCAGGCATAAGGCCGAGCCTTCCACCCTTTACCAAGTATATAGATGCATTAATTAAATAAGATATATTGTGATATCCCAACTAGTAACATGTTCCAACAAGGAACAACATCTCCATGTTCCAACAAGGAACAAACTTCAATCTTCACCTGCAACTAACAATGCTATAAGAGGGGCTGAGCAAAGCGGTAACATAGCCAAACAACGGTTTGCTAGGACAAGGTGGGTTAGAGGCTTGGTTAAACAATATGGGTGTCATGATAAGCAAGTGGCAGGTATCGCAGCATAGGCATAGCAAAAGAGCGAGCATCTAGGAAAGCAAAGATAGTAGTGATTTCGAGGGTATGATCATCTTGCCTGAAATCCCGCAAGGAAGAAGAACGAGTACATGAAGAAGACAAACGGACGTAGTTGAACGGATCCTCACAAATGCGACGTTACAGGAACCACCCCGAATAAGCAAACACCGGAAAGAAGCACACAACATAGTAAACAACCAACACCTGAACATGGTATGATATGCGGGATGCGGTATGCGATGCATATGCATGATGTGACAAGGAATGCATGAACCTGGCCTCAACTTGGAAAGCCAAGTGTGCCACTGGAAAGATGAGATGAAATTACTTGAAAACGATATAAAGATCACCGGAATCGGAGTTACGGTTTGGAAATGGCAAGCAATTCAAATATGGCACCGATCTGTGATATACAACAAGTAGCCATCTAAATGCAACAAGATGAACATGCTATAGCACCCAAACATGGCATCAAAATACATGGCAGGGATCCATTCATGATGCCTAACAAAAGTCTAGCACTGAGCTACGGCCAATTCATCCATTAACAGGTTCAAACAAGCATGGCAAAAATGCAAACGGTAAACAGATCTCAGACTTAGTGAAATTAACACAAGCCTGGAATTTCAGATCAGATAGCACTCTTCGGAGCATGAAAACTATATGCTACAGGACCTAAACATGGCAAAGTAAAGCATGCCATGGAACTACTCAAAGAGCTTAACAAAAGTCCCTTAGTGACCTTGAGCCAAAAGGGATCAGAAAATACAATTGCAAGCATGTGAACATGGCAAAAACATAATCAGATCACAGACTTAGTGAAAAAAACTGGAGCATGCAAATCAGATATCAAGTAGGCATGTTTACGTGCTCGATGCACTCACTACAGAGCAAGTCATGACCATCTAAGCATACATCCATCAAGAATACACAAAATGCAAGCTAGACATGGCAAGAACAATAACATAGCATGCACGGATCAACTACAACATCCTCGGCAGAATCGCTAACAAGTAGACAATCTGCCCAGATTCACGAAGTAGCAAAAGTAGAGCTCGATTGACTAAAGCTAGGGTGCTCCATAATTGCAAATAAAGACATGGATGGATAGAGCACTACGAGATTAACAAAACATCCTTACTGATCATCCTCAAAAGAGGCACGGATCACTCGGAAACAACATGAACATAAGGCAATATGAGATAAACAACTCAAGGACTTAGTGGAAATACTAAGTCCCTGAAATCAGCATTACCAAGTGCCTCACTTTGCAAGCTTGTGCTAGTCACCACACACATCACAAAAATACATGGGTTGCACCTATGGAAAGATGACAAAACCCTTAACAAAACATATGTAGAGCTCATGGGCATATCATGCACACAATAATCATGGAAAAAATGACAAATATCTAAATAGAGCAGCAGATCTGACAATTATCTCAAGTAGCCCTCTTCTAACAGCATTTCAGGCATCAAGATGAACTCAAATGAAAATGATGCAATAGAATAAAATGATGTACTCTCTGAGATGAACATTTTGATATGCTATATGCATGAATCGGAGCTACAGATGATGAGATACAATCCGATGAAGATGCTCAAAATTTACTGGGACTTAGGGAAAATCAACCTCGAAAGAAAGTCAACGGGATCTCGATCCAGATCGTGTGCGGAAACCGAGGTCGTCAGAGACTTCACCGGAACAGTGCTTGGGGCGCCGGAGTTGAGGGGGGAAACCGGATCCGGTGCGGGGACAGCTCGCCGGAGCTGTTGAGGTGGCCGGAGAGGAAGTACGCCGGCGAGGAGCGGTGCGATGAGGCGCGACTGCTGGCGGCATGGGGCG
>NC_041386.1:270112062-270117406 GCF_002162155.2 Triticum dicoccoides | reverse complement strand
GGTGGAGCGGGCGGTGCACAGCGACCCGCGGGCGGCGGCGGCGGCGACCGGGCCCACACGGGCCGAATCTGGGCACCGCGGGCCGCGCGGTGAGAAGGCGCGGGAAGGCCAGGTGGCGAGCGCCGGTTGGTCTGGAGCGACGGCAGAGATGATGTGGCGCGACGCTATTCGGCAAAGTGAGGTGGCGGCGGCGCGGCGGACATGTCCGGCGCGGCGAGGATTTTTGTCCGGTGGCGCGAGGTAGGGGAAGGCTAGGGTTAGACCGCAAATTTCGGAGGGGATCACTTATTTATAGGTAGAGGGAGCTAGGAGAGTCCAAATGAGGTGCGGTTTTCGGCCACGCGATCGTGATCGAACACTCTAGATGATGGAGATGGTTTAGGTGGGTTTTGGGCCAAAATGGAAGGGTGTTGGGCTGCAACACACACGAGGCCTTTTTGGTCCCTCGGTTAACCGTTGGAGCATCAAACGAAGTCCAAATGACACGAAACTTGACAGGCGGTCTACCGGTAGTAAACCAAGGCCGCTTGGCAAGTCTCGGTCCAATCCGGAAATGTTTAATCCCCACACATGAAAGAAAGGTAGAAATGACCACCGAAAGAGAATGAATCGCCGGAATGCAAAACGGACAACGGGTAAAATGCTCAGATGCATGAGACGAACATGTATGCAAATGAAATGCACATGATGACATGATATGCAATGCATGACACGCAAGCAATGACAAGGCAACACCAGCGAATAACTGGATGACACGTGGCACATCGGTCTCGGGGCGTTACAACACTCCACCACTACGAGAGGATCTCGTCCCGAGATCTAGAATGGCACCGGAGGGAAAACGGAAGAGAAAGAGAAGAGGTAAAACTAAGTTGCTTCATTGACAAACGAGTGAAACCACGAACCTTGAAGAGGTTAAGCAAATACGAGAAAAGAATACAACGGAGATGAACAAAATTGAAAACACACCGATAGAAAGGAGGAACAAAGAACATTGCGAAAAAAAACCTCGAGGTTGAAAGGCAAGATATATATTGAAAGCACTCCGGTTAAGAAGTTATGCAAAACTTGATACGGTGAAAAGAACTTGAGCAGATGACACGACACTCCGGTTAAATGGATAAGCATGAAAAGAACATGATCTTTGACAAAACGAGATGACGGGTTGAAAAGAGCAACATGACAATGCCTCCGGAACAAAAGAATAGAAGATAGATAATTGCAATAGGAGAATGGAGAAAAAAAAATGCCAACATCTACCACAAAAGAGTTTGAAAAGGCATCTTTAGGAGAAGGGTTGAACGGAGTTGTTGGAACACCAACAACTAAAAATGATAAACTTGATATGGTCTTATGGAATACATCCCAAATTATGAGGTGACAACCTACCACTAACAAAATCAAAGATTGGATTGATATCAACAAGGCGACGAGAAACTTATTCACCGGGAGGATAGATGAAGAACTTGGGTCATTTATGAGCACCATGGATATCAGCAATCCTCAGGGAAGGCTTTAGGTGAAATGTAACCCAAGATAATTTCAATGAATAGGTTGATGGATTTAAAATATCCCAATCTTGACAACATGTGAATCATGAAAACATGAACTCAAATGATCAAGAATGACATAATACCACCTCCAATGATACGGTAGATAGAAATGCACTCCGGATAGCAAGATGAAGAAAACTTGAGCTCCTTAGAAACGACTGTCGATGAACACTTCGATAAGGAATTAAATCCTTGATGAATCCATCATGTAGAACCTTCATGAAGAACTCCGGTAACAAAAGGATGAACAAACGGAAGGAAAGAGAAGTTGAAAACACAAGGTGAAACCTTGTAATGATTTAGATGAATCTCCATGGTGATATAATTGAAAGAGGTTGGAACTCCGGAAAAGAAAAGATAAGCATCTCGAACTGAGAATGTGATACAATGAACCACTCCGGAAAAAGAATTAAACACTTGGATAGGACAATAATAAGAATTATGTTATGCGTTCCTTCAACGATTAAAATTGATGACAAGCAATGGAGTTGGCATACTACTTATTCTCGTAGAAAGGATTACGATAGATATAGCGTCAACTTGAGAATGCCTTCAACGAAACCCCGGTAGAATTGGAAGACACGAATGAATTGATGAGGAAGAGAAATCTTGAATGAACCACCGTAAGAATTAAAATGAACGACGAAAAAATAAAGAAACACTGGGAAGAATTAGCAATTAAACGAAGATGCTTGAGAGAATTTAGATCCATGAGAACGAAGAGATTACGAGCTGATTAGAGAATCCTTGATTTAGACACCGGTATGATTTAGAGTATGCGAGCTGAAAGCTGGACTGAATCAATCTTAGATGACGGGCTCCGGATAATCCGACAGAAAATACTCTGAATTACTCCGGGTGAGTGAAAAGAATTCTGACAATCGAAAACAACTATGAGAGGATGGCATAACGCTAGAACCATGAATCCCTGAGAGAGAATGGAGCAAGATTACAGAGAAACTCTTCTTCGGTCTTCAAAATCCGAGAATTACGATGAGGAACACCACCATGAATTTATTTAGACACTCCGGAAGAATCAAAATGAAGAGGTTAAACCAGCGATGAAAAGAATTTGAAAGATCTTGGTGAAAAGCATTTGACTGATGATAATTCATTCTTACGTCAAACTTTGAAAAGAAATATGAGGATAGCTCCGGGAAGATTGGAAGAGTCAGGTAAGATCCTGGGAAAAGACCTGTGGGTTAGGGCTCACTCAAAATAAACATCGTTGGAATGATTTAAAAGAGAGGTTGCACCGGTTGAATTAAATGGCTTGAATGAGATAACAACCTCGAAATAGGTTGAACTGATCTTGAATGAAAAGACGAGCCTTCTGAGATATCTTGATCACTCCGGGACAATAGGATATCGAGAGGTGAACGATTAAGAATTGCACCGGCATGAGAAAGCCTTGAGATGAGGAAAGGAATATGATCAACAAAGCTTGAATTGAATCCACCGGAGAAGAAAATGAGTGAAGAGTGACGAACTTGAAGCTCCATTAAAATCTTTATGAGAATCACCGGATAAGAACATTAACGGAAAAAGAAATGGAGAGGCTTCACATCAATAAGATGGATACTCGATTAAGAAATCTGAGTCCTTAAAGAAAAATAAGGGAGGGAGGACGGGAAAAACAAAGGCAACTTGGGGTGGATGAAAACGACACCGTTGAGAAATCTGAGATTGGATCTTGCGGATGTTGAAATGATCGGAACCACTTGAAGAGAAAACACGCCGGTTGAAAAGGATTGGTATCCACATAGAAATATGAGAACACCGTTTAGGAAAGGTATGGAATCAACATTTGACTTCGAAGCAACTCGAATACCACAACTCAAAACAAAACAAAGGATTGGCTTGCAGAATAAGCCAGAACAAACATATGATAGAGATTTCGCCCGAAGTTTTCGTGGTGGGGCCTACACGGGCTCGATCGTACAGCACCATCATGTACAAGGCAGTGCACATGACATATGAAGCGTCCCCGAGTCGGCATAGCCAAGGACTCTTTAAGACACAACGAGACCACTGTAAAATCGACCGTGAATAGGCGGACTACTAGACGTCGAACCCCAATTTCGTATCATACATCTGTCGGAAAGATAACCTAAGAGCTACTTGAATTCCCACCTATGAAACTCCCGAAATTTTCCGGTTATGCAATCAGGTGTTGGGGATACAGGGGAAGCATAATATCTCACCCAATTCTAGCAAATCCTACATCCAGCTGTATCTATCCTTCAACACATAACCAAGAAACCTTCGGAAATCGTCTACCTCAACCTTCGAAAAGCATTCGTTATACAAGTTATGGCGATACTCCCGAACTCCCGCCCCAGTACTGGGTGGCGTCGAGGTTATCTCACCAACGAACTGCATAAAAGAGATTTTCGATGTCGGCGTACTAAACTCAGGTATTCCAGAACTGCAATGATAAAATTATGACGACAACACCTCAAAGCTAAACTCCCCGGGACACTTCCACAAAACCCCTGACAGGAGACACCAAGACAATGTTCTCGTCATAAAACCATCGGAACGATTCCAAGATACCCGCGTGATCCTAAATTTTTTTTAGTGAAATTTGAGAAGAGAAGAGTCAAAACTCTATGTCAGGATGCCTTACCAGAGCGATGAGGAGACTGGGAAGTAAAAAGAATTCCTAAACTCTCTGATATATAATTCCTAAATGACTCAAAACATTTTTCTAGACACAACTCGGCTGCTAAAAACGATCAAGCAATGGGGCTCCTAAGGTTGGGGAAGGCTCTGATACCAACTTGTAACGCCCTCGATGCGGCTATATCTCCCACGTGTCGAAGCACGACTCAGAGGCATAACCGCATTGAAAGCAATGTCGCAAGTGAGGCAATCTTCGCAAACAACCCATGTAATACATAAGGGAAAAGAGATACATAGTTGGCTTACAATCGCCACTTCACACAATACATGAATAAAGCATTACATCATCAGATACAAACAAGGTCCGACTACGGAACCAAAATAAAAGAAGAACCCCAAAAGCGACAAAGGTCCCCGATCGACCCCAACTGGGCTCCACTACTGATCAACTAGAACAAAACAACACAAAGGACAAGATCTTCATCGAGCTCCTCCCGAGCTTGGTTGCGTCACCTGGAATGGCATCATCGGCACCTGCAAGCTGGTTTTGGAAGTATCTGTGAGCCACGGGGACTCAGCAATCTCGCACCCTCTCGATCAAGACTATTTAAGCTTAAGAGTAAGGTAAGGTATGAGGTGGAGCTGCAGCAAGCGACTAGCATATATGGTGGCTAACATACGCAAAAGAGAGCGAGAAGAGAAGGCAAAGCACGGTAGATAAACTATGATCAAGAAGTGATCCTAAAACAACCTACGTCAAGCATAACTCCAACACCGTGTTCACTTCTCGGACTCCGCCGGAAAGAGACCATCACGGTAACACATGCTGTTGATTCATTTGAATTAAGGTCAAGTTTAGGTTTTCTACAACCGGACATTAACAAATTCCCATCTGCCCATAACCGCGGGCACGGCTTCCGAAAGTTCAAATCCTTGGAGGGGCGTCCCAACTTAGCCCATCACAAGCTCTCACGGTCAACGAAGGAATAGACCTCCTCCCGATACATTCCGATCAGACTCGGTATCCCGGTTCTACAAGACATTTCGACAGGGTAAAACTAAACCAGCAACACCGCCCGCATGTGCCGACAAATCCCGATAGGAGCTGCACATATCTCGTTCTTAGGGCACACTCAGATTGTCTTAGGTACGGGTAGGCCAGCCCA
>NC_041386.1:269995441-270112052 GCF_002162155.2 Triticum dicoccoides | reverse complement strand
CGACTCCCAAGGGAAAGGAAAAGGCTAGGTGGCAAATGATAAAACCAATGTTGGGCATTGCTGGATGAGCTTTACTTAAGGCAAACTATCAAGGGGTTCCCATTATTACCCAACCGTGCAAGGAACGCAAAATCTGGGAACATAACACCGATATGACGGAAACTAAGGCGGCAAGAGTGGAACAAAACACCAGGCATAAGGCCGAGCCTTCCACCCTTTACCAAGTATATAGATGCATTAATTAAATAAGATATATTGTGATATCCCAACTAGTAACATGTTCCAACAAGGAACAACATCTCCATGTTCCAACAAGGAACAGACTTCAATCTTCACCTGCAACTAACAACGCTATAAGAGGGGCTGAGCAAAGCGGTAACATAGCCAAACAACGGTTTGCTAGGACAAGGTGGGTTAGAGGCTTGGTTAAACAATATGGGTGGCATGATAAGCAAGTGGTAGGTATCGCAGCATAGGCATAGCAAAAGAGCGAGCATCTAGCAAAGCAAAGATAGTAGTGATTTCGAGGGTATGATCATCTTGCCTGAAATCCCGCAAGGAAGAAGAACTAGTCCATGAAGAAGACAAACAGACGTAGTCGAACTGATCCTCACAAACGCGACGTTACTGGAACCACCCCGAAGAAGCAAACACCGGAAAGAAGCACACAACATAGTAAACAACCAACACCTGAACATGGTATGATATGCGGGATGCGGTATGCGATGCATATGCATGATGTGACAAGGAATGCATGAACCTGGCCTCAACTTGGAAATCCAAGTGTGCCACTGGAAAGATGAGATGAAATCGCTTGAAAACGATATAAAGATCACCGGAATCGGAGTTACGGTTTGGAAATGGCAAGCAATTCAAATATGGCACCGATCTGCGATATACAGCAAGTAGCCATCTAAATGCAACAAGATGAGCATGCTACAGCACCCAAACATGGCATCAAAATACATGGCAGGGATCCATTCATGATGCTTAACAAAAGTCTGGAACTAAGCTACGGCCAATTCATCCAGTAACAGTTTCAAACAAGCATGGCAAAAATGCAAACGGTAAACAGATCTCAAACTTGGTGAAATTAACACAAGCCTGGAATTTCAGATCAGATAGCACTCTTCGGAGCATGAAAACTATATGCTACAGGACCAGAACATGGCAAAGTAAAGCATGCCATGGAACTACTCAAAGAGCTTAACAAAAGTCCCTTAGTGATCTTGAGCCAAAAGGGATCCGAAAATACAATTGCAAGCATGTGAACATGGCAAAAACATAATCAGATCACAGACTTAGTGAAAAAAACTGGAGCATGCAAATCAGATATCAAGTAGGCATGTTTACGAGCTCGATGCACTCACTACAGAGCAAGTCATGACCATCTAAGCATACACCCATCAAGAATACACAAAATGAAAACTAGACATGGCAAGAACAATAACATAGCATGCACGGGTCAACTACAACATCCTCGGCAAAATCGCTAACAAGTAGACAATCTGCCCAGATTCACGAAGTAGCAAAAGTAGAGCTCGATTGACTCAAGCTAGGGTGCTCCATAATTGCAAATAAAGACATGGATGGATAGAGCACTACGAGATTAACAAAACATCCTTACTGATCATCCTCAAAAGAGGCACGGATCACTAGGAAAGAACATGAACATAAGGCAATATGAGATAAATAGCTCAAGGACTTAGTGGAAATACTAATTCCCTGAAATCAGCATTACCAAGTGCCTCACTTTGCAAGCTTGTGCTAGTCACCACACACATCACAAAAATACATGGGTTGCACCTCTGGAAAGATGACAAAACCCTTAACAAAACATATGTAGAGATCATGGGCATATCATGCACACAATAATCATGGCAAAAATGACAAATATCTAAATAGAGCAGTAGATCTGACAATTATCTCAAGTAGCCCTCTTCTAACAGCATTTAGGGCATCAAGATGAACTCAAATGAAAATGATGCAATGGAATGAAATGATGTACTCTCTGAGATGAACATTTTGATATGCTATATGCATGAATCGGAGCTACGGATGATGAGATACAATGCGATGAAGATGCTCAAAATTTACTGGGACTTGCAACCTCGAAAGAAAGTCAACGGGATCTCGATCCAGATCGTGCGCGGAAACCGAGGTCGTCGGAGACTTCGCCGGAATAGTGCTTGGGGCGCCGGAGTTGAGGGGGGAGTACGCCAGAGCTGGAGCTGTTGAGGTGGCCGGAGAGGAAGTACGCTGGCGAGGAGCGACGCGATGAGGCGCGACTACCGGCGGCATGGGGCGGCGGCGCAGCGAGGAGGGCGCTAGGTGGCGGAGCTCGGCCGGCGAGGGAGACGCCGGCGCGGCCGGGTCCGGCGAGTTGCTCGGCCGCGCGGGGATGCGAGCGACGCGTGGAGCCGCAGTGGAGCGGGCGGTGCACAGCGACCCGCTGGCGGCGGCGGCGGCAACCGGGCCTGCCCGGGCCGGATCTGGGCCCCGCGGGCCGCGCGGTGAAAGGGCGCGGGGAGGCCAGGTGGCGGGCACCGGTTGGTCTGGAGCAGCGGCGGAGATGATGTGGCGCGACGCTATTGGGCAGAGTGAGGTGGCGGCGGCGCGGCGGACATGTCCGGCGGCGAGGATTTTTGTCCGGTGGCGCGAGGTAGGGGAAGGCTAGGGTTAGACCGCAAATTTCGGAGGGGATCACTTATTTATAGGTAGAGGGAGCTAGGAGAGTCCAAATGAGGTGCGGTTTTCGGCCACGCGATCGTGATCGAACGCTCTAGATGATGGAGAGGGTTTAGGTGGGTTTTGGGCCAAAATGGAAGGGTGTTGGGCTGCAACACACACGAGGCCTTTTCGGTCCCTCGGTTAACCGTTGGAGCATCAAACGAAGTCCAAATGACACGAAACTTGACAGGCGGTCTACCGGTTGTAAACCAAGGCCGCTTGGCAAGTCTCAGTCCAATCCGGAAATGTTTAATCCCCACACATGAAAGAAAGGTAGAAATGACCACCGGAAGAGAACGAATCGCCAGAATGCAAAACGGACAACGGGGAAAATGCTCGGATGCATGAGACGAACATGTATGCAAATGAAATGAACATGATGACATTATATGCAATGCGTGACACGCAAGCAATGACAAGGCAACAACAGCGACTAACTGGATGACACCTGGCACATCGGTCTCGGGGCGTTACAGTAGTTCTGCTAAAAATAGCGTCAGTCCGGGGTTAGTTTCATTCAAATCATGTAAATTAGAGTCCAAAACAAGAGGAAAAGTGTTAGGAAAAGTAGATATGTTGGAGATGTATCAACTCCCCCAACCTTAAACCTTTGCTTGTCCTCAAGCAATTCAGTTGATAAACTGAAAGTGAAAAAGAAGAACTTTTACGAACTCTTTTGCTCTTATTTGCATAAATAAGCTTAAACAACACCCAGATTTTCAGCCAACATTATAACTAACCCTGCCGAGAATAACTCTTAAAGATTATATTAACTCATATCAATGACATAATCAGCTAGCGAGCAATAATAAGACATCTCAAATGGCAAAGCGTTGTCAAAACAGCCATGATATAATATGACAATACTGGTATCTCGCTAGCCCTTTCTAAGACCGCAAAACATAAATGCAGAGCACCTCCAAAGTTCAAGCAGCGACTAAACATTGTAATTCATGGTAGAAAATATCCAGTCATGATGCACCCAACATTAGCTACACACAATGCATAAGTCATGACAGCTGTGCTCTCAGGTTCTAGTGCTTGTTTTAGAAGGTAAATAGATAGCCCCTTCGCAGAGGGAAGCAGTGATTTGCAGAGTGCCAGAGCTCAAGTTTTTAAAATAGAGATAAATGATATTTTGAGACATGCACTCTTCTCATTTACTTCATGACTATCAGTTATCAATATCTCCCATGCTAAACAAGCTAGTGGCGGTTCCGAAGCGATAAAAAGTAAAGGTTTTGACTCCATTGGGAGTTTTTGTTTGATTATTCGAGCGATTAACTCTTTTTATATTTTACAGTTTAGGACTGGGCATCCCCATTACCGCCCTTTTCTCGTGCGATGGCGAGTGAATAAACGCTCGACGTGAGAATAATCCGCTTAGCATGGAAGATACTGACTACCTCCTGTCGTTCCATGAACGATCCAGGCACACAAAACGAATATTTTTTAGAAGTTTTTAGAGGTGGCACATGAAAATTTACTTAGGACGGCAGGGTAATACCGCATATAGGTAGATATGGTGGACTCATTTGGAATAACTTTCGGTTCAGGCTTTTTGATGTACAAGCAGAATCTCCACTTAGTACAGGCAAAGGCTAGCAATTAGGTTGAGAAGCGGCCAACTAGAGAGCAACAACGATCATAATCATGCATTATGCGTAAGTAACATTAGACACTAGCATGAGTAGGATATGAGCACCATGAACAAAAATATCATAGAGGCTATGTTGGTTTTGATTCAACTACATGCATGAACATGTGCCAAGTCAAGCCACTCGAACGTTCAGAGGAGGATACCATATCATCATACTACATCACAATCATTTTAATGCAATGTTGGTATCCAAGATAAATCATTATCCACTCCCAGCTACTTATGCATGGCATGAGAAACTATAATCTCTAATTGTCATTGCAAACATGTTTAATCATAATGGGCTGAATCATGGATACTAGGTTAAACATATTTACACAAACAGAACAAGTCGAGTTCATACTAGTTTCTCTCTGCATGGCCAGTTCATCGAATATCGTCATTATTGCCTTTCACTTGCACGACTGAACGATGTGAAAATAATAATAGTGCAAGAGTGCCATGGACTAAGCTGGAATCTGCAAACATTTTATTCAACACGAGAAGACAAGGTAAAATGGGCTCTTTATTAGATCAATAGTTATTCATATGAGAGCCACTCAACATTTTCATCGTGGTCTTCTCCTTGGCACAACTCGAATAAAAGGAAAAGAAATTCAGAGGAACACACTAAAATATTTTTGGAGTTTTTGGTTTTTCTTGAACAAGCAAATAAAAGGGAAAAGCAAAAACGAGAAAAACTATTTAAACGGGAAAGTTCCCAACAAGCAAAAGAAGAAGGAAATCTTTTTGGATTTTCTTTTTAATACTACAACTAAGCATGCATAGAAAGTAAACTAGGTACAACTAAGTTTTTTGGTTTTCTAAAGTTTTTCAAACACACAAGAAGAAAGCAAGAAAAATAAAATTCTAACATGGATGATACAATGAGAAAGTGTGAACACCGACAAGATGAATACGTGAGCATGAATGTAATGTCGGTGAGAACACGTACTCCCCCAAGCTTAGGCTTTTGGCCTAACTTGCTAGTCGATCAGTAATCTGGATAGTAGTTCGCGTGGTAGCTCACGAAGGCTCTTGGTGCTGATGCCTCAGCCCACTGTGCTGCCTCCACTGCTGCGTTGTGAGCTCGGGCCTCGCTCTCAAGAACAAAATATCTTCCTTTGTTGTGATAATTAACAAGAGCAGGCGCAGGCAAATATGTGTGCACAACAGATGTTTGGTTAAACAACAGATTATAAGTGAAATTATCAACCTTTCCCTTGAGAATCTTATGATCTTTTAGGGTGGCAAAATCTAAATACTGCATGGGTAGGATATGATCAAAGGGAAAAGGTGCAACACCCAGCCCTCGTGCTAAACGCGTGGCATATATTCCACCATAGAAATAGCCCATGTTAGCATTGTGCTGAAGTCTGTGTGCAACAATCACTCCAAGGTTCTAATTCCTTTCACCAGTGAGAGCGGTGTGCATGAGGCTCAAGTCTAGAGCACAAAGTGTACTACAGTCTTGCTTGCCTACTATGCATTTCGCATTAAATAATGGAAAGTACTGAATTGCGGGAAAATGAATGCTCTTTATTCTACCTTGTGTCACTCCCCTCGTCTCACCGTAACAAAGACTAGACAAGAATGTTTGATACTTAGCCCTTGGCGGTTTGTCAAGTGAACCCCAGAACGGGAGTTTGCAGTGGTAAGCAAAATTCTCTAGTGATATGGTAAATGGGTTATCATAAATCATAAACGACACCCTAGACTCACGGGGATGGAATTTAAACCCTTTGACAAATGATTTAGTGAGAAGGTGGCATTGTTCACACTTATCTGAAATGTAGGGACCGAGACTGACATTGTGAACATATTGCTCAAATTCCTATTTAATACCCACATGCACCATATACTCATCGCAAGGCCATAAGCATGTTTTGGTGGCGGCATCTCAAGTGGAGCTTTCACTTGGTTCAACATATGGCCGGCGAGCGGAGATGTCACTAGAAGATGCCCCCGAGGATCGCCTCCTCGAAGAACTCCTTCCAAACAAGTTCATCATGTTCGCGTACAATTTTCTGAAAATTTTTGGGTGACGAAGATTTGTCAACAAAACTTTATAAGATTGATAGCAAGTACTCATAGGGATAGATAGAGGCCAAAGCAAGCATTCAAACTACTTAGAACACTAAGAATTCAACATGCAAGCTCATCTACAACATCACCAAGAGTAGCTAATTATTCAAAATATAAACCATTAAAACAAAAACTAATTGGACAAACGGTGGAGTCACATACCAAGCAACAATCCCCCGAAGGAGTTTCGGAAATGGAGCTTCGAGCAAAGAGATCGAAATCCACGGGTTTGAGAGCAAGAACACGGGAGAGAGAGCAATGGAGATTTTTTTTCTGGAGATAGGTGATGATGTGGTATCAAGAGATAAGTGAGGGGGTGTGACGCCCCGAGTACGATGCGCCAGGTGTCTTCCATTTATTCTTCATCGTTGCCATGTCATTTGCTTGCGTGTTGCACTTTGACATGTCATCATGTGCATTTCATCTGGATGTTTTTCAAAACTTGCATCCGGTCACTTTCTCCATTGTCTGTTTCAGAATCCGACACTCTCACATGCACCCATTGCACCTCTCAGATCTCGTCTCGTGAGCAGGATAAAAGTGTTCTCGGAATGGGCCAGGATTTGTCGAGTGGCTTTGGTATATCATCGGTAGACCGCCTGTCAAATTTCGTTCCATTTGGAGGTCGCTTGATGCCCCAACGGTTAACCACGTTAACCGCTGGACCCCTTTCTCCTTGCATAGCAGCACCCCTTCACAATGGCCCTCTAGCCCATCTAAACCCCCTCCATGCTCTTCACCGTTGGGTCACGATCGTGTGGGCAAAAACCGCACATCAATAGCCCTCTCCTAGCTCCCAGAATCTATAAAACCCCCTCTCCCCCGAAATTTTAGGCAAACCCTAGTCTTCCTCCTCCTCCCGCCGTCGGACGCGTTCGCCCGCCACCGGACATGTCCGCGCCGCCTCCCTCGTCCAATCCGGCGCAGCCATGTCATCTCCCGCCAAGCCCAGACCCGGCTTGCGCCGGGCCGAACCGGGCCCGACGGTGCCCCGTGCCTCCGCCGCCCTCTTGCCGCTGCCTCACCGGCCTCCCGCGCCGCCGCATCGCCGCGCGCCCCGCCGCTGCCGTCCGTTCTCCGGAGGTAGCCCGCAACGCTCGCGCCTTGCTCCTCCGCGCCGCCCTGTTGCTCCTCCGCCACACACGTCGCCCCGTGCCTCCTCGCCGGATCGCCGCGCCTCCCCGCTGGCCGCGTCGCGCCGCCCGCCACCAACCTCGCCCGACCACCACTCCTCCGACCCGCCTCCGGCCAGATCCGGCAGGGAGCAGGCCAGATCCGCCCTCTCCCGCTCCTCCCGCGTGGTCCCCTTCACCCAGCTCGCCGCCTCACCGCCGAGCACGCCGCCGGACTCGTTGCCATCGCCGAATCCCGCCGCCGGGATGCCACCAACCTGGGACGGGCTCATCCCGCGAATCAAACCCCCTATACCTGGATCTGCTCGTCCCCGAACCGCCCGACCCCCTTTTTCGCGCTTGGTAATTTCTGCTAAGTCCCTAGTTTCCAATATCATGTATGCATGTTGTGTGGGTCCTAACTTTGTGCATGTGTGTCCAAATTGAGTGTATGTTATGTCTAAATGTTCATCTCTGAGTGCTCTACAAGTTGGTGTAGTTTGCATGCATGTTACTATTCATATTGATGCCTTAATCATTGTTGCAAAAGTTCTAAATGTTATAATCTGCTGGAAGTTATCATAACTTGCCGATTTGTCTTTTTCATAGCATTTTGTGTGTTTGTCTTTGGAGCATCATGCCAACATGCTTTAAGAGCTTCTTCATGCCATCTTTACAGTGGTGCAATCCATGTATTTTTACGTGCCTTGTGGTGACTAGCACAAGCATGCAAAGCATGCAAAGTAGGCTACTTGCTGTTGCTGGTTTTAGTGACTTAGTGTTTTCTGCTAAGTCTGAACCTGCTATAATATGTTGCTATATTAACTTGATGCTACTAGTGAATCCATGCATAATCTGGAGATGCTTAGTAAGGATGTTTTGTAGATCTTGTTATGCTCTATACATCCATGCCCTTGTTTGCAATTATGGCCTGCTGTAGATTGTCATTACCATGCTCTCAAATTGCTAAATAATGTTTCTGCCAGCCTGTTATCAGTAAGTTCAGTTTTGCCATGTGAATAGCTAGTGTTCTATGCATCCTATGACCATGTTCTTGCCATGAGTAGTTGCACAAATATGCCTTCTTGCTGTTGCTTACATTCACATGCCATGAAATGCTTTGTGGTGAGTTGCACAAGCTCGCAAACATGTCTATTGGTCGCTGTTTCTGCCATGATCAGTTTATTTCACCAAATCTATGAAACTGTTATAATTTGCAATTTTGCCATGATGTTTTGAATATGTTCTATTGTTTTATAGCAGGAGCTGAGTGTTCATGGTTTGTAGTGCTTGACATGTACATGCTTGCCATGCCCTTTGATGCCATGAAATATTCCTGTAGCATATAGGTTTGTTGTCTCAAAGTATGCATCATGAATCTGTTTTAGCCTTACTCTGTTTTTCACTACGTCTGAGAATCTGTTATGACTTGCTTAGTTGTCTTGATGAATGCCACTGATCTAGAGGCTATATGGAGATGCTTATTAATCATGTTTTGCCATGTCTAACCTGTAATTTAATGCCATGCCTTTGGTTGCTATGATCTTGCACTGTAGCATGTTTGTTTCATGCCTCCAACATGTCATCATATTATTCCTGCTCACATGTATACCCTGTTTTTCATTAAGTCATAACCTGTGTTATAAAGTTGCTTTTTTTGCATTGATCATCTTGGATTTATCTTGATGCCTATGAACCCGAACCTTAATGATATTTGAAGCATGTAACCTGTACTTTGAGTGCACATCAAGTTTGTGTCCATATGTTTCCTGTAGTATGTTGTTTCCTTGATTGCAAAGTGCTTAGTTGCTGTTTTGGGTAGATTGTGTTTGAAACTTGTATTGAGTGTATGTGTTGAACCGTGGCTCTGTTTGGAGCATGCTCTACATGAAACTTTCTTGGTTTTGCATGTAGTTTCATCATGCCATGTTGCATCCATATTTTGGAGTGCTTGTGATTGGGTTTTGCCTTTATTTGCATCAATGCCTGTTTAACTTGTTTTGCTCATATCTTCTAGGCCGTAGCTCTGAATTAAATGAACTTTATATGTAACTTGACTAGAAAGACGTGTATAACATCTTGGTGCACTTTAACTTGTTGTTTAACCACTTCAACATAATGTGTTATTCAGATCTAGACCAATTTCGAAATTTGCATATGGGGAGTTTCCGGAAGTGTTATGTGTTGATCTCGGCCTCATTTAAACTTGCTTTGATGCGTGGTTCTTGTATGCATCATCTCTTGCCATGTGTAGCATCATGTAGCCTTGTCACGCGTCATACTTGGTTGAGCATCATGCCATGTTATGTGTTGTGTGTTTACTAGGCTGTTTGCTTCTTTTCGGTTGTGCTCCTTCTCGATAGTTCCTGTTTCATTGCGATTGTGAGGATTCGTTCGACTACGTGGGATTGTATTTTCATGGACTCGTTCTTCTTCCTAGAGGGATTTCAGGCAAGATGGCCGTCACCTTGGATCTCACTACTATCTTTGCTATGCTAGTTGTCTCGATGCTATCGCTATATCGCGCTACCTACCACTTGTTTATCAAGCCTCCCAAATTGCCATGATAGCCTCTAACTCATTTCACCATCCTAGCAAACCATCGTTTGGCTATGTTACCGCTTTGCTCAGCCCCTCTTATAGCGTTGCTAGTTGCAGGTGCAGTTGCAGGTTGTTCCATGTTGGGACATGGATATCATGCATATCATGGGATATCACAATATCTCTTGTTTAATTAATGAATCTATATAGTTGGCAAAGGGTGGAAGGCTCGGCCTTTTGCCTGGTGTTTTGTTCCACTCTTTCCGCCCTAGTTTCTGTCATACCGGTGTTATGTTCCTTGATTTTGTATCCCTAACACGGTGAGGGTTTATGGGCCCCTCTTGACAGCTCACTTTGAATAAAACTCTTCCAGCAAGGTCCGACATTGGTTTTACCATTTTCCTAATAATAACTAAAAACTTGCATAGGGACCGGCTAGCACCCAAGGACTCTTAATCAACCCCCGGGCCAATGCTCCTCATGAGTGTTGGTGTCGGTGGGAACGACACCTATGGGATCACAAGAATCCCTACTATGGTTGCGGGGCGTGGGGTCGTGAGAAGAGCGGATCAAACAGATAGCACACGGTTCGTTTATCCAGGTTCGGGCCGCGAGGATGCGTAAAACCCTACTCCTGCTTTGGTGGATTGTATATTTGTGTTCTTGAGCTAGCTATGGGGCGTGAGGAGCTCCAAAAAGCCGAATCCTCCTCCTGGTCGCCTCGGGCCTCCTTTTATAGGAAAGGGGTTGCCACAGTGGCACACAGGAGGTGGAAAGGGTACAGTGATGCAAGGTTATCCCTTGCATTACATGACAAGGCGCATTTAATGCGTCTTGCACAGGTGTCCTTGCTCTCGTGTCGACACGCGCCCTGGCCAGCGGCGCCCGCGGTGCCATGTAGGCAGGCAGGCAGCTGAGGTGGCGCAGTGGTGGGTCTCCACGAAGACCCGCATGCCGCCACGCAGGTGCTTGCCCAGCTGGTTGGGTCGGCAGCTGCATGCGAATGGCGGTGGAGGTTTGATTGGCGTGGGCCTGATGGTGGCCCTACGGGTGTTCTTGGCAAGGGCCTTGCCGGGGCCCCGGCAAGGGTCTTGCCGTGGCGCCTGCTGTCATCCCCGGCAAGGCTCTTGCCGGGGGCCTTGTGGTCCTCCTTGGCTGGGATCCCGCCAAGGATCATCATCTTCTAAAGGGTGTATCTGATCTTGAATGTCTTCACAAAGATCTGCATGCCACCACGGGGATGTCTCCCGAATCCTTGCCCCATGGGGGCAGTGGACTCAAGGGTGACTCACTCCGTAGGTGTGGGGCGAGCTGCCACGACAAGGGTCTTGCCGGGTTTGCTAAAACCGCCTCCCGGCAAGGATCTTGCCGGGGGGGGGGGGGTCCGCTTCATCCCCTTTGCCCTTTGTGGTCTTGGTCTTGGCGTCATTCTGCTTCTCCTAAGCTTCGGCCTTACCTTGGCTCACCTCCTTGCCTTGCTCAGTGTGGTGGTGCCCGTGGCTCAGACTGCCCGTGCACAGTTATAGGGGTACAAAAAGTGTACCCCTCTTTTTGTACACCGACAGGAGCCCCCGGGCCTGGGCCACACGTAAGCGCAGTCGCGTCATTGGGCTAGGCCCAAAAACGGTGCGCGGGCAGGCAGGGCGGTTTTTACCGCGGTAAGTCTCTTCGCGCGCTGCGCTTCCCATGCTTCCCACGCGTGGCGCGGCGTGGGGAGGCGTGTGTGACGTGGGCGGCATGCGTGGGGCTGAGCTCTGCATGCATGCGTCACGTCATAGTAAAGGGGGCGGTTCGCGCCTTCCCCATAAACGAAGGGAGGCGTGGAGGCGCGGCCCATTTGCTGAACGGGGCCGAGGCGTGGTGTAACACCCCGGATATGATTTACCTAATATGTAATCCAACTCTTGCCGTTTCCGGCATTAAGTTATTTTATTTCCTTGGGTTCAGGTTTTTGTCTCCGTGTGTTGTTGTCATTGTCATGCATCTCATATCATGTCATCATGTGCATTGCATTTGCATACGTGTTCATCTCATGCATCCGAGCATTTTCCCCGTTGTCCGTTTTGCATTCCGGCGCTCCGTTCTCCTCCGGTGGTCATTTCTACCTTCTTTTCATGTGTGGGGATTAAACATTTCCGGATTGGACCGAGACTTGCCAAGCCGCCTTGGTTTACTACCGGTAGACCGTCTGTCAAGTTTCGTACCATTTGGACTTCGTTTGATGCTCCAACGGTTAACCGAGGGACCGAAAATGCCTCGTGTGTGTTGCAGCCCAACACCCCTCCAGTTTTGCCCAAAACCCACCAAAACCCTCTCCATCATCTAGAGCGTTCGATCACGATCGCATGGCCTAAAACCGCACCTCATTTGGACACTCCTAGCTCTCTCTATGCCTATATATAGATCTCCTTCTGAAATCCCGGATCTCCTCTTTCCCCAAACCCTAAAATTCGTCTCCGCCGCCACCGGACATGTCCGCCACCCCCGGACGAATCGCCTCCACCAATCCCGAGCTGCCACGCGTCCGGCCGCCGCCCTCTCCGCCGCTGGCCCGGGGAGCACAAGTCGGTCCCCCGAGGCCCGTTCGCCGCCCCGCACCTGGGAGCGCCCGCCGCCGCCGCCGAGGCTGCGCCTTCCCCGCGCCGCCATCCACACTCGCCGCGCCACTCCATCGGCGGCCCGCACCTCGCCGCTGCTCCGGCCACCTTGCGCCGCCGACCTTCGGTCGCCGGAGCCCTCAAGTCCGGCCGGCGCCGCCTCGCCTCCCCGCATCTCCATCAGCTCCGGCCACCTCGCCGGCCTCGTCCCCCTCCTCTTTCTCCGGTTTCTCTCCGGCGAGCTTGAGCTCCAAGTCCGGCCGACGAACCTCGGTTTCCGCGCATGAACAATACCGCCCAGATCCAGATCTGAGACGGTTGACTTTCCTCCCGAAACACTAATTATTTTGCTATGTTCATCGTGCCGTAACTTTGCATCTGTAGATCCGTTTTGGGCATGTAGCATATCAAAATGTTCGTCTCAGAGAGCACATCATTTCATCTCATTGCATCATTTTCATTTGTGTTCATCTTGATGCCCGAAATGCTGTTGGAAGAGTGCTATTTGAGATAATTGTCAGATCTGCTGCTCCAAATAGCTATTTGTCATTTTTGCCATGATTAATGTGTGCATGATATGCCCCTGAGCTCTACATGTGTTTTGTTATATGCTTTGCCATCTTTCCAGAGGTGCCATCCATGTATTTTTGTGATGTGTGTGGTGACTAGCACAAGGTTGCAAAGTGGTGCTCGTTAACGCTGATTTCAGGGACTTAGCAATTCCACTAAGTCCTTGATCTATTTTTATCAATATGCCATATGTTCATGTTGTTTCCTAGTGATGCGTGCCTCTTTTGAGGATGATCAGTAAGGATGATTTGTTAATATTGTAGTGCCCTATCCATCCATGTCTTTGGTTGCAATTATGGAGCACCCTAGCTTGAGTCAATCGAGCTCTATTTTTGCTATTTCGTGAATTTGGGCAGATTGTCTACTTGTTAGCGATTTTGCCGAGGATGTTGTAGTTGATTCGTGCATGATATGTTGTTGTTCTTTCCTTGTCTAGCTTGTATAATGTGTATTCTTGATGGGTGTATGCTTATATTGTCATGACATGCTCTGTAGTGAGTGCATCGAGCTCGTAAACAGGCCTACTTGATATCTGATTTGTATGTTCCAATTTTCACTAAGTCTGTGATCTGATTATGTTTTTGCCATGTTCACATGCTTGCAATTGTATTTTCAGACCCCTTTTGGCTCAAGGTCACTAAGAGACTTTTGTTAAGCTCTTTGAGTAGCTCCATGCCATGCCTTGCTTTGCCATGTTAAGTTCCTGTAGCATCTAGTTTTCATGCTCCAAAGTGTGCTACCTGATCTGAAATTCCAGACAAGTGTTAATTTCACCAAGTCTGAAACTTGTTTACCAATTGCACTTTTGCCATGCTTGTTTGAACCTGTTAATGGATGAATTGGCCATAGCTCAGTGTTCATCTTTTGTTAAGCATTATGAGTGGATCCCTGCCATGTACTTTGTTGCCATGTTTGGGTGCTGTAGCATGTTTAACTTGTTGCATTAAATGGCTACTTGCTGTTTATTGCAGACCGTTGTCATATTTGAATTGCTTGCCATTTCCAAACAATGTCTCCGATATCGGTGTTCTTTATATCGATTTCAACCGAAATCACCTCACCTTTCCAGTGGCACACTTGGATTTCCAAGTTGAGGCCAGGTTCTTTCATTCCTTGTCAAATCTTGCATATGCATCACATATCGCATCCCGCATAGCATACCATGTTTGCATCATGTTGTTTGAGTTCGCACGTGGTTGATTGTGTTCCGTTTGCTTGTTTGTCTTGTTTGGGTAGAGCCGAGAGATGAGTTCACTAACGAGGAGCCCGTTGAGTTTGCTTTCGAGGATCCAGTCAACTCCGACAACTTTGCAGGCAAGATGATCATACCCTCGAAATCACTTCTATCTTTGCTTTGCTAGATGCTCGCTCTTTTGCTATGCCTATGCTACGATGCCTACCACCTGCCTATCATGCCTCCCAAATTGCCATGTCAAACCTCTAACCCACCGTGTCCTAGCAAACCGTTGATTGGCTATGTTACCGCTTTGCTCAGCCCCTCTTATAGCGTTGCTAGTTGCAGGTGAAGATTGGAGACCGTTCCTTGTTGGAACCTTAATTTTCTTGTTGGGTTATCATTATATTATCTTGTTATCTTAATGCATCTATATACTTGGTAAAGGGTGGAAGGCTCGGCCTTTTGCCTAGTGTTTTGTTCCACTCTTGCCGCCCTAGTTTCCGTCATATCGGTGTTATGTTCTCGGATTTTGCGTTCCTTACGCGGTTGGGTGATAATGGGAACCCCTTGACAGTTCGCCTTGAATAAAGCTCTTCCAGCAATGCCCAACCTTGGTTTTACCATTTGCCACCTAGCCTTTTTTCCCTTGGGTTTCCGGAGCCCGAGGGTCATCTTATTTAAACCCCCCGGGCCAGTGCTCCTCTGAGTGTTGGTCCAAACTAGAGTCCTGTGCAGCGCCCCCTCGGGGAAACTCGGGGTTTGGTTTTAGTTGTATGGAGAGCTCATCTGAGTGTGCCCTGAGAACGAGATATGTGCAGCTCCTATCGGGATTTGTCGATACATTCGGGCGGTGTTGCTGGATTTGTTTTAACTTGTCGAAGTGTCTTGTAGAACCGGGATACCGAGTCTGATCGGAATGCTCGGGAGAAGGTATATCCTTCATTGACCGTGAGAGCTTGTCATGGGCTAAGTTGGGACGCCCCTGCAGGGATTTGAACTTTCGAAAGCCGTGCCCGCGGTTATGGGCATATGGGAATTTGTTAATGTCCGGTTGTAGATAACCTGAACCTTAACTTAATTAAAATGAATCAACGGTGTGTGTTACCGTGATGGTCTCTTCTCGGTGGAGTCCGGGAAGTGAACACGGTGTTGGAGTAATGTTTTCCGTAGGTTGTTTCTCTAGTTCTTCGTTCGCGCTTTGCCTTCTCTTCTCGCTCTCTTTTGCGAATAGGTTAGCCACCATATATGCTAGTCGCTTGCTGCAGCTCCACATATTACCTTGCTTTTCCTATAAGCTTAAATAGTCTTGATCGCGAGGGTGCGAGATTGCTGAGTCCCTGTGGCTCACAGATTACTTCCAAACCAGATGCAGGGCCTGATGACTCCATTCCAGATGACATGCTTGAGCTCAAGTGGGAGTTCGACGAGGACTCACGCCGTTACTATGTGTCTTTCCCTGATGATCAGTAGTGGTGCCTAGTTGGGGCGATCGGGACCGTGTCGCATGTTGGGTTGATCTTTTATTTTGGCACCATAGTCGGGCCATGAGTGATTGGATGATGTAATGCTATTTATGTACTTTGTTTGACGTGGCGAGTGTAAGCCAACTATGTACCTTCCCCTTTTTATTATCTATATTACATGGGATGTTGTGAAGATTGCCTTACTTGCGACATTGCTTTCAATGCGGTTATGCCTCTAAGTCGTGCTTCGACACGTAGGAGATATAGCCGCATCGAGGGCGTTATAAGTTGGTATCAGAGCCTTCCCGGACCTTAGGAGCCCCCACTGATTAATCATTTTTAGCAGCCGTTGTTGAGTCTATAAAAATGTTTTGAGTCTTTTAGGAATTATATATCAGAGAGTTTAGGAATTCTTTTTACTCCCCAGTCCCTTCATCGCTCTGGTAAGGCATCCCGACGTAGAGTTTTGACTCTTCTCTTCTCAAATTTCACAATTTTTTTAGGATCATGCGGGTATCTTGGAATCGTTCCGATGGATTTGTGATGAGAACATTGTTCTTGGTGCCTCCTGTCATTTAGGGGTTGTGGCAGTGTCCCGGGGAGTTGAGCTCCAAGGTGTTGTCGTCACAATTTTATCGTTGCAGTTCTGGAATACCTGAGTTTAGGTCGCCGACATCGAAAATCTCTTTTATGCAGTTGTTGGTGAGATAACCTCGATGCCACCCAGTACTGGGGCAGGAGTTCGGGAGTATTGCCATAACTTGTATAACGGATGCTTTTCGAAGGTTGAGGTAGATGGTTTCCGAAGTTTTTCTCGGTTATGTGTTGAAGGATGGATACAGCTGGATGTAGGATTTGCTAGTTTTGGGTGAGATATTATTCTTCCCCTGTACCCCCAACACCTGATTGCATAACCGGAAAGGTTCGGGAGTTTCATAGGTGGGAATTCTGGTAGCTCTAGTTTCTTCTTCCACGGATATTTGGTTTGAGATTGGGATTTATTACCGAGTATTTGTTCTTGTTCCGTACCTTGTTGATTTATTCCTCTACCTAAATTCTAAGTGGATTCTCAATTTATGGATATGTGACCATTTCAAGTGGAATGCATTCATTCTTATGTTCGGATGTGAAGACTATATGTTGCAATTTCAACCCGCTTGATTCAGCTTCCATTTTATCTGTCAATGTGCTAACGGATGTCACCCTCTTCAGGATGGCTCCCGCTAAGAGCAGCAATCAGAATCAGAATCAGGATCCGCCACCACCTCCCCTCCTCCGGAGGCATGGCAAGCTGTGATGGCCGCAACCAATGCAAACACGCAGTTGATCATGCAAATTCTTCAAGAGCGCAACCAAGCGAACCAAGGCAACCAAGGCAACAATCAGAATCACTTTGCTACACTCAACCAGTTCCTTGCTAACCAGCCAAAGACTTTAAGCAATTGTGTTGAGGCAACTGATGCTGACGATTGGCTCGTGGACTTATGCAAGCATTTCGAGTGCAGTAACGTCAGGCCTGAGGACTTTGTCAAGTTCGCTTCCTTCCAACTCAAAGACCAAGCTGCAGAATGGTTCCAGCAGTACAAGGATTCCAGAGGAGGCCGTGTGATTACCTGGGATGAATTCCGTCAAGACTTCAAAGCTCATCATATTCCTCAGAGCGTGGTTGAAAGCAAGCGTGAGGAATTCTGCAACCTGAAGCAAGGCTCTTTGTCTGTCTATGACTACAACAAGTTGTTTCAGAAGCTCGCCCGCTTTGCTAAGCAGGACGTCCCTGACGAGAAGAGCATGATATACCAGTTCAGGGGTGGTCTCAGAGAAGAAATCCAGCTAGCTCTTATTCTCTTTGAGCCCTTGAGGTATGATGAGTTCTACAACATGGCATTGAAGCAAGAGGCCGCCCAACTGGAGTGTGATGCTTCCAAGAAGCGATTTAGAGATGCTACACCTTCTTCCTCTACTCAAGTGGCCAAGCAGCAGAAGTATTGGCTTCCTCCTCCTCCGTTCCGTCAGCCGTATTAGAAGAGCAAAGGTGGCAGTGGATCTTCCCACCCACCCAACCCTGGCTTTCAGAACAAGACTTTGTCTCAAGATCCAAGATCGAGTGCCCGGTATCACCGTCCGCTTTCAGAGGTCACGTGAAACAAGTGCCAACAGAAGGGTCACTATGACAACAAATGCTTCAACCAGAGGCGTCTCCCTCCTCCTCCTCCTGTGAGATCGGCAAGTACAGCTGTGGTCAAGCATAACCCCAAGCACGCCAAGGTCAATTTTATGAATGCAGCTCAGGCAGAGGACTCGTCAGATGTCATCATGGGTAACTGTCACAACCCTAGAATTTGTTTGTCATTAGTTGCATTAAGGCATTCATGCATCATGTTTAAAATTCATGAAACTTGAAATGGGGATGACAAACCCTAGCACTAAATAAAATGCAATTAGGATCAAAATAAAAATATTTTCAATAAACCCAGAATGCCCTTTAGAAAAGTTCATTATTTTTGTTAAAGGCGAAAACCCCTGCCATCAATGATGCACATATTTCTAGGCCATTCTGGATTTTTGAATTAAATCCTATTGTATTTGACCTTGGGCATTTAAATACTATAAATAATTTAAATGTTCAAATAAATGTTGGAAATTGTTAAGGGTCACTGAAATAATTCAGGAAGCACCCATAATTGTTTCCAGGATTTTGTAAAATGATTAAGTATTTTAAATCAAATCAAAACAAACTACAGAAAATAGAAAACAGAATTAAAAAGAAATAAGAGAGAGAGAGCAGAAGATCTTACCTGGCGCTCACCTGGTAGCCCACCTGGCCCAGCACGGCCCAGCCCATCTCCACTCCCCCCCCTGTCGTCTTCCTCTGCCAGTAGGCAGAGGCGAGGTGTGGCGCGCGCCCGAGAGGCCTCGGCCACCTCCTGCTTCCCCTGGCCACCTCCTGCTTCCTCCTCGACACCCCGGACGCCTCCATGCGTGCCACGCCACCCCCCTGGAACTCCCTCACTCTCTCGAACTCTTCCCCCCTCCTCTGCTTCCTCTCTCTCTCGCCCGGACCGAACGGAGCCGCCACCACCGACGAGCTCCCTCACGGCCACCGCCACCCCCTCTCCTCTCCGACGCGCTCCCGAGCTCCGCCGGTCCTCCCTCGTCCTCCTCGTCGTCTCGCGCGACCAGAAGAGCCCCTGGATGCCGCTAGCCTCGCCGTTCCCCTCCTCGGCCACCGAGGATCACCGTCGTCAAATTCGTCGCCGTTCGGCCTTCCCCGAGCCCGCCGTCCACCTCTACGGGATCCATGTGAGCTCCTCCGTCGTTTCCCCCTCTCCCCTGACTCGTTTTCTTCCTCTAACACCAACAACCGTCGGAGCCGAGAGCTCTTCGCCGCCGGCCATGTCGCCGCCGTAGCCACGGTTGCCTAGAGCTGCAACCGAGCACGCAGCCGTGCTCAGTGCACCCCCAGGAGGCCATAGCACCCATCCGCTCCCTCTGCTGTGCTTCCTAACGCCGACTCCGAGCTCACCCGAACTCCGGCCGCCGCCTTGGAGCTCGCCGTCGTCAGCTCCGGCCTCCCCACGACCCAGCAATCGCACTATTCGACGCGCGGGAGCAAGGGCTCTCCAATGAGCCCAAGCACGGCCTCGCCCGTGCCCTGTAGCGTGTTGCCGATGGCCGCCACCGTCCCGGGCCTCACCGGCGTCGAGACGCCGGCGGGGTTGACCCACTTGACCACGGCGGAACCCCCCCTGGGTCGATGACAGGTGGGGCCAGCCCCTGTTAATTAGTTTAGGTGTTAGATTAGTTAACACTAATTAATTTAGTTAATTATTTAAGCCACTGACATGTGGGCCCAGCCCTGCTGACATTTTCGTTAGTATTAGTTTAACCCTAATCAACCCGGTTAACCAACTGAGTCACTGACACGCGGGACCCACTGTCAGGTTTGAACTGGGGCGCCCAGTTGACTCTGCTGACGTCACAGTGACGTGGTGCTGACGCCATAATTCATTTCTGGATTTATATTATTCAGGAAATTCCAGAAAATTGTATAAACTTCTAAAATTCATAGAAATTCAACCGTAACTCCAAATTAAACAAATTATATATGAAAAATTATCAGAAAAATTCAAGGAATCCATCTGTACCATTTCCATGCATGTTAGAACAACTTATAACTACTGTTTAGGACAAATGAAGTGAATGGCATTTAAATAATCACATATGGAGTTTGAATTTGAATCTTGTATTCAAACCAACCCCATTTAACTTGTTGCTAGATGCATTAGCCGAAAACACATTCATTTTGCCATGTCATGATCATGCATCATATTGTGCATTGCATTGATTGTGTTCCCTTCTGTGTTGCCGGTATTTGTCCCCTCTCGATAGACGTGATACCGATGATGTGATCGTTGACACTGATGAAGACTCAATGTTATCTTCAGAAGTGCCAGGCAAGCAAAACCCCCTTGTTCATTCCGATACAATCCTACTCTCTCGCTCCTGCTCTCTTTTATTGCATTAGGACAACACCGATTCATCTGTTACTTGCTGCGGTAGCTGAACCCCTTTATCCTCTGCATGACCTGTCATTGCCACAGTAAACAGATGAAACCCACTAGCATGAGTAGGAATTCTTTGAGCCCTGTTGTGCCTACTCATTCATGCTTGTTTGTCATGCCTGCTACTGCTTAGAGTTGAGTCAGGTCTGATTCATCGGGGATGAATCAGAGGTGTGTGAACATGTCCTACTGTGTGTGAGCTAAGTGTGTGAACACGATTTGGTAAAGGTAGCGGTGAGAGGCCATGTAGGAGTACATGGTGGGTTGTCTCATTGAAGCCGTCCTCAGGAACTGAGTCCTGTGTTTGTGATCCATGATTCAGCTACTACCATACATTGGGCCCTGAAATATGACCCCGCTCGACTTCTTATTCACCCTTGTCCTCTGTCCAGGAGTTGCAAGTAGTTTCTGGTGCTTGTAGTATGCTGGAGGCCGTGGACAGCGCTGACCATAGGGGTGGGCTGTGATGCGGTAGGCACATGGCCAGGTATACCGGGCGCCCGTTTGGTGTCACGGAACCCTGTTCACATCGTTTGGGGCTGTGGGCGAAACTCCGGCCGGATCTCCTCATGGATGGAACCCGAATAGGCGATAAACCTGGACTAGAGACTTGAGTGTTTAGGTAGGTCGTGGTCTACACCCACTTCGGCTTTCGCTTGAAGTCTGCCGAGCACATGTCGTGTGCAGACGCTAAGTGGTGGAAACATGTATGAAGAAGTACACCCCTGCAGGGTTAATATCATCTATTCGAATAGCCGTGTCCGCGGTAAAGGACTTCTGGGTTGCTTATATCAGTTCATAGACAAGTGAAAGTGGATACTCTAAAATACGCAAGATAAGCGTGAGTGCTATGGTTGGCGTTCTCGCAGGGAGACGGGAGCGGATCCATAGTGGTGTATTGATATGGTGAATATGTGGACTCGTGTGCGCCACCTCAAAAGAGTTACTTGCAGTCGTAGTTCAGGATAGCCACCGAGTCAAAGCTGGCTTGCTGCAGTTAAACCCCACCATCCCCTTTGTTGATAATGATGCATATGTAGTTAGTTCTGATGTAAGTCTTGCTGGGTACATTTGTATTCATGTTGCTTAATTTATGTTTTTGCAGAGAGACTTCGGTCTCGCTAGTAGTTCCACGTGGACTTCGACGTTTAGCTTGTTACCTCAGCTACGATCTTGTGCCCTCGGCAGGATCTGGTAGATAGTCAGGCTTCTCAGCCTTTTTCATTTATAGATGTCTGTACTCAGACATGATAGCTTCCGCTTGTGTTTTGATATGTATGCTCTGAATGTTGGGTCATGAGACCCCTGTTTGTAATATCTCGCTCCTCGGAGCCTATTGATTAAATACTTGTGTCGTAGAGTCATGTTGTGATGCCATGTTGTACTTGCACATATCGAGCATATTGTGTGTATGTTATTGAAATGCTTGGTATGTGTGGGATCTGACTATCTAGTTGTTTATCCTTAGTAGCCCCTCTTACCGGGAAATGTCTCCTAGTGTTTCCACCGAGCCAGGGTAGCTTGCTACTGCTCCGGAACACTTAGGCTGGCCGGCATGTGTCCTTCTTCGTTCCTGTGTCTGTCCCTTCGGGGAAATGTCATGCGATGAATACCGGAGTCCTGTTAGCCCGCTACAGCCCGGTTCACCGGAGTCCTACTAGCCCAGTGCTACAGCCTGGATTCACTCGCTGATGACCGACACGTTCGATGCTGGGTCATGGATGCCTGTCCCTGTAAGTTTGTGCCACTTTGGGTTTACGACTAGCCATGTCAGCCCGGGCTCCTTATCATATGGATGCTAGCGACACTATCATATACGTGTGCCAAAAGACGCAAAGGGTCCCGGGCAAAGGTAAGGCGACACCCGTGGAAATACCGTGCGTGAGGCCGCAAAGTGATATGAGGTGTTACATGCTAGATCGATGTGGCATTGAGTCGGGGTCCTGACAGCGTTGGTATCAGAGCTTGACTGCCTGTAGGATTACCAAGCCAAACTAGTCGAAGTTGAGTCTAGAAATTCTTTAGTTATATAAGGGAATTGATTGTGGGATGGAACGTAAGGCTCTTTTTACTCCTTATACCTCATGCCCTTCTGATCTGAGTCATCTTATCTTTCCTACGGGGATTAAGAGCTAGGCTATCTCTTCTTTCTATCAGGATCACGCGTTACTAATCCGTAGACTTATAAGATTGTTGGATTTAAGCTTGAGTTCAGTTTCTACTACTTCCGTATGTTAATTGTTGATCTCGAAACCTTGATATTGTGCTTCTGAGTGGTTATGCCACCATTATTGTGATTGTCTCAAATCTTTTTGAGCATTTACAGCCGTTATGCTATCCGAGTCATTCCAGGTTTCTAAATAGTCTGATGCATTTGCAAAATCCTTTCCCTCTGGTTTCGATGCTCCTTTATGCCAGCTCAATCACACTAATTGTTGAATTGAGGTATTCTACTGCCTCGACCTTTATGTTGGAATAATTATTATGACCCTAGGTGTCTCAGGGGATCATCTAGTGGTCTAGCCATGATTTGTGTCCTAGTGTGATGATTCTGGCCTTTATTCTCAAAAGCATTCCGTGATGCTACTTAGTAGTAGGTATTCTACTCCTGGGTTTTGAACCCGAGATTCACTCTACTTACCTCATGTTGATAGTGTTTGCTAGTTCCTTTAGGATATTAGTAACCTTTGCGATAGTTCTCGAGGTTCGTGGTACATCCTTCTTCCAATTACCATGAACCATTCTTGGCAGGAGTTCTTCTGAACCAAAAGATGACAACAAGAGTGCTCTCGATGAGTTCTCCATGCTATGTTGTGACTCTGCCAGCTCAACCTTTCTGCATGGGTTATCCGGAAGAATTATGTTGAACTTGGTTCGACATACTAATCTATGCATCCACAACTCAGGAAGTTATATGTTCCTTTGAGTTGTCCCTTTTTAGTTGTCTACTGACCTTCGTCTATCAATTGATAGTCAAGAGTATGCGTGCGTTCGTTTATCGATGCCTATTACTCTTGTGGTCTGTCAAGCCATTCTATTGCGGAATGACTAGGAGAAACAAACTCCAGTACTTCTTCCATATCCAGGATTGGGTCAAAGAAGTTGTGCTCCGTAGAACAAATTGCTAATCCAGCTTTTGCTCTGTTCTACCTTGGAGTATCACCATCTTTTATATCGGGATTGTTATGGGAATTACACACCATCCTATGAACTCTTGGTACAGTGATACTTCTCACCATCATTACTCATTCCTCGGTTCCGTGTGGTTATAACCGGAATGTCGACAAGTGAGTCGTGATGTGTGAAATCAATACTCCTAGCAACCTTGTTGCTTGGTAGTTAAAGGACAATAATTTCATTCTTAGCGTGTTGGTTCTTGAATCATCATTCTAAGACTGTTCGTGCTACCTAGTCCTTATTTCTGGTGCACTCTCCGATCAGTGAGTTAGGATAGTGCCAATCCTTGCTTATTTGATCATATCGTCTTGCCCCGGAAAGCAAGATTGTTCTCGAGCTTAGTAACATACCGGTGGTTCATGATTTTCCGAAGATCTTCTCGAAAGTATTACCAGGTTGTCACCTGACCACTGTGTTGAGCTCGTGATCAAGTTGGTTTCTTGTGAACCACCCTCTCTCCAATATCGGTGTTAGATATCCCTGAGCTAGTTGGTTAAGCTAGACAACAACTTGGAGAGTTGGAAGATAAAAGCTTGTCTGACTTAGTTCATTCCAAAGGGATATTCTTGTGTAGTGTGTGTTGAAGAAAGATGATATCTTCATCGATTGGTCCCTATGATCAGTTGTTGGACCTATTGTCTTATCAATCCTTTTATTTGAGTGTGGGCCATCGTCAAGTCAAATCAGTACCAACGATGCTCGTAATGTTGTCTTACTCGTGGTTGATCCCTCGAGCATACACCATTATATCTTTTGGGTCTGACCAATGCTATCACTTGTTCACATAATTATGGAATTCCATTTACATGGAAATCTCGATGAGTTGTTGTTGAGCCCATCAGCAGCATTTTGTCTCTCCCATGAGTCATGTTGAACATCAACCTAGTGTTGGAAACTTGTGTAAGCATTCCTTCGTGTTTCGTTCATGAAGCATATGTTTGGATGAAGGTAGTGACTTCCTTTAATTCATGTGCATCTGATGCAAGTTGCCGCCGTGGATTCGAGAAAGTCAATGTTGCTTTCTTTGGAATCATTCCAAATCAGTCATGCACACGTGCGAAGAATTCTGTGGTTTGAAGACTTGCAACCTTCAATCTATATGTATCCCTAGCACACCAAGCCACTGATTGATTTGTTCAAGGAGAAGGAGTTCCTTCATAAGAGCTAATCCGGACTTGTGTAAGGACTTCGATACCCTCGTTGATGGTTCCCCCTCCTGAACTCGGTAGTGTTTCATTATAAGACTACTTTGTGGTCATGTTTGTCTTGGACAACATGTTCACATGTTGTAGCAGAACCGGCTCGTGTTTTTGGAGCTTGCTATCGTAGTTCATTTCCCGAGAATCTCGCAGCGTCATCTCGTCGATTTGTGTTGCAAACTTTCATTTTTCTTCTTAGACTCGATGAGTCTGGAATATCCTGACACCAACCAGATCTGAATCTCAGGCAGATATGATGGTTGGAACATTTCCCAAAGAATTATAATATCGATCCCTTGGAAACCAGTAAAGTGGATGTCGTGGCCAACACATCCAGCCGGAAGACCTGTTATTATAATATCTTGATTTGAGGAAGTTGGCCACCTCCCCATAGGGATTTCGTAGGATTTACTCCCTAGTTGCCCCTATGGATTTCTGAGTTCCGAAGTTCGACCTTTTTACTTGATGTTCTAGATATCAAACCATATCTATGAATGGGTTACACTAGCACATCAAGGAGAACATTAGAAGCGGAGTGCTAAATGTCTCTCGGTCGATCATCCAGATTTCGTTCCCTTGGCCTCGCTAAGGTGAAATCTGAGAAGGTGTTATCTTCCTTGCATCTGCATCATCCATCATTAGCCATCATGGTAGTATGTTGTGTTGCCAGGATCCTTGACACGGATGTTGGTAAAACCTTGATGATTGTGGAAATGCTCAAGTTCTTGAGAGCACGCACAAGCACTACGTGTTATCATCGGCACTAACTCGGATTCCTCTCAGTTTCCTCGGCAATGCTATGACCTTTTCAAACAGTGAATCCACTCTCTATTGTTGGGTTCTTCCCCAGCTACCAGAATCATTCCCAGCATTTGCATTTTCTTCCCAGCTTGCACCGCCAATGTGCCATGCTACCATGGGTCTCTTCCATTTCCGGTGATAAGCAAAAATCATCCATTGCGTTGTCTTCAACAAGGTAATCCACATCATCCAAGTCCGAGTATGCCATTCTACCGACCCCCCTCCAAACGATCGCTCGAGAATTGCCTTAGGCTGGTTTAAAGAGTTTCAATGATCTTTGAATCAAAGGTAATTCTTTTTGCCACTTAAGGGGATATTTCTACGAGTCACCTTTCCTAAGGTGCATCGTTATGGTATCATGGAAACTCAACTCCTCGCTACGTTGACAACCGATTACCACCTTCTTAAGCGTGAAATTGTTGTCTACCTAGTGAACCTTCGTCATCTGCCTCACTCCATTCTTATGGATGTGTGCTTCGTCTCTCAGCTCGAGAGATGTTGCTATGTCTCATTCCGTGAGTTAATCCTGAGTTGTTCGACCTTCGAGAAGAACGATTCTTTTAGGGTCTTTCCTTTCCTCTCGTTTTCATATTGGCTGGAGTTCTCAGAGCAAGACTTCGAGACAATGATGGTGGACGAATCAACGTCCATTTGAAGTGCAACTGGATCGTGAAGATTGTGCTAGTTTGCGTTCCCCCTTCACCTTACCCTACGCTTGAATCTCGGGACGAGATTTTTGTTTAGTGGGGGTGAGTTGTCACAGCCCTAGAATTTGTTTGTCATTAGTTGCATTAAGGCATTCATGCATCATGTTTAAAATTCATGAAACTTGAAATGGGGATGACAAACCCTAGCACTAAATAAAATGCAATTAGGATCAAAATAAAAATATTTTCAATAAACCCAGAATGCCCTTTAGAAAAGTTCATTATTTTTGTTAAAGGTGAAAACCCCTGCCATCAATGATGCACATATTTCTAGGCCATTCTGGATTTTTGAATTAAATCCTATTGTATTTGACCTTGGGCATTTAAATACTATAAATAATTTAAATGTTCAAATAAATGTTGGAAATTGTTAAGGGTCACTGAAATAATTCAGGAAGCACCCATAATTGTTTCCAGGATTTTGTAAAATGATTTGATATTTTAAATCAAATCAAAACAAACTACAGAAAATAGAAAACGGAATTAAATAGAAATAAGAGAGAGAGAGCAGAAGATCTTACCTGGCGCTCACCTGGTAGCCCACCTGGCCCAGCACGGCCCAGCCCATCTCCACTCCCCCCCTGTCGTCTTCCTCTGCCAGTAGGCAGAGGCGAGGTGTGGCGCGCGCCCGAGAGGCCTCGGCCACCTCCTGCTTCCCCTGGCCACCTCCTGCTTCCTCCTCGACACCCCGGATGCCTCCATGCGTGCCACGCCACCCCCTGGAACTCCCTCACTCTCCCGAACTCTTCCCCCCTCCTCTGCTTCCTCTCTCTCTCGCCCGGACCGAACGGAGCCGCCACCACCGACGAGCTCCCTCACGGCCACCGCCACCCCCTCTCCTCTCCGACGCGCTCCCGAGCTCCGCCGGTCCTCCCTCGTCCTCCTCGTCGTCTCGCGCGACCAGAAGAGCCCCTGGATGCCGCTAGCCTCGCCGTTCCCCTCCTCGGCCACCGAGGATCGCCGTCGTCAAATTCGTCGCCGTTCGGCCTTCCCCGAGCCTACCGTCCACCTCTACGGGATCCACGTGAGCTCCTTCGTCGTTTCCCCCTCTCCCCTGACTCGTTTTCTTCCTCTAACACCGACAACCGTCGGAGCCGAGAGCTCTTCACCGCCGGCCATGTCGCCGCCGTAGCCACGGTTGCCTAGAGCTGCAACCGAGCACGCATCCGTGCTCAGTGCACCCCTAGGAGGCCATAGCACCCATCCGCTCCCTCTGCTGTGCTTCCTAACGCCGACTCCGAGCTCACCCGAACTCCGGCCGCCGCCTTGGAGCTCGCCGTCGTCAGCTCCGGCCTCCCCACGACCCAGCAACCGCACCGTTCGTCGCGCGGGAGCAAGGGCTCTCCAATGAGCCCAAGCACGGCCTCGCCCGTGCCCTGTAGCGTGTTTCCGACGGCTGCCACCGTCCCGGGCCTCGCCGGCGTCGAGACGCCGGCGGGGTTGACCCACTTGACCACGGCGGAACCCCCCTGGGTCGATGACAGGTGGGGCCAGCCCTTGTTAATTAGTTTAGGTGTTAGATTAGTTAACACTAATTAATTTAGTTAATTATTTAAGCCACTGACATGTGGGCCCAGCCCTGCTGACATTTTCGTTAGTATTAGTTTAACCCTAATCAACCCGGTTAACCAACTGAGTCACTGACACACGGGACCCACTGTCAGGTTTGACCTGGGGCGCCCAGTTGACTCTGCTGACGTCACAGTGACGTGGTGCTGACGCCATAATTCATTTCTGGATTTATATTATTCAGGAAATTCCAGAAAATTGTATAAACTTCTAAAATTCATAGAAATTCAACCGTAACTCCAAATTAAACAAATTATATATGAAAAATTATCAGAAAAATTCAAGGAATCCATCTGTACCATTTCCATGCATGTTAGAACAACTTATCACTACTGTTTAGGACAAATGAAGTGAATGGCATTTAAATAATCACATATGGAGTTTGAATTTGAATCTTGTATTCAAACCAACCCCATTTAACTTGTTGCTAGATGCATTAGCCGAAAACACATTCATTTTGCCATGTCATGATCATGCATCATATTGTGCATTGCATTGATTGTGTTCCCTTCTGTGTTGCCGGTATTTGTCCCCTCTCGATAGACGTGATACCGATGATGTGATCGTTGACACTGATGAAGACTCAATGTTGTCTTCAGAAGTGCCAGGCAAGCAAAACCCCCTTGTTCATTCCGATACAATCCTACTCTCTCGCTCCTGCTCTCTTTTATTGCATTAGGACAACACCGATTCATCTGTTACTTGCTGCGGTAGCTGAACCCCTTTATCCTCTGCATGACCTGTCATTGCCACAGTAAATAGATGAAACCCACTAGCATGAGTAGGAATTCTTTGAGCCCTGTTGTGCCTACTCATTCATGCTTGTTTGTCATGCCTGCTACTACTTAGAGTTGAGTCAGGTCTGATTCATCGGGGATGAATCAGAGGTGTGTGAACATGTCCTACTATGTGTGAGCTAAGTGTGTGAACACGATTTGGTAAAGGTAGCGGTGAGAGGCCATGTAGGAGTACATGGTGGGTTGTCTCATTGAAGCCGTCCTTAAGAACTGAGTCCTGTGTTTGTGATCCATGATTCAGCTACTACCATACATTGGGCCCTGAAATATGACCCCGCTCGACTTCTTATTCACCCTTGTCCTCTGTCCAGGAGTTGCAAGTAGTTTCTGGTGCTTGTAGTATGCTGGAGGCCGTGGACAGCGCTGACCGTAGGGGTGGGCTATGATGCGGTAGGCACGTGGTCGGGTATACCGGGCGCCCGTTTGGTGTCACGGAACTCTGTTCACATCGTTTCGGGCTGTGAGCGAAACTCCGGCCGGATCTCCTCATGGATGGAACCCGAATAGGCGATAAACCTGGACTAGAGACTTGAGTGTTTAGGTAGGTCGTGGTCTACACCCACGTCGGCTTTCGCTTGAAGTCTGCCAAGCACATGTCGTGTGCAGACGCTAAGTGGTGGAAACATGTATGAAGAAGTACACCCCTGCAGGGTTAATATCATCTATTCGAATAGCCGTGTCCGCGGTAAAGGACTTCTGGGTTGCTTATATCAGTTCATAGACAAGTGAAAGTGGATACTCTAAAATACGCAAGATAAGTGTGAGTGCTATGGTTGGCGTTCTCGCAGGGAGACGGGAGCGGATCCATAGTGGTGTATTGATATGGTGAATATGTGGACTCGTGTGCGCCACCTCAAAAGAGTTACTTGCAGTCGTAGTTCAGGATAGCCACCGAGTCAAAGCTGGCTTGCTGCAGTTAAACCCCACCATCCCCTTTGTTGATAATGATGCATATGTAGTTAGTTCTGATGTAAGTCTTGCTGGGTACATTTGTACTCACGTTGCTTAATTTATGTTTTTGCAGAGAGACTTCGGTCTCGCTAGTAGTTCTGCATGGACTTTGACGTTTAGCTTGTTACCTCAGCTACGATCTTGTGCCCTCGGCAGGATCTGGTAGATAGTCAGGCTTCTCAGCCTTTTTCATTTATAGATGTCTGTACTCAAACATGATAGCTTCCGCTTGTGTTTTGATATGTATGCTCTGAATGTTGGGTCATGAGACCCCTGTTTGTAATATCTCGCTCCTCGGAGCCTATTGATTAAATACTTGTGTCGTAGAGTCATGTTGTGATGCCATGTTGTACTTGCACATATCGAGCATATTGTGTGTATGTTATTGAAATGCTTGGTATGTGTGGGATCTGACTATCTAGTTGTTTATCCTTAGTAGCCCCTCTTACCGGGAAATGTCTCCTAGTGTTTCCACCGAGCCAGGGTAGCTTGCTACTGCTCCGGAACACTTAGGCTGGCCGGCATGTGTCCTTCTTCGTTCCTGTGTCTGTCCCTTCAGGGAAATGTCACGCGATGAATACCGGAGTCCTGTTAGCCCGCTACAGCCCGGTTCACCGGAGTCCTGCTAGCCCAGTGCTACAGCCTGGATTCACTCGCTGATGACCGACACGTTCGATGCTGGGTCATGGATGCCTGTCCCTGTAAGTTTGTGCCACTTTGGGTTTACAACTAGCCATGTCAGCCCGGGCTCCTTATCATATGGATGCTAGCGACACTATCATATACGTGTGCCAAAAGACGCAAACGGTCCCGGGCAAAGGTAAGGCGACACCCGTGGAAATACCGTGCGTGAGGCCGCAAAGTGATATGAGGTGTTACATGCTAGATCGATGTGGCATTGAGTCGGGGTCCTGACAGTAACCTTCCTGTAAATTCCTGCAAGAGTTCTTTTTGACACTGGTGCATCGCATTGTTTCATTTCCAAACCTTTTGCATCAAAGTATGAGTGCGATTATCAGTATCTGCAAAATTGTTTGCAAATCGTGTCACCGGGCAAGCATATGATAGCTAATTTCTGCGTCCCAGATATTACTATCATGTTGGGCGACTACAAATTTCTAGCTTCTCCTATTGTTCTGGGTGACTCGGATATTGATCTTATTCTCAGAATGGATTGGCTATCTAAGCACAAGGCGCATCTTGATTGTGCAGCCAGGCAAATTCAATTGACTCATTCGTCTGAGGATGTAATTGTCTTTGCCGCTCGTGATGATACCATCCGTCTGTTTTCTCTCAATGAGAAGGGTGAACTGGATGCCATCTCTCAAATTCCAGTCGTTTGCGAATATCAAGACGTCTTTCCAGAAGAGCTTCCAGGAATGCCTCCGCATCGGCCAGTTGAATTCATCATCGATCTTGAGCCTGGCACGGAACCAGTGTGCAAGCGTCCTTACAAGCTCAGACCTGAAGAGTTGAAGGAGCTGAAGAAGCAACTCGATATTCAAGAGCGAATGGGTCTCATTCGACCTAGTTCCTCTCCGTGGGGTTGTGGTGTACTCTTTGTGAAGAAGAAGGATGGAACGGACCGACTTTGTGTTGACTACCGTCCATTGAACAAGAAGACTATCAAGAACAAATACCCACTTCCCAACATCAACGAGCTGTTCGAACAACTCAAAGGTGCCCAAGTATTCTACATGCTTGATCTCCGTATGGGTTATCACCAGATTCGAATCTGTGAGCAAGATATTCCCAAGACGGCTTTCAGGACAAGCTATGGTTCATATGAATACACTGTCATGTCTTTTGGCCTCGTCAACGCTCCTCCGACTTTCTCTCGCATGATGAACTTCATCTTCAACGCCTACACCAATGACTTTGTTTTGGTCTATCTCGACGACATTCTGGTCTTTTCGAAGAACAAGGAAGATCATGCCAAGCACTTACATTTGGTACTCGATAAGCTCAGGGAACACCAGTTCTACGCCAAGTTCTCAAAGTGCGAATTTTGGCTCGATGAGGTTCTTTATCTTGGGCATATCATCTCTGCCAAGGGCATCGAGGTGAATCCTGAGAAGGTGTCTGCAATTGTGAATTGGGAACCACCTCAGAGCGTGAAGCAACTCCGTAGCTTCCTCGGTCTCGCAAGCTACTGTCGAAGGTTCGTTGACAACTTTTCAAAGATCGCGAAGCCTCTTTCAAACCTTCTCCAGAAGCACGTCAAGTACATTTGGTCTCCGGAATGTGACATCGCTTTCAACACTTTGAAAGAGAAATTAGTCACCGCTCCAGTTCTGACTCCTCCTGATGAATCCAAACCGTTCGAGGTCTTTTGCGATGCCTCTCTTCAAGGTCTTGGTGCAGTGTTGATGCAAGAGAAGAAATTTGTGGCTTATACCTCTCGCCAGTTGAAGCCCAACGAGAAGAACTACCCCACTCATGACCTCGAGCTGGCGGCAGTTGTGCATGCTCTTTTGACTTGGAGATATCTCTTATTGGGAAGAAAAGTGGACATCTTCACTGACCACAAGAGTCTCAAGTACATCTTCACTCAGCCTAATCTCAACCTCAGGCAGACTCGATGGGTCGAAATGATTCAAGAGTATAATCCGAGTATCGAGTATACTCCAGGCAAGGCCAATGTGATTGCTGACGCATTGAGCAGGAAGGCTTACTGCAACAGTCTTATTCTCAAGCCTTATCAACCCGAGCTTTGTGAAGCTTTCCGCAAACTCAATCTTCAAGTTGTTCCTCAAGGTTTCCTCGCCAACCTTCAAGTCTCTCCTACCTTGGAAGACCAGATTTGCGAGGCTCAACTTCTTGATGCTATGGTGAAGAAGGTGAAGATTGGGATTGCCAAGAGCCAACCCAAGTACAAGTGCTACCGCCTTGATGACAAGGATACTCTCTTTTTCGAGGATCGTATTGTTGTGACCAAAGGTGACCTTCGTAAAGTGATCATGAATGAGGCTCACAATTCACTCCTCTCCATCCACCCTGGGAGCACGGAGATGTATCAAGACCTCAAGCAGACTTATTGGTGGACTCGAATGAAGCGCGAGATTGCTCAGTTCGTGAATGAATGTGATGTCTGTAGAAGAGTGAAGGAAGAACACCAAAGGCCAGCTGGTCTCCTCCAACCTCTTGCTATTCCAGAATGGAAGTTTGACCACATTGAGATGGACTTCGTGACTAGGTTTCCAAAGTCCAAGCGTGGCAATGATGCTATATTCATTGTCATCGACAAACTCACTAAAGTGGCTCACTTTCTGCCTATCAAAGAGTCAATCACTGCAGCTCAATTGGCGGAGCTGTATACCTCTTGGATTGTCTCACTGCACGGTATTCCACAGGTGATCTCTTCAGACTGTGGCAGCATCTTTACCTCCAAGTTTTGGGATTCTTTTCAGAAGGCCATGGGAACCAACATCCGCTTCAGCATTGCTTTCCATCCTCAAACTAGCGGTCAAGTCAAGCGTGTCAACCAGATTCTTGAAGATATGCTCAGGGCTTGTGTGATCTACTTGGGCATGAAGTGGGAGGATTGTCTTCCATATGCTGAATTCTCCTACTACAACAGTTTTCAATCAAGTTCGGGCAAGGCCCCGTTCGAAATTCTATATGGCCGGAAGTGCCGTACCCGTCTCAACTGGTCTGAAACCGGTGAACGTCAACTTCTGGGAAATGACTTAATCACAGAGGCAGAGGAAATGTGCAAAGTCATTCGAGATAACCTAAAAGCAGCGCAATCGCGCCAGAAGAGCTACTATGATAGTAAGCACCATGATTTGGCTTTCAAGATCGGAGATCATGTTTACCTCCGCGTCTCTCCAATGAAAGGTACTCGTCGCTTCGGTATCAAAGGGAAGCTTGCCCCTAGATACGTGGGACCTTTCAAGATCGTTAGCAAGAGAGGCGATCTCGCCTATCAACTCGAGCTTCCTTCAAACTTTGCAAATGTTCACGACATGTTCCATGTCTCTCAGCTCCGCAAGTTCTTCAAGACTCCTGACCGCACCGTCAACTTCGAAGACATTGATCTCCAAGAAGATCTCTCTTATCATGAGCACCCCGTTGCTATTCTTGAAGAGACTGAACACAAGACTCGCAATAAGTCAATCAAATTCCTCAAAGTCAAGTGGTCACACCATTTCGACCGTGAAGCCACCTGGGAACGCGAGGATCACCTCCGTTCTGAGTACCCGGCGTTCTTCCAGTCCTAGATCTCGGGAAGAGATCCTTTCATAGTGGTGGAGTGTTGTAACACCCCGGATATGATTTACCTAATATGTAATCCAACTCTTGCCGTTTCCGGCGTTAAGTTATTTTATTTCCTCGGGTTCGGGTTTTTGTCTCCGTGTGTTGTTGTCATTGTCATGCATCTCATATCATGTCATCATGTGCATTGCATTTGCATACGTGTTCGTCTTATGCATCCGAGCATTTTCCCTGTTGTCCGTTTTGCATTCCGGCGCTCCGTTCTCCTCCGGTGGTCATTTCTACCTTCTTTTTGTGTGTGGGGATTAAACATTTCTGGATTGGACTGAGACTTGCCAAGCTGTCTTGGTTTACTACCGGTAGACCGCCTGTCCAGTTTCGTACCATTTGGACTTCGTTTGATGCTCCAACGGTTAACCGAGGGACCGAAAAGGCCTCGTGTGTGTTGCAGCCCAACATCCCTCCAATTTTGCCCAAAACCCACCAAAACCATCTCCATCATCTAGAGCGTTCGATCATGATCGCGTGGCCTAAAACCGCACCTCATTTGGACACTCCTAGCTCTCTCTATGCCTATATATAGATCTCCTTCCGAAATCCCGGATCTCCTCTTTCCCCAAACCCTAAAATTCGTCTCCGCTGCCACCGGACACGTCTGCCACCCCCGGACGAATCGCCTCCACCAATCCCGAGCTGCCACGCGTCCGTCCGCCGCCCTCTCCGCCGCCGGCCCGGGGAGCCCAAGTCGGGCCCCCGAGGCCCGTTCGCCGCCCCGCGCCTGGGAGCGCCCGACGCCGCCGCCGAGGTTGTGCCTTCCCCGCGCCGCCATCCACACTCGCCGCGCCGCCGCGCCACTCCACCGGCGGCCCGCACCTCGCCGCTGCTCCGGCCACCTTGCGCTGCCGACCTTCGGTCGCCGGAGCCCTCAAGTCCGGCCGGCGCCGCCTCGCCTCCCCGCATCTCCTCCAGCTCCGGCCACCTCGCCGGCCTCGTCCCCCTCCTCCTTCGCCGGTTTCTCTCCGGCGAGCTCGAGCTCTAAGTCCGGCCGACGAGCCTCAGTTTCCGTGCATGAACAGTACCTCCCAGATCCAGATCTGAGACGGTTGACTTTCCTCCCGAAACCCTAATTATTTTGCTATGTTCATCATGCTGTAACTTTGCATCTGTAGATCCGTTTTGGGCATGTAACATATCAAAATGTTTGCCTCAGAGAGCACATCATTTCATCTCATTGCATCATTTTCATTTGTGTTCATCTTGATGACCGAAATGCTGTTGGAAGAGTGCTATTTGAGATAATTGTCAGATCTGCTGCTCCAAATAGCTATTTGTCATTTTTGCCATGATTAATGTGTGCATGATATGCCCCTGAGCTCTACATGTGTTTTGTTATATGCTTTGCCATCTTTCCAGAGGTGCCATCCATGTATTTTTGTGATGTTTGTGGTGACTAGCACAAGCTTGGAAAGTGGTGCACTCGTTAACGCTGATTTCAGGGACCTAGCAATTCCACTAAGTCCTTGATCTATTTTTATCAATATGCCATATGTTCATGTTGTTTCCTAGTGATGCGTGCCTCTTTTGAGGATGATCAGTAAGGATGATTTGTTAATCTTATAGTGCCCTATCCATCCATGTCTTTGGTTGCAATTATGGAGCACCCTAGCTTGAGTCAATCGAGCTCTACTTTTGCTATTTCGTGAATCTGGGCAGATTGTCTACATGTTAGCGATTTTGCCGAGGATGTTGTAGTTGATCCGTGCATGATATGTTGTTGTTCTTGCCTTGTCTAGCTTGTATAATGTGTATTCTTGATGGGTGTATGCTTAGATTGTCATGACATGCTCTGTAGTGAGTGCATCGAGCTCGTACACATGCCTACTTGATATCTGATTTGTATGTTCCAGTTTTTCACCAAGTCTGTGGTCTGATTATGTTTTTGCCATGTTCACATGCTTGCAATTGTATTTTCGGATCCCTTTTGGCTCAAGGTCACTAAGGGACTTTTGTTAAGCTCTTTGAGTAGCTCCATGCCATGCCTTGCTTTGCCATGTTAAGTTCCTGTAGCATCTAGTTTTCATGCTCCAAAGTGTGCTACCTGATCTGAAATTCCAGACAAGTGTTAATTTCACTAAGTCTGAAACCTGTTTACCAATTGCACTTTTGCCATGCTTGTTTGAACCTGTTAATGGATGAATTGGCTGTAGCTCAGTGTTCATCCTTTGTTAAGCATTATGAGTGGATCCCTGCCATGTATTTTGTTGCCATGTTTGGGTGCTGTAGCATGTTTAACTTGTTGCATTTAGATGGCTACTTGCTGTTTATTGCAGACCGTTGTCATATTTGAATTGCTTGCCATTTCCAAACCGTAACTCCGATTCCGGTGTTCTTTATATCGATTTCAACCGAAATCACCTCACCCTTCTAGTGGCACACTTGGATTTCCAAGTTGAGGCCAGGTTCTTTCATTACTTGTCAAATCTTGCATATGCATCACATATCGCATCCCGCATAGCATACCATGTTTGCATCATGTTGTTTGAGTTCGCACGTGGTTGATTGTGTTCCGTTTGCTTGTTTGTCTTGTTTGGGTAGAGTCGGGAGACGAGTTCGCTAACGAGGAGACGATTGAGTTTGCTTTTAAGGATCCAGTCAACTCTGACAACTTTGCAGGCAAGATGATCATACCCTCGAAATCACTTCTATCTTTGCTTTGCTAGATGCTCGCTCTTTTGCTATGCCTATGCTATGATGCCTACCACATGCTTATCATGCCTCCCAAATTGCCATGTCAAACCTCTAACCCACCATGTCCTAGCAAACCGTTGATTGGCTATGTTACCGCTTTGCTCAGCCCCTCTTATAGCGTTGCTAGTTGCAGGTGAAGATTGGAGACCGTTCCTTGTTGGGACCTTAATTTTCTTGTTGGGATATCATTATATTATCTTGTTATCTTAATGCATCTATATACTTGGTAAAGGGTGGAAGGATCGGCCTTTTGCCTAGTGTTTTGTTCCACTCTTGCCGCCCTAGTTTCCGTCATATCGGTGTTATGTTCCCGGATTTTGTGTTCCTTACGTGGTTGGGTGATAATGGGAACCCCTTGACAGTTCGCCTTGAATAAAGCTCTTCCAGCAATGCCCAACCTTGGTTTTACCATTTGCCACCTAGCCTTTTTTTCCCTTGGGTTTCCGGAGCCCGAGGGTCATCTTATTTAAACCCCCCGGGCCGGTGCTCCTCTGAGTGTTGGTCCAAACTAGAGTCCTGTGCAGCGTCCCCTCGGGGAAACTCGGGGTTTGGTTTTAGTTGTATGGGGAGCTCATCTGAGTGTGCCCTGAGAACGAGATATGTGCAGCTCCTATCCGGATTTGTCGGCACATTCGGGCGGTGTTGTTGGATTTTTTTTAGCTGGTCGAAGTGTCTTGTAGAACCGGGATACCGAGTCTGATCGGAATGTCTCGGTAGAAGGTATATCCTTCGTTGACTGTGAGAGCTTGTCATGGGCTAAGTTGGGACTCCCCTGCAGGGATTTGAACTTTCGAAAGCCGTGCCCGCGGTTATGGGCAGATGGGAATTTGTTAATGTCTGGTTGTAGATAACCTGAACCTTAACTTAATTAAAATGAATCAACGGTGTGTGTTACCGTGGTAGTCTCTTCTCGGCGGAGTCCGGGAAGTGAACACGGTGTTGGAGTAATGTTTGCCGTAGGTTGTTTCTCTAGTTCTTCGTTCGCGCTTTGCCTTCTCTTCTCGATCTCTTTTGCGAACATGTTAGCCACCATATATGCTAGTCGCTTGCTGCAGCTCCACATATTACCTTGCTTTTCCTATAAGCTTAAATAGTCTTGATCGCGAGGGTGCGAGATTGCTGAGTCCCTGTGGCTCACAGATTACTTCCAAACCAGATGCAGGGCCTGATGACTCCGTTCCAGATGACGCGCTTGAGCTCAAGTGGGAGTTTGACGAGGACTCATGCTGTTACTATGTGTCTTTCCCTGATGATCAGTAGTGGTGCCTAGTTGGGGCGATCGGGACCGTGTCGCATGTTGGGTTGATCTTTTATTTTGGCACCGTAGTCGGGCCATGAGTGATTGGATGATGTAATGCTATTTATGTACTTTGTTTGACGTGGCGAGTATAAGCCAACTATCTACCTTCCCCTTTTTATTATCTATATTACATGGGATGTTGTGAAGATTGCCTTACTTGCGACATTGCTTTCAATGCGGTTATGCCTCTAAGTCGTGCTTCAACACGTAGGAGATATAGCCGCATCGAGGGCGTTATATGTGGTCTTCAAGGCGTCCACTCCCCACGATCACGGGGTGGGGAGAGGTCGCCTCACCCGTCGCCTCGGTCCTGCACGCCTGCCACGTGGCTCTCATGCGCTTGGGGTGGCGAATTGTGGAGGCGGGAAACCAGGCCGCCGCGGGCTGGGGCGGCGGGTTGGTCTCAGTTCCCTGCGCCTTCCGCGTCTTGATTGGCTGAGCGGGGCGGCCAAGCCCCCACCCCGTTCCTTTATAAAGAGCGGGAGGGGGGGGGATGGCGTCCCGCATTCCTTCATCTCCTCCTTCCTTCAGCTTCTGCTCCCCCTTCCATCCGCCATGGAGAGAGGGAATCCTGGTTCTTCAACGGTGGCGGCGAGGGTCGCCGCTCGACAACGTGTCCCTCCTTCTCCTGCACCCGTGGTGGCAGAGCCAGCCGCGAGGGGAAGGGGGAGGGGGCGAGGCCGAGGCGCTCGGGGAAGAGGAGGACGGGGCGGCGCGCCGGCCTCGCCTCCGCCAGCAGTTCCTCCCTCCATGGAGGGCCACGTTGGGGATGACCCTTGCGAGTTCTTCGTCAGGCTGCGCCGGCCGCCTCGCTGTCGCCTTTGTCTCCCGACTCCATTCGCGCGGGAGATGGAGCTGGATCCGCCGGAGTCGTTGTGGCTGCACATGAGGGGCTGCAGGATCAGTGGCACGCGGGCCCGCGTCGAGTTCCCCGCCCCTCACGTGATGTATCTCCGCCGGGGATGGAAGACGTTTGCCCATATCCATCGCTTGACGGAGGGGCTGACTCTCCATTTTAAGCTGATGAAGGGTGGCCTTCTCTCCGTCAAGGTCTTCGGGTGCTTTGGGACCCGTGCAAGGTGCTGCGTGAAGAGCTCTTCTGATAGTGAAGACTCCTCCATGGGCGGGAGTGACGAGGAGGACAGTGGCAGCGACGACGAGGGTAGTAGTCGGCAGGATGACGGGTCTGATTAGGTGTCGGGTGCCGCTCCGTGCGGCACCGGCGACCCCATCATCCGCGTTGCCGGCTCCCTGAACTTCTCGGGGTCGTCTCCTTGGGCGGCTGGCATTGGGAGGCTGCGGAAGAGGAAGAGGGCGGGCGGCAAGGCCGTCAAGTCGGAGTACACGGGCACCGACGCCTTCGACGCGTGCTGACATCCCGCCACCTCGTCTTCGAGCTCTGCTTCCGGCGCCGCCATCACCATCCAGCCTTCGGACGGCCACCGAGATGTTCTCTTGGTGTCTTATGCCACCCGTAGCTCGCCTAGGCTCCCCTTTTTCCCTTTTCGCCTCCTTGACCTGCCTCCTGAGGAGAGGGACAAGAAAGGGATTACGGGCACCTTATCTCTTTTTAGTTTGTAAGCCTTCGGGCCTTAGCTAAATTTAAAACTTGTAATCCCATCATTCATGTTTTTCATTCCCTATGGACTGTACCTGAGTGGAATGTTTTTAATGAAAAAGGGATGCTTGCCGGGTCATTTGTTTGTGGGTAGAACCCACGACAAGGAGTAAATCCTTGATATCTTCAAGATAAACATTTCCTTGCCCGGCAACAGGCCTTGCCGTCTCCCCACTTCGCTCGACCTTCCTCACGCCTTTGGCAGAGGCAGGGATGAGGCGGGTTCTGGCTCCTTGTTTCATCCTTTCGCTGCCGCGACTATGACCAAACTTGGCCCCAGGAACGAGCCCTAGGGCCTAGAGTTATGGGAGCATGGTCGCTTAGGGGAAAACGAGGTTTCACATACCTCAGTCCATAATGGAATGCATGGTAAGGGATGAATAACTTATCTGAAGATGCAGCCCCCGGCAACCCTGGTTCGCCGTGGGTGAATCTTTGCTCTTGCAGCCCCCGACAATGCTGGCTTGCCGGGGGCTAGATGCTGGTCTGTTCATCTTCTTTTCCTCCCCAAGTGGTTCAGCACGGATATCCGTGTGTCCTGTGAACTAAAGAATACAAAAGAAAGACAAAGGCACGCACACTCGACCTCTAAGCTAGGGGTTAGTCACCGCTAAGCACTATCAACCCTAACCAATGATGAGACTCGACCTAGCATGCATGCTATAACTTAGGGCACCAGCGCTTCATTTATTTATGCTTAGGGTTTGCGCCTGGCTTTGTACAAAGGGTTACATGCATCATCGGCAATGCTTGTACAAAAGGTGGCTTGCCGGGGGGCCCGACAAGCCGCGCCTCATGGGTAAAACTTGCGAAGATGCTCAATGTTCCAGGAGTTACTCACCGGAACGGCATCTTCGGTCTCCAGGCGGACTGCGCCGGGCCTGGTGACTCGTATTACCCGATAAGGGCCTTCCCACTTTGGCGTCAACTTGTTGGAATTCTTGGCCGATTGAACGCGCCGAAGGACAAGGTCGCCTTCCTCAAGGCTTCGGGCATGAACCTTGCGGCTATGGTAGCGGCGCAAGGCTTGCTGGTAGCGTGCTGCTCTGACAGCTGCCCGAAGACGATCTTCCTCAAGGAGCATTGCATCATCTTGCCGCAGTTTCTCTTGCTCAAGCTCATCATAAGCGAGCACTCGAGGTGACCCGTATATGAGTTCAGTTGGGAGAACTGCTTCTGCCCCGTATACTAGGGAAAAGGGTGTCTGGCCGGTGGCTCGATTTGGCGTCGTCCTGATCGACCAAAGAACCGTCGGCAACTCATAAATCCAGCGCCTTCCACTCTTGTGCAGCCTATCAAAGGTCTTGGTCCTTAAGCCTCACAGTACTTCAGCGTTTGCCCTCTCAGCTTGACCATTGCTTCGTGGGTGAGCAACGAAAGCAAAACAGACTTTGCTGCCGAGGTCTTGGATATATTGCATGAAGGTGCGGCTTGTGAACTGTGTGCCGTTGTCGGTGATGACCCTGTTGGGTACACCAAAACGACACACTAGTCCCTTGAAGAACTTGACGGCTGACTGAGCTGTGACCTTCCTCACTGCCTCCACCTCCGGCCACTTTGTGAACTTGTCGATTACAACGTACAAGTACTCAAAGCCCCCGACAGCGCGGGGGAAAGGGCCCAGTATGTCGAGCCCCCAGACCGAGAAGGGCCAGGAGAGAGGAATGGTTTGAAGGGCTTGAGCTGGCTGATGAAGCTTCTTTGAATGGAACTGACATGCTTCACACCTGGTGACTAGTGTCATCGCATCCTGGAGGGCGGTGGGCCAGAAGAAGCCTTGCCGAAATGCCTTGCCGGCAAGGGCCCTTGACCCGATGTGGGATCCACATATGCCTCCGTGTATCTCCGCCAATAGCTCCAGTCCTTCCTCCCGAGGGATACACTTCAATTTCACACCGTTTAGCCTCTTTCTGTACAGGACATCATGGACGAACTGGTACATGGTAGAGCAACAGGCTACTTTTTCCGCTTCTTCCTGCTCTTCAGGAAGTTCCCCTGTTTGGAGGAATCGGACGGTATGCTATGCCCACGCTGGAGCCTGGGGCTTGACGGCGAGGACTAAAGGCATTTCCTCTGCTATGGGAGCGGCTGTCTCGACGGCAAGAGCTTGACGCTCCGCCGGAGCTAGCCGTCCCGTGGCGGGTTCAGTGTCCCCGGCAACATCCTTGCCGGCGGCTCCGGGGAGCTCGGCGGGAAAGTACTTGCCGGGTCCTGATTTCCTCCTCTTGTTATGCTCTGTTGATGGATCAACGGATGGTTGAGTTAGCTGGAGCACAAAGGTACCTGGTTCCATAGGTAGCTTGAGGGCAATGCGTTTTGACAGGTAATCGGCGATATCGTTCTCCGCTCGGGGAACGTATTCAGCCTATATACCGTCGAAATGCTCTTCCAGCTTTCTCACTTCATCAACGTAGGCCTTCATCAACGGGCTCTGGTAGTTGTTGTTGACTTGCTTGACGACGAGCTGCGAGTCGCCCCTGACGATGAGCTTCTTGATTCCGAGGTCCGCCGCGATCCTAAGACCGGCAAGCAGCCCTTCGTACTCTGCCGTATTGTTTGTTGACACCTCCCTGGGCAAGTGCATCTGGATCACATACTTGAGGTGCTCTCCGGTGGGCGCGACAAGCAGTACACCAGCCCTGGCGCCGTGTAAGGAGAAAGCCCCGTCAAAGTACATGATCCAACTACAACTTGCCTCCTTGCCGGCGAGAGCAGTCTCTTGGGCTTCTTCGTCAGGCGTTGCGGTCCACTCTACAATGAACTCCGCCAGGACTCGACTCTGAATCATCAAAGTACTTTCAAACTTGAGGCCAAAGCTGGACAGCTCCAGTGCCCATTCCACAATTCTTCCCGTTGCATCTGGATTGTGCAATATCCGTTGCAGAGGGAGGCGAGTGACGACAGTGATCTCGTGTGCCTGGAAGAAGTGACGCAGCTTCCTCGAGGCCATAAGAAGGCCGAAGAGCAGTTTCTGCATGCTGGAGTACCTTGATCCAGCTCCCTGCAGGAGGGAACTAACAAAGTAGACCGGGTGCTGCATCATTTTCTTCTTCGGCGGCACTTCAACTGGCTGTGTCGTCTCTGCATTGGTGGTTTCGGTCTCTGTCGCTGCCATTACCTCGTCGTCAACCTCTCTCTGCGCCACTAGTGCGGCGCTGACCACCTGGTTCATTGCCGCCAGGTATAGCAGCAATGGCTCCTGTGGCCTAGGCGCAACTAGTATTGGCGCAGAGGAGAGGTACTTCTTCAAATCTTGTAGTGCTGCTTTGGCTTCTGGCGTCCACTCCATCGGGCCTGCCTTTTTCAGGATCTTGAAAAAGGGAAGGGCGCGCTCGGCAGACTTGGAAATGAATCTGCCCATGGCGGCGACGCAACCAGCAAGCCGACGCACATCCCTGATTCGCTTGTGTGCTTCAATCTGCTCTATAGCTTTGATCTTGTCCGGATTGGCCTCTATCCCATGCTGTGATACAAAGAACCCGAGAAGCTTGCCAGACGGGACGCCAAAGACACACTTCTCAGGGTTCAGCTTGAGATTGATCTTGCGCAGGTTTGTAATTGTTTCTTGCAAATCCGGTATGAGGGTTGCCCTGTCCTTGGTTTTGGCCACTATGTCATCCATATAAGCTTCCATATTTCTATGGAGCTGGGGTTCAAAACCAATCTGGACCGCCCTTGCAAACGTCGAACCAGCACTCTTCAGCCCGAAAGGCATCCGCATGAAACAATACGTACCACATGGGGTGATGAATGCTGTTTTATCTTCGTCTTCTCTTGTCATGAAGATCTGGTGGTAGCCGGAGTAGGCATCGAGGAATGACAACAGATCACACCTAGCTGTGGAGTCAACAATCTGGTCGATGCGCGGCAATGGGAAGGGGTCCTTAGGACAAGCCTTATTGATATCTGTGTAATCAATACACAGCCTCCACTTCCCATTAGCCTTGCGCACTACGACCGGATTGGCCAACCACGTTGGATGGAGCACTCATCTTACCAAACCTGCTGCTTCCAGTTTCAGGATCTCCTCTGTGATGAACTCTTGTCATTCCAAAGATTGCTTTCTAACCTTCTGCTTGACGGGCCGCGCATGAGGATAGACAGCAAGGTGGTGCTCAATCACCTCCTTGGGAACGTTGGGGATGTCGGAAGCTTGCCATGCAAACACATCGACATTCGCCCGCAGGAAGGTGACGAGCGCGTCTTCCTATTTGTCGTCAAGGGTGTAGCTTATGGTGAAAGCCCCTCCCGTGCCGTCCTCATTGAGAGAAACCTTCTTGGTTCCCGGCGGTATTGCCCTGGCCTTCTTGTTTCCGCCAGTGGAGCTCTCTGGCACGTCCTCGACGGGAGCGCTACACTCCGAAGAGGTGCGCTTGCCGGAGTGGGTGTCCGAGGTCTCACCAGTCTTCTTCTTCTTCTTCCCTCCCGGGGTCCCAGCGGCAGGAGCAAGTGCCCTAGTGGCGGCAGCTGCTGCAACTGCTTGCTGGTATAGTTGGTCAGCACAAATCAGCGCATCTTTCTTATCGGAGGGGATGGTGATGATCGTCACAGGTCCTGGCATCTTCAGGGTGTTGTAGGCGTAGTGTGACGCCGCCATGAACTTGGCCAGCGCTGGGCGGCCAAGGCTCCCGTTGTAAGGCAAGGGGATCTTGGCAACATCAAACACGATCCTCTCCGTCCTGTAGTTTAGATTGCTTCCAAAAGTCATGGGCAACGTGACCTTTCCCTTAGGTTGGCTTCTTCCCGGGTTGACCCCCTGAAACGTGCCCGTCTCTTCGAGGTCTCCATCAGGAATCTGTAGTTTCTCGATCACGGTAGGCGAGATCAAGTTTAGACCGGCCCCGCCATCGACTAGCATCTTTGTCACCTTGAGGTTGCGTATTGTTGGTGAAACCAACAATGGCAAGCACCCGACCGCAGTAGTGCGATCAGGGTGATCCTCAGTGTAAAAAATGATAGGTGTGCTGGACCACTTCAGTGGCCTTTGGGCATCAAACGACGGCTCTGCCGCTGTAATCTCGCGCCCACTGTTTAAGCTGGTAGTGAGAAGTATGCAGCGAGGCGCCGCCGTCGACGCACATGGCCTCTGTAGCTTTCTGAAACTCTTGGTCGCCGGATTCGTCGTCCTCTTCATGATCGTCGTCTTCTGGCTTTTTGTCATGGCCCCGGGCGGGCCTCTCCTGTTGTTTATCCTTGCCGCGACGGCCCGCCTGGCCGTCACACTTCTTGCCGGACCCCTTAGCACCGTCTTGGACCTTCTCCTTGTCCCGCCTCTCATATTCAGCCCTCTGCTTCTCAGCGAGGAGCTCAACCTGTTGGCAGTCTTGGAGAGCATGGCCTTTGGTGCGATGGATCTTGCAGTATCGCTTGTCGGAGTTTCCTGGCTTCTGGACAACAACCAAGGCCCGGCAGGCGACACATCCGGCAATTTCCTTGCCGGGGTCATCTACCTTGGGTTTCTTGGTGGAGCCGGTGTCATCAGATCCTTCGACGGCAAGCACAGCTTTACCTTTGCGCTTCCTGTTGCGCTGCCGACACTTCTTCGTCGGGGCGGCAGTATCTTCATCCGAGGAGTCAGTTTCCACGCCAGCGTCTTCGCCGAGGTACTTCCTTCCGTCTTCAGCCTGGGCACATCTGTCAGTAAGAACATAGAGTTCTGCTACATCTTTCACTTTGTTCATTGCCAGCTCTTCATGCATCTTGCGGTTACGCACGTTCTGATGGAACGCGCTAATGATGGCGGCAGGGTGAACATCAGGGATATTGTACTGCATCCGGCTGAACCTCTGTATATACTTGCGAAGACTCTCGCCTCCCTTCTGGGGAATGACGTGCAGGTCGCTTGCTTGGCCATGGGCTTGGTGGCCTCCAGTAAAGGCGCCCACAAACTCATGACATGGCATTGGGTTTAAGAGCCAACGGAAAGTAATTCGCAAGCACCTTAACGTCGCGGGCTCCGGCAGCTTGCATCGTAATGGTGTAGATGCTGAGGAACTCGGACGGGTGGGTCTTGCCGCTGTACTTTTCGCTCACGTCAGGTTTGAAGGTGCGGTGAGTGGGCCACTGGAACTGCCGCAGCTCATGGGTAAAAGCCAGACAACCTAACTCGTAAGGTAGGTGTCGGGGGTTTGGTGCGACATATGCCAACGGATGGCTTATCATGGTGGGGGCGAGTAGAACGTCGCCGGTGCCTGGAAACGGGATGAGGGGAAGACATGCACGCCGGCGAATCTTACCCAGCTTCGGGGCTCTCCGGGGAGATAATACCCCTACTGCTGCTCTGCGGGGTCTCCGCATGATCACTATGGTAAGTGTTTACACGGTTGCTCCTTGAGCTGTGTATCGTGGTGGGAGAGGGCAAGGCTAGCTCTCTCCCTCTATCTAGTGAGGTATAGAACTACTTGGATCCAACCCTTTGCATGGGTGCCCTGGGGGGTTTATATAGGCCTACCCCCCAGGGGTACAATGGTAATGTGACTGGGCGCGGGCCCAACCGTCAGTGTCTCCGACCTCCGACTTCTCCGCTGACTGCTAGGGCCCGCCGACTGGTGGGCCTCGCCGACTGGTCTGGTACGGAGCCGACAGGCCGCGTCCACCGCGGGCGGGTCTTTCCGGCTGCTGATTACTGTAGCCGTGCTCCTGATGATGCAAGCTTGGTCATGGGGTCGTGGCAATAGCCCCGCCGCCGGGTGGGCGATCACTGTGGCCACTCCCCATCTCTTCTTGATTAATGGCGCGTGGGCCCGGGGGAGGGCTCGGCCGACTCCCCCGGGCCGACTCCCGTTGGGTCCGACTGGCGGTGCTCCCGCCGTCTCCCGAGGTCACGCTGGCTGGTGGGCCCTACTGCCTCCAGGCCGTACAGACAAGCCGTCGTGGGTGCAGGACCAGGTACAGTGGTGCTGATGTCAGGGCCGGCTGGGCAACAGTGCCACGCTGCGGGGAGATCTTCCCAAGTATGGCGCGCTGTAGCCATGCCTGCCCTTGGTAAGGGGCGGGGAGTGGGCTTCATTGTAGCCATGCCCCCGCCCCGTCCCCCTCGATGAGGTCATGGTTTGTTGGAGTCGCCGGCGACTCCCCAAAGTCGGCTTCTCTAGAAGTCGTCCCTGGGACTCGGCCGTGAGCGGGCAGTCGGCCGCCTTGCCGTAGAATCCCCAGGAGGCGGCTCTTCGCCCTGTGGTCTTGAGGGGCGCAGCCTGCCCCGATGTCTTGAAAGGTCGTGGGGCTCGGGTTGGCCTACCCGCGGCCCATTACTCCGACAGTAGTCCCTGAAGCTGGTGAGGCGCCGCGGACGATCGGCCGAGAAGCCTCAGCAGTTTCTCTTTCCGGGCGCAACACATGGTCTTGATTGACTTCCGCCGGGCTGACTAGAAGGAGTCGGACTCGCCCAACTCGGACTCACTCAATTCTGACTTGCTCAGTAGTTCGAACGTCGCGGCGAGCTAGCTAAGCTTCCAGGCCGCCGCCCGTTCCTGGCCTGTCACACGAGGGCACGTGGCCGGGCCGTTCTGCCATCCCACTGCGGCCCTGGCGGGCGGTTGGGATTCCCGTGAAGTTACTGCGCGCAGTAACTTTACGTGGATCGTGGGGGTCATGGGGCTGCGGGCGCAGTAAATCCCCACGTCTGCCCCCTCGGCTTCGCAGCTCATAGGACTATAAGTAGGAGGCTGCGGGCGCAGTAAATCCCCTCCTTCCCACTACCCCTCGCTTCTTCCTCCTCGCAACTCCTCGCTCTCCTGCTTCCTCTTCTCTCCTTCGCCTCGCCGCATGCCCAAGCTCCGGCGAACGCCACGGCGACAGCTTCGCGATAAGCTCTTCCTCCCCTGCCGTGCCTCCCCCAGTGCGCTCTGGCACCTGGGATGGCTCTGAGGTCCACGAAGACCATATCGAGTTCCTCCGCCGGACCCGTCGGCTTCTCGGCGAGGATCGCGTGCAGGTGCGTCTCACGCTGGAGGGGGATATTTCCCCTACCCCGCGGGAGGGCGAGCGGGTCATCTTCCGCTCGCACTGCCTGCGCGGGCTGGGGCTGCCGGCGAGCAGCTTCCTCCGGTCGTTCATGGAGTTTTACGGACTCCAGCCGCACCACCTCACCCCCAACACAGTGGTGCTGCTGTCCGCCTTCGTGGCTCTATGCGAGGGCTTCCTTGGAGTCCTCCCCACCCTCGAGCTCTGGGGGGAGTTCTTCTTCTCCAAGCTTGGCACCCAGGCAGCGGGCGTGCCGGCTCAGTGCAGCGCCTTCATCACCGTGCGATGGACAGGAGCCGACAACCACTTCCCCTCCATCTCGCTGCTGAAGTCGGTGAAGATGTGGCAGCGGTCCTACTTCTATGTCAGGAACGTCGCCACGAGGGGCGACTGGGTTAATCTGCCGGCTTTCAAAGCCGGCCCGTCGGCTGGCAGACTGCCCAACTGGTCGTACCGGGCCAGGTCGCTGATGCCTGCGGGAGCCGGCGCCTTCACGCGACTCCGAGTGCTGACGCAGTTGGAGGGTCTGACTGGCCCGGACCTACTGGCCGCCTTCGTCTCGTGCCAAGTTCTCCCACTCCAAGGCCGCCCTCACCTGATATGCCAGATGAGCGGGGGCCGCAACCTGAGTCGGATGTGCACCAAGGACATGCCTCACGAAGAGGTGGCCCTGATGGTGAACTACCTCTCGGACAGCAGGCTCCCGGAGGACTGGTGATTCGGCAAGGAGCCATACTCCCGCGCCAACCCCCCTCCCATGGTGAGTCGCCTTTATTTCTTTAAATTGTCTTCTTCTTGCCGAGTCTTGTTTTAATCAGTCTGCTTTTTGGTTAGAATCCCCTTCTTCACCCACCAGCCGGCACCTCGGGGCCGGCCCGTGAGTTCACCGCCGATCGGGCGGAGAGCGACGTCGACGACCCCGATCTGGGGGCAGCAGCTCTGGACGACGACACCGAGGCAGGAGGAGGAACGACAGGCGACTTCAGGCCCTCGGCTACCTTTGCCGACTGGCCTGAAGACGACGCCGAGGGAGGAGTCGCCCCTCACCATCGACCAGGAGCCAGCCAGCCGGGCGCGGGCTCTTCTGCCGCGTCGGGCGCTCCAGGCGGCGGGAAGAAACGCTGGGCTGCGCCGACTTTGTTTGGCAGCCGGCCGAAGAAGCCCAAGGGCTCGGCTGCGGCGACCCGGCGGGACGAGGCAGCCGCGATGGCCATCCGCTTCCGTAAGGAAGTGAAGAAGCCGCCGTTGGTCTTCGCGTAAGTATTCTGACTTCAAAGTTTATTCTTTCTTCGTGTTTTGTCTGAGTCTCTGCACGCCCTTCTTTCTTCAGGGCTCCCCCTCTGTCTTGAGCGGGTCGCCGCCGTCTCCGTCATGGGGTCAGCGAAGACGCCCGCCACCACTCGGCGGATAGACCCCGCTGCCGACTTCCGGGAGGCGACGGAGCGGAATGCGCAGGAGAAGCGCAATGAAGAAGAAGCCCTCCGCCTGGAGAAGGCGGAGGCCGACAGGGCGGAGGCCTCCGCCAAGAAAAAACTAGCGAAGGCTGAAGCCGCCGCCGCGGCGAAGCGGCAGGCTGAGGAAGCCGCACGCCGCCAGGCAGCCTTGCTTGTTACCCTGCTGAACTCTGCACCGCCGCCGCCAGAGTTCACGCTGCAGACTGGGGAAGCCAGCGGGGAGAACCTCGTCGAGGAGAGGGAAGGCGGCGAGCCCTCTACTCCGGGCGCGAACATTCCGCTGCCGCCTCCGCCGCCGTCTGAAGGCATGCGAGGCGAGCAGCCAGCGGACCCTCCAGTGCCGCCGACCGAAGAAGAGGCCGTGGTAAGGCTGCTCCTCCAGGTCTGCTCGCCAGCGCGCCGTCGTCTGGAGAAGGCGACTTCGGCACCCCGCCCCTGGAGGCCGGCACCGCCAGCTCCGCGGCTCCAGACGCCGAGGCGACGAGCGCCGCACCTGTTGGGTGGGTGCGGGGAGGCGGCACAGGGCCGCTGAACCGGGCGCTCCTGGACGTCCAGGCGAAGCTCCGCGCTGAGGGCGATGCCCTCCAGAGCTGCACCAAGGCGTTCCTGGCATCGCGGGCGGCCGTCCGGGTATGTCTTTTCTTTGGGCCTTTATTTTTCTTGTTCCTCTCTGCGGGGGCGCGTCAGCGCACCCACTAGGTGCAGTCCCCGAGTTTTGGGTCGGCTGCTGAGCAGGCGGTCCGGAACTCCAATTTGATGAACTTCTGGGTACTAACTTTGTCTGAAATGCTTGTTGCAGGACTACCACAACCTCCGCGTCACCACGTTCAACCGTAATGTTGAAGAGTTGGGCAAGCGGACCGCCGACTTGGCGGAGAGCCGGAGTAAGTCCTCCTCCTTTTTCTCTTCTCTGCGGGGGCGCGCTACCGCACCCGCGGGCTGTAGTCCCCGAGATTCTGGCCGACTGCTGAGCAGTTGGGCCGGATCTCCCCGGCGACCTACTTTATTGACGATTGCTGTCTTTCTTTCTTTCCTTCAGGGGCCAACACTGCTCTTCAACAGCAGCTGAGCGAAGCCAACTCCGCCCTGCTCGCCAAAGGGGAGGAGTGCGGCAAGCTCGCCGCGGAGCGCGATCTGCTGACCACTCAGTTGGCAGAGCAGAAGGGGCTGCTCGCGAAGTCGCAGAGGGAGGCGGAGGAGATGGAGGCCGCCCTCCTGGCCGAGTTCGCGAGCGAGCGCTCTTCCTGGTCTGACAAGGAGGCGATGCTGTCCTCCGGCTTCCACGAGATCGAATACATCATTAGTGGTGAGTCTCTTTGTTTTCTTTCTTCGAGCCGCCGACCTAGGTCGTGCCGACTCCTGGTTTTTGACTCACTTTTTGTTTCTTCGTGTCTTTTGCAGACTTCTTCCCTGGGTAGTCTCAGGCTGCTATCCAAGCCATCGAGGTCGATCGTGCAAGTCGGAGGGCGGAGGGCGTAGAGATCGCCGCGGATGCCCCCCGAACTCTTGATGAAGACATCTTGAGTATCGAGGCTCGCCTCCGGCCGGCTCACCGGATGCTGTGCCGGCTTCAGCGCATCGGCGCCCAGGTGATCTCCGCCCTTTGGCCGGATATGCAGGCTCCGCGCACCCCCAGCCTGACGGCCAATTGGTTGGAGGTCGTGGATGGTCGCCTCGAGGCCTGGAAGGGCTCTTCGGCCCGGGCTGGAGCGCGCCGGGCCTTGGAGTTCGTCAAGGCGTGGTACCCGGGGCTGGATCTAGACCGGTTGGCCATGCTTCCGTCGGAGGCCCAGCCAGAGCTGGCGGCTGCGGAAGACGCCCTCGTCAAGCGTGCTCCGGCGATCGCCGAGTACACCGACATAAGCATCTTCGTCCCCGAGCGGTCTGAAGACGGCGAGGAGGTCCCGCCGGAGTGGTTTGGGATGAACCCAGACTACGGCGAAGACTCGGCGGAGGTGATCGGCTCCAGCGTCGAGGAGGAGGACGAGGCGGAGGGTGAGGGCAAGGCGGAGGCACCAGAAGACGGAGCAGACGGCCAGCCTCAGCCCGACCGCGCCTCTAGCAACGAGCCGCGTGCGACCGATCCGACTGCTGCCGGAGGCGATCAAGCTGAGACTAGCCGGCCGACCGCCCCGACGACTGACGCTGGCGCCTCCTCCGATCCCCTGACTCTGTCTGCCACCTCCTAAGCTGTTGCTGTGTCTTTTGTTTTATCTGCTTCAGTAGTCTTTTGAAGAACTTGTTAATTCTCACAATTCCACCCGCGGGGTGTATTCTGAACCTTTGCTTGACAATTCGGCCAAGGGCCTGTGTTATATATATATGTCTATCTTTTCTTGCTCCTTGTTCTTTTGGCTGTTTTCCTTTGCCACTTTCTCCGAGTTGCCTGCCTTGCCAATCGGACAGCCGCTTTGTAGACTGTTGCTGGATCAAGTGCTAGGCTACTTTGGGAAAGCAAGTACTTAGCCGATTTAAGATTGTTTGAGCAAGTTGGATAGAAAACGACAATCCGACTGTCCGAGAGTCAGTTTGCGAGAAGAGCTTGGAAGCCGTCTTGAGCTATGTTTTACGCTTTGACTCCCTAGCCATTTTTCGTGCGATCACCCATTCTACCTTACCTCTGCCCACTGTACAGTCGCTCTGCGAGCTGCGGCTTCTGACAGAAGACGGCTTAGATGTTACACACTACTTGTCCGGCTGCAGGAAGCATTTCATAGTGCAAGGCGGCAAGTCCCCGGGCCGACTTGTCGAGCCCGGTGCCAAGCGGCATGACAAAGAGTAACATACTTGTAGGCATAATTTTTATCATATAGACAAAAGAGGGCAGTCCCCGAGCTCGTCTCGGGGGGCCCGAAGTCTTGGTACTTTAATACAAAAGGTAGCATGGTACATACTGTATCAACTGTGAAATCTTCGGAGAAGATTTGCATTCCATGGCCGCTCTGTCTCCTTGCCGGAGTCGTCCCTCTTGCGTGCTCGGGGCTTCTGAGCGTCGATTAGGTAGTAGGAGTCGTTGCCTAGTACTTTGCTGATGATGAAAGGGCCTTCCCAAGGCGGCGACAGCTTGTGCTGGCCAGCTGTTCGCTGGATCAGCCGGAGCACAAGGTCGCCTTCTTGGAAAGATCTTGGCCTGACCTTCCTGTTGTGGTATCAGCGCAGGCTCTGCTGGTAGATGCTGGACCGGCTGAGTGCTAGTAGCCGTCCCTCTTCCAACAGATCAACACCGTCTTGTCGTGCTTCTTCTGCTTCCTCCTCGGTGTACATGGTGACTCGTGGGGAGTCGAACTCTATGTCCTTTGGGATGACGGCTTCAGCACCGTAGACGAGGAAGAAAGGCGTGAAGCCGGTTGACTTGTTTGGAGTCGTGCGCAGACTCCAGAGGACGGCTGGCAGCTCGTCGAGCCAGCAGCCAGCCGAGCGCTCCAGAGGCTCGATCAACCGAGGCTTGATGCCGGACAGGATGAGGCCATTTGCTCGCTCCACTTGGCCGTTTGACTGCGGGTGGGCGACGGATGCTAGGTCCAGTCGGATGCCCTGTGTTGCGCAGAAACGGGCCAAAGCGCCTTTGGCAAAATTTGTGCCGTTGTCGGTGATGATGCTGTGTGGTATGCCGTACCGAATCGTGATATCGGTGATGAAGATCACGACAGTTGGACCGTTCAGTTTCTTGTTTGGCTTTACTTCCACCCACTTGGTGAACTTGTCCAGTGCGACAAGTAGGTGAGTCAGACCACCTCATGCTGTTTTGAATGGTCCCACCATGACTAGGCCCCAAACAGCGAAAGGCGAAGCAATGGGGATGGTCTTGAGCACGGAAGCCGGCTGGTGCAGCTTGGAGCTGAACTTCTGGCACCCTTTGCATTTTTGGACCAACTCCTTGGCCTCTTCCAAGGCAGTCGGCCAAAAGAAACCGTGCCGAAAAGCTTTGGTGACGAGTGCTCTTGAAGCCGCATGGTGGCCACATTCGCCTTGATGGACGTCTTTGAGGATCGCCTGGCCTTGCTCTGGCTCTACGCAACGCTGGTAGACACCAGTGACGCTGCGCCTGACCAGCTCTCTTTTGATTATGGTATAGGCTGCTGCCCGGCATTGTACTTGCCGAGCTGAGGTCTCATCAGTTGGTAGCTCTTTGTTCACCAGAAATTTGAGGATGGGCTGGGCCCATGAGGGTGCTGCTATTTCGTCGACTATCAGAACTGCGACTTGGATGAGGGCGGCTGGGCTGGGAGGCGGGGGGCTAGAGTCAACAACCACTTGTTGGGCTGATGAAGTCCCCAGGCCGACTGGCTCGGTCCTTGGGACGAGTTTTGGAATCTTCAAGTCCGTCACCGCAGTCCCCGGGCCGGGCTCGACTGTAGCAGCTTCGGAGTCGCCCGCCAAAGTCCCCGTTCCGACTGCCGGAACTCTGGAGTCGGGTCCGCCGTCTTCAGGAGGAGCCGACACAAGGATGGAGTCTGATTCTGGTGAAGGCTTGACAGACGGCTTGAGGAGGCGTTGAAGGGTGACGCCAGATGGTATTGCTTGGCGGGTAGAGCCGATTCGTGCCAAGGTGTCTGCTTGGTCATTGTCGTTTCTTGGCACATGGAGGAACTCGCACCCTTCGAAATACCCGCTGAGTTGCTGCACGAGGAAACGGTAGCTCGCCATGTTTGCGTCTTTGGCGTTCCAGTCGCCAGACGACTGCTGGACCACTAAGTCCGAGTCGCCATAACACAATATCCGGCGGATGCCAAGTTCTTTGGCAAGCCGGAGCCCGTGAATGAGCGCCTCGTACTCGGCCACGTTGTTGGAGGCGGCAAAATGGATTTGCAGTGCATGTTTGAGCTTGTCGCCTTTGGGAGAGGTGAGGATGACGCCGGCTCCCAAGCCGGTGCGCATCTTGGAGCCATCGAAGTGCATCCGCCAATGGGTGGAGTCAGGTGCTGGAGGCAGGTACTGGGTCTCGGCCCAGTCGACGAGGAAGTCGGCCAGTGCTTGTGATTTGATAGCGGTGCGGGGCTGGTAGTAGATGGTGTAAGGAGCCAGCTCTATGGCCCACTTGGCCACTCGACCAGAGGCATCACGGCTGCCGATGATCTCGGCAAGTGGAGCCGTGCAGACCATCGTGATTGGATGTTCTTGAAAGTAAGGCTTCAATTTCTTGGCAGCAAAGTGCACGCCATAGCACATCTTCTGGTAGTGGGGGTAGTTCTGCTTGGAGGTCGACAGTACCTCGCTCAGGTAATATACTGGTCTCTGGACAGGTAGCGCCTTGCCTTCCTCCTTGCGCTCTACTACAATGACTGTGCTGACTACTCGTCTCGTGGCGGGGATGTACAGGAGCATAGGTTCATTGGGAGTCGGAGCCGCCAGGACGGGTGGAGTAGTCAGCATCTTCTTCAACTGGTGAAAAGCTTCGTCCGCCTTATGGTTCCACTCGAAAAAAGTGGTCTTCTTCATGAGTTGGTATAAGGGGAGAGCTTTCTCACCCAGCCGACTAATGAATCGGATGATGGACGCCAAGCAGCCGGTGAACTTCTACACATCCAACAGTCGGCTAGGTACCTCCATTCTCTCGATGGCCTTGATTTTTACTGGGTTGCATTCTATGCCGCGTTCAGAGACCAGGAAACCTAGCAGCTGGCCGGCTGGTACTCCGAAGACACACTTCTCGGGGTTGAGCTTGATCTGGAACCGACGCATGTTCTCAAAGGTCTCCTTGAGGTCTTCTAGCAATGTTCCTCGCTTTTCTGTCTTCACCACCACGTCGTCCACGTAAACGTGGGCGTTCCTATCAAGCTTCTTGAGGAGGCACTTCTGCATGCAATGCTGAAAGGTGGCGCCGGCATTCCTCAAGCCGAACGTCATGGTGAGGTAGCAGAATGCTCCAAACGGCGTGATGAAGGCGGTCTTCAATCTATTAGCCGGGTTCAGCTTGATCTGGTGATATCCTGAGTACGCATCCAAGAAACTCAACAACTCGCATCCGGCTGTGGAGTCTATCACCTGATCAATTCTCGGCAGAGCAAACGGGTCCTTGGGGTAGGCCTTGTTGAGGCTCGTGTAGTCAATACACATCCACCATTGCTTGTTCTTCTTTAGCACCAGGACCGGATTTGCCAGCCACTCCGGGAAGAAAACTTCCATAATGAAGCCAGCTGCTAGGAGTCGGGCTATCTCTTCTCCGACAACTCTTCTCTTCTCTTCTGACAAGCGGCGCAGGGGCTGCCTGACTGGCTTTGCATCAGATCGGACGTGTAACTTATGCTCGGCGAATTCCGTCGGCACACCTGGCATGTGTTTGGGAGACCATGCGAAGATGTCCCGATTCTCACGGAGGAAATCGGCAAGCTCGCCTTCCTATTTGCTATCGAGGTTTGCACCTACGACGGCGTACCTCTCTGGGTGTTTCGGATCCAAGGGTATCTTCTTTATCTCTTTGGCCGGCTTGAACGAACCTTCGGCTTCCGACTCCTTCGGGTCGGGCGATATCTACGGCTGCTTGCCGGCCATCGCCACAGCTCGCTCAAGGAGTCGCTTCTCGACCGCAATCACCAGGGACTCGGCCAGCCGACTGCTCTTGGCCGCGCAAGAGCACGACTTCCGGTAGTCGCCGGCCACGGTCAGAATTCCCCTGGAACTGGGCATATTCATCTTGAGGTAGGCGTAGTGGGGGACCGCCATGAACTTGGCCAAGGCGGGCCGGCCAAGTAGCGCATGGTATGGGCTCTCAAGGTCCACCACCTCAAACCAAACAGACTCTCTTCGGAAGTGATCTTTGTCCCCAAAGAGGACGTCAATAAGGATCTTGCGATTGGTGAATAGGAAAGCCCAGGAAAAATGCCGTGGAACACAGTCCGGCTGTTTTGAAGCTGTCTCTGCTTGATTCCTAACTTCTCCATGGTGTCCTTGTACAGGATGTTGATGCTACTGCCCCCATCTATCAGAACTCGCGAGAAACGTGCGGCCCGTTTGTCCGTGGCAAAGGTGGCGTCCAGGACCAAGGCGTAGGAGCCCGGACTCGGCATCACTTCTGGGTGGTCAGCCCTGCTCCAGCTGATGGGCCTCTCTGACCAGTGCATGAACTCTGGCGTCTCTGAGGCTACCGCGTTCACCTCTTGTCGCTGCAGCCGCCTGCTGCGTCGATCGTCAGCCACACTGGTGAACACCATGTAGGCTCCGTGCTCTTCAGGGTACTCATCTTGACCATGCGAAGATGTCCCGAATGTGGGGCCCGAAACAAGGCGGACCTAGCTCGTCTTCTTCTTCCAGCGCCAGGGACCGGTGAAGTCGGTCGATCCGGTGGCGGGCGTCATTCTCTCCGACCCCCTCTCGGAGGCCAAGGCAGTCACCGAGAGTCGGATGGTCAACAGGCGGCAGGGAGACTCGCCTCTCCTTGCGGGGAGGGGGAGGCGGACAGTCGTCCCGTCGTTCCACTGCTCTCGGGCGGCCGTCTCGGTCGCGCTCTATGGTAATACGAGTCCGACTGTGGCTGACAGCCGGCTCCTTGTCCTTTCTTCCTCGGGCTCCGCCAGTCGACGTCCGAGACGTTGCGCCTTGATCTCGATGCGGGTCGTCATTTGGCCGCTGCGGTGCCTCCGTGCGGCAGCCGGCCTCGTTCTGCGCGGCGGCCGCGTCGAGGAGCCGCTGGACTTGCTCCATCATGAGGCGGCGCTCTTCGCCCTCGAAATTGTCCAGCTCATCCGCCGCTGCCTGGGCGGCTCGGATGTTCTCCGCTGGCATGGCATACACGGGGCGGCTAGCCCCAAACAGGCTGGCGATGGCTATGCCGCGCTACTGAACCGTGCCAAGGCGGCTGGGTCCTGCCGGAGCCGGCGAGCCACCAACAGCGCGATCCATCTCCCGCTGGTAAGCTTCTGACAAGCGTCTCATGCTGGCTAGCTTCTTCGCGCCTTCAACAAGCTGAAGGTGGCGCGCTTCTAACGTCTCCGCGTCAGCATCTTCTGGAATGGGCACAGCTAGGTCTTGCAGTGCCGCGCCGAGTGAGTCGGGCGCCCTTCCACCAGGGAACTCGTCATGACTGATGACCAGCACCTCAGTGACGGTGCTCCCGTCGCTCTCCGCGTGGGGGAGAGGTTCGTCGTAGACCACCACATTGGAGGGGAAAGCGTCAACCGACGCGGTGTCGGAGTCGACCAGCATCGGGTCGGTGGAGCCTACGGACTCCAAGTCTACGGCAGGCTCGCCGCAAACGTGGAGTTGATCGAGGAGGCCCGCGAGGAGGTTTTCGGGGCCGCCTGCGCCTGCGTCGGGCACAGGTTCGTCGGAGAGGCAGACCCCGCCGACAAGTTCGGCCAAGGAGCTGGCCGTGCAGGCGATATCAACGCCGCGCAGCGCGTCGGCGCAAGCTTCGTCTGGCGTGCCTGGCTGGCTGCGCTCGCCAGGGAGGAAAAGGGTTCCCGTCCAGAATAGATCTCCGGACGGCGGTGCACCAAGCCCCATGGTGGGCGCCAAATGTCGGGGGTTTGGTGCGACATATGCCAACGGATGGCTTATCATGGTGGGGGCGAGTAGAACGTCGCCGGTGCCTGGAAACGGGATGAGGCGAAGACATGCACGCCGACGAATCTTACCCAGCTTCGGGGCTCTCCGGGGAGATAATACCCCTACTGCTGCTCTGCGGGGTCTCCGCATGATCACTATGGTCAAGTGTTTACATGGTTGCTCCTTGAGCCGTGTATGGTGGTGGGAGAGGGCAAGGCTAGCTCTCTCCCTCTATCTGGTGAGGTATAGAACTACTGGGATCCAACCCTTTGCATGGGTGCCCTGGGGGGTTTATATAGGCCTTCCCCCCAGGGGTACAATGGTAATGTGACTGGGAGCGGGCCCAGCCGTTAGTGTCTCCGACCTCCGACTTCTCCGCCGACTGCTGGGGCCTGCCGACTGGTGGGCCCCGCCGACTGGTCTGGTACGGAGCCGACAGGTCGCGTCCGCCGTGGGCGGGTCTTGCCGGCTGCTGATTACTGTAGCCGTGCTCCTGATGATGCAAGCTTGGTCATGGGGTCGTGGCAACAGCCCGCCGCCTGGCGGGCAATCACTGTGGCCACTCCCCATCTCTTCTTGATTAATGGCGCGTGGGCCTGGAGGAGGGCTCGGCCGACTCTCCCGGGCCGACTCCCGTTGGGTCCAACTGGCGGTGCTCCCGCCGTCTCCCGAGGTCTCGTTGGCTGGTGGGCCCTGCTGCCTCCAGGCCGTACAGACAAGCCGTCGTGGGCGCAGGACCAGGTACAGTGGTGCCGATGTCAAGGCCGACTGGGCAACAGTGCCACGCCGCGGGGAGATCTTCCCAAGTACGGCGTGCCGTAGCCATGCCTGCCCTTGGTAAGGGGCGGGGAGTGGGCTTCATTGTAGCCATGCCCCTGCCCCGTCCCCCTCAATGAGGTCACGGTTTGTTGGAGTCGCGGGCCGACTCCCCAAAGTCGGCTTCTCTGGAAGTCGTCCCTGGGACTCGGCCGTGAGCGGGCAGTCGGCCGCCTTGCCGTAGACTCCCCAGGAGGCGGCTCTTCGCCCTGTGGTCTTGAGGGGCGCAGCCTGCCCCGATGTCTTGAAAGGTCGTGGGGCTCGGGTTGGCCTACCCACGGCCCATTACTCCGACAGTAGGCCTCCAGGGCTCTCCGGTGCCGGGTGGTTCACAGCAGGCCCTGCTCGCCTGTCTGACTGGTGGCGCGCTCCGCGCCGGCGCTCGATAGTGGTTCGAGCGTCTTCATGTTCTCGTTCCCGAAGGACTTGGCGCTGGTCACAGTGGGTTCGCGGGTCAGACAATGCTATGGAGATTTTGTCGCCCGTAACGTCGCGACGGGCTGGCGTCCGCGGTACCGGGCGAGGAGGAGGCGAGTGCATTGTGGTCGCGGCGCCGCCGGCTTTCCTGCCACTGGTGCGTGGGACTCCGTCAGAGCGTCGACCCAGGGGCTCCACCGGACTCGGTTCGTCTTTGTTGGCCACCGCAACAAGTCTTCGGTTAGTGGCTCTCCATTCATCGAGTTTCCCTGTAGTGGGAGAAAAATCGAGGAGCAACTGCGTGCGCGCCAGGGCTTCTGCTGGCGTTGGTGGCAGCGAAACCTGCACGGATCATGACACGCTTCGACTTCTGACCATGTCAGAAGGAGCTCTATCACGACCCCGTGGTCGCATGCCATCTTCACCAGCGCCTCGGCGAGCGGGCAGGTCTTCTACCTCCTGGGAGTGGCGCTCGGGGCTCTTCCCGCAGCGACGCTCGGGGTCTTCGGCGTGATTACGCTGTTCGTCGCATGCCGCTTGAGAGGAGCGCGCCGTCGGCGCCGGCGTGGGAGTCTTGGAGGCCCTCGCATTGCCTTCGGGCGGGGTGGCAGCGATCTTGGAAGGCCCCGCGCCACCCGCGGAGGGCCTGGCTCCGTCTTTGGATTTGGCGGCGTGCGGCCCATTACCAGGCGCACGAACATCATCGCCTCCCAAACTCCGGCTGCTGGGACGGTGTTGGTGTTCGCGAACGGCGCCCCAGGTCCTTTCCGCAACCGGTCCGCTGCTCGCCCGCGTCGGGATGGGATGTCTGGCTTCCGACGGGCCAACCGCCACCATCGTCTTCTTCTTGGGCGCCATGACGATGAAGAAGCGTCAAGCTAACTGCTAAAGCCGATTCTCACAACTACGCCCCTACCTGGCGCGCCAAAGATGTCGGTGGGAACGACACCTATGGGATCACAAGAATCCCTACTACGGTTGCGGGGCGCGGGGTTGTGAGAAGAGCGGATCAAACAGATAGCACACGGTTCATTTATCCAGGTTCGGGCCGCGAGGATGTGTAAAACCCTACTCCTACTTTGGTGGATCGTATATTTGTGTTCTTGAGCTAGCTATGGGGCGTGAGGAGCTCCAAAAAGCCGAATCCTCCTCCTGGTCGCCTTGGGCCTCCTTTTATAGGAAAGGGGTTGCCACAATGGCACACAGGAGGTGGAAAGGGTACAGTGATGCGAGGTTATCCCTCGCATTACATGACAAGGCGCATTTAATGCGTCTTGCCCAGGTGTCCTTCCTTTATCGGGGACGGGGGAGAGCCCTGTCTCATCCGTCGCCGCTCCCTCTCATGTCGACATGCGCCCTGGCCAGCGGCGCCCGCGGTGCCATGTAGGCAGGCAGGCAGCTGAGGTGGCACAGTGGTGGGTCTCCACGAAGATCCGCATGCCGCCACGCAGGTGCCTGCCCAGCTGGTTGGGTCGGCAGCTGCATGCGAACGGCAGTGGAGGTTTGATTGGCGTGGGCTTGATGGTGGCCCTGCGGGCGTTCTTGGCAAGGGCCTTGCCGGGGCCCCGGCAAGGGTCTTGCCATGGCGCCTGCTGTCATCCCCGGCAAGGCTCTTGCCGGGGGCCTTGTGGTCCTCCTTGGCTGGGATCCCGCCAAGGATCATCATCTTCTAAAGGGTGTATCTGATCTTGAATGTCTTCACAAATATCTGTATGCCACCACAGGGATGTCTCCTGAATCCTTGCCACATGGGGGCAGTGGACTCAAGGGTGACTCACTCCGTAGGTGTGGGGCGAGCTGCCACGGCAATGGTCTTGCCGGGTTTGCTAAAACCGCCTCCCGGCAAGGATCTTGCCAGGGGGGTCCGCTTCGTCCCCTTTTCCCTTTGTGGTCTTGGTCTTGGCGTCGTTCTGCTTCTCCTGATCTTCGGCCTTACCTTGGTTCACCTCCCTTGCCTTGCTCAGTGTGGTGGTGCCCGTGGCTCAGACTGCCCGTGCACAGTTATAGGGGTACAAAAAGTGTACCCCTCTTTTTGTACACCAACAGTTGGTCCAAACCGGCCGATGTCCGGCGCCCCCTCGGCAACTAGGGTCTCAGCCATCCCGATGTCTTGCCCATTCTGTGTACCCTGAGAACGAGATACATGCGACTCCTACCAGGCTAGGTCGATGCATCGGAAGGTCTTAATGGATTTGTTTTACCATTGTCGAAATGTCTTGTGCATCGGGATTCGAGTCTGATCAGAGGGTCCCGCGATGGAGGATTGTCTCTGCGGATCGTGAGCTTGTCATGGGCTAAGTTGGGACACCCCTACAGGGTTTAAACTTTCGAGAGCCATGCCCGCGGTTATGTGGTAGATGGGAATTTGTTAATATTCGGTTGTAGTGGACTTGAAGTAAATTCATTTAAAATACACCAACCGCGTGCGTAACTGTCTCTTTTTGGGTGCGTTCGAGAAGAGAACACGGTTGGGTTATGTCTGAACGTAAGTAGTTCAGGATCACTTCTTGATCATTATTGGTTTGTGACCGTTTGCGTAGTTTCTCATCTTACTCTTGTACTCGTAAGTTAGCCACCATATAATGCTTAGTCGTTTGCTGCAACCTCATCACTTATCCATTCCATACCCATTAAGCTTTGCTCGTCTTGATACCCATGGTAATGGGATTACTGAGTCCTCGTGGCTCATAGATTACTACAACAACAGTTGCAGGTGCAGGTAATATGATGATCATGACGTGAGAGCGATGTTTACTTGTCTTCAAGTTCTTCTTCTTTGTCGATCTTGGGTTAGGTTCCTGGTCGGCAGCCTGGGCTAGTAGGGTGGATGTCGTTTGAGCTATTGTTTGTGTTACATATGTAGCCGGATGTTGTTCTCATGTATGATGTTTGATGTATTCTTGCGGCATGTGTATGCCTTGTATGTACCCCCAACTATTATGTAACGGTATGATGTAATGATATCCACCTTGCAAAAGCGTGTCAATATGTGGTTCTATCCTTGGTGGACCTTCGAGTTCCTTTAGGATAGAGTCACATATTGGGTGTGATAGGGGGCCCATGTGGGGACCACAACCCACCAGGGCGCGCCTGGGGGTCCTGCCGCGCCCAGATGGGTTGTGCCAACTGGTGCACCTCCTTCCGATGTTATTTGCACAAAAAATTCTTAAATATTCAGAAAAAATCATATTAAATTTTCAGGGCATTCTGAGAACTTTTATTTTTGGCTCATTTTTTTATTGCACGGGAAAATCAGAAAACAGACAAACACATGGTATTTTATTTTATTTAACTAATAACAACAAAGAATAAAAAGCAGGGACAGAAAGTAGTGCCTACTAAATTCATCAATTTCATACCGTTAAAAAATGATCCATTAATAAGGTTGATCAAGTCTTATTAACAACCACTTTCAATTAGCATGAAACCGAAGAACTTTTGTAAATCACTAAGTTACCTTAATGGGGATATGAGTGTCCCCAACAATAAGCATTTCATATTTCTTTTTGACAGTACGTAGAGGTATTTGAAAACTTCCAATAGTGATTGTTGGAGATTTTTCAATAACATTAATACCATTCACTTGGAATTGTTTCATCGGAAAGTGCACCATATGCTCATTACCATTGATATGAAAAGTGACCTCGCTTTTATTGCAATCAATAACGGCCCCTGCAGTATTAAAGAAGGGTCTACCAAGGATAATCGACATGTTGTCGTCCTCGGGCATCTCAAGTATAACAAAGTCAGTCAAAATAGTAACATTAGCAACAACAACGGGCACATCCTGATAGATACCGATAGGTATGGCAGTTGATTTATCAGCCATTTGCAAAGATATTTCAGTAGGTGTGAGTTTATTCAAATCAAGTCTTTTATATAAAGAGGAAGGCATAACACTAACACCAACTCCTAAATCAAACAAAGCAGTTTTCACATAATTCTTTTTGATAGAGCAAGGTATATTTGGTATTCCCGGATCTCCAAGTTTTTCAGGTACTCCATCTTTAAAAGTATAATTAGCAAGCATAGTGGAGATTCCAGCTTCCGGTATTTTTCTCTTATTTGTGATGATGTCTTTCATATACTTTGCATAAGGAGGCATTTTCAAGATATCAGTCAAGCGAGTACGCAAAAAGACTGGCCTCAACATTTCAGCAAAGCGTTCAAATTCTTCATCATCATTCTTTTTAGTTGAGTTAGGTGGAAAAGGCATAGGTTTTTGAACCCACAGTTCTCTTTCTTTACCGTGTTTTCTAGCAATGAAGTCTCTTTTATCATACCTTTTATTCTTAGGTTGTGGGTTATCAAGATCAATAGGTGGTTCTATCTCAACATCATTGTCTGGTTCTTTATTATTTGGTTGAGAGTCTTTATGAACATCAGCATTATCTTTTTCATTATCACTAGGTGATTGTTCATTACCAGACTGAGTTTCAGCATCGGATATAGAAACTTCATTATCATTATCAGGAGGTTTCTCTATTTCAGGTTCACTAGGAGCATGCAAAGTCCTATCTTTTTCTTTTTCTTTTTAGAAGAACTAGGTGCACTAGTGTTAGCTCTTTGTGAATCTTGTTCAATTATTTTAGGGTGTCCCTTAGGATAAAGTGGTTCTTGAGTCATTTTACCTCCTCTAGTTGCAACTCTAACAACAAAGTCATGCATATTATTATTCATTTCATCAAGCAATTCTCTTTGAGATTTAGCAACTTGTTCCAACTGAGTTTGAACCATAGAAGCATGCTTTCCAACAACTCTAACGTCATTTGAGATTCTAAATAACAAGTCACTCAAGTGAGCAATCATATCAGAATTGTATTTTAACTATTTCATAACATTTGCATTGAAGTGATCTTGTTTTCTAATATAATTTTCAAACTCATAAAGGCATTGACTAGAGTGCATATTGTGAGGATTGTCATTGTCATTGAATTTCATAAGAGAATTTACCTCTACCACCTTAGGCAGTGGTAGTGGTGTATTAAGCCCATGTATTTCTTTAATACGAGGTAAAATTTTAACATCCTCAACTTTAATACCTTTTTCCTTCATAGATTTCTTTGCCTCTTGCATGTCTTGAGGACTGAGATATAATGTACCCCTCTTGTTCGGAGTGGGTTTAGCCGGAGGTTTAGGAAGTGTCCAATCATCATAATTTTTCAATATGTTATTCAATAATTCTTCAGCTTTCCCAATAGTCAGTTCCCTAAAAACACAACCAGCACAACTATCTAGGAAGTCCCTAGAAGCATCGGTTAGTCCATTATAGAAGATATCAAGTATTTCATTTTTCTTAAGAGGATGATCAGGCAAAGCATTAAGTAATTGGAAAAGCCTCCCCCAAGCTTGTGGGAGACTCTCTTCTTTAATTTGCACAAAGTTAAATATTTCCTATAAGGTAGCTTGTTTCTTATGAGCAGGAAAATATTTTTCAGAGAAGTAATAAATCATATCCTGGGGACTACGCACACAACTAGGAGCAAGAGTATTGTACCAAGCTTTAGCATCACCCTTTAATGAGAAAGGAAATAATTTGAGAATAAAGTAATAGCGAGTCTTCTCATCATGAGTAAAAAGGGTGGCTATGTCATTCAACTTAGTAAGATGTGCCACAACAGTTCCAGTTTCATAACCATGGAAATGATCAGATTCAACCAAACTAATTAACTCTGGGTCAACAGAGAATTCATAATCCTTATCATCAATAAAGATAGGTGAAGTAGCAAACTTAGGATCACATTTCATTCTAGCACTCAGAGATTTTTCTTTATACTTGCATAATAATTTCTCTAGATCATCTCTATCTCTGCAAGCAAGAATATCTCTAGTTGTCTCCTCTCTCATAACATAACCTTTCGGTACCTTAGGCAATTCATATCTAGGAGGGCTAGTTCTAGTAGGTGTTTCAGGAGTTTCAGTTTCAAGCTCATCATCAGATTCAACAACATCATGTTGTATAACTCTAGCAATTTGTTTATCAAGAAAATAACCAAGTGGCACCTCATTATTTAGCAAGGTTCTAGCATCATCATAAACATTATCCATAGCAGAAGTGGCATCATCAATAACTTGCGACATATGAGAATTAATAACATGTGGTGGTGTTACAAGTTTACTTATAACAGAAGGTGAATCTAAAGAACAACTGGATGGTAGTTCCTTACCTCCCCTCGTCTTTGAGGGAAATATCTTAGTCTTAGCATCCTTCAGATTATTCATAGTGATAATATGATAATAATCCCAAGTTACTCAACAAATATAGCTATGCTTCCCGGCAACGGCACCAGAAAAAGGTCTTGATAACCCACAAGTATAGGGGATTGCAACAGTTTTCGAGGGTAGAGTATTCAACCCAAATTTATAGATTCGACACAAGTGGAGCCAGAGAATATTTGAAGGTATTAGCAGCTGAGTTGTCAATTCAACCACACCTGGAGATTAATTATGTGCAGCAAAGTGATCAGTAGAAAAGTAGTATGATAATTTTGATAATAGTAGTAGGAGTAACGGTAACGGTAACAGTGATAGCAATAGTTTTGTAGCAAGTGTAACAATGATGATAGCAGTAGTAACTTAGCAAGAACTATATAGGATAAATTCGTCGGCATTGGATCGGTGACTTATTGGATGATATTCATCATGAGACAGTTATAACCTAGGGCGATACGACACTAGATCCAGTTCATCGATATAATGTAGGCATGTATTCCGTAAATACTCATACATGCTTATGGAAAGAACTTGCATGACATCTTTTTTCCTACCCTCCCGTGGCAGCGGGGTCCATATTGGAAACTAAGGGATATTAAGGCCTCCTTTTAATAGAGAACCGGAACAAAGCATTAACACATAGTGAATACATGAACTCCTCAAACTACGGAAATCACCGGGAGTGGGCCCGGCTATTGTCACTCCGGGGTTGCCGGATCATACCATGTAGTAGGTGACTATAACTTGCAAGATCGGAACTAGAACATGGATATAATGGTGATAACATAAATGGTTCAGATCTGAAATCATGGCACCCGGGCCCAAAGTGACAAGCATTAAGCATGGCAAAGTCATAGCAACATCAATCTAAGAACATAGTGGATACTAGGGATCAAGCCCTAACAAAACTAACTCGATTACATGATGAATCTCATCCAACTCCTCACCGACTAGCGAGCCTACGAAGGAATTACTTTCTCCCGGTGGGGAGCATCATGGAACTGGTGATGGAGAAGGGTTGGTGATGACGAAGAACGAAGATCCCCCTCTTCGGAGCCCCAAACGGACTCCAGATTTGGCCTCCCGAGGAAGAACAGGAGGTGGCGGCGGCTCTGTCTCGTGGATCGCGATAATTCTTTCTCCCAGATTTTTTTTCTAGAAAAATAGGATTTTATAGCGTCGGTTTTAGGGTCTGCGGGGCCACCAGGTGGGCACAACCCACCTGTGCGCGCCAGGAGAGGGGGGCGCGCCTTGGTGGTGCTCACCCAAGTGCCCCCCTCTGGTGGGTCTTGGCTCCAGAAATTTTTATTATTGATATAAAAAATCCTCGCAAAGTTTTGTTCCATTCCGAGAACTTTTATTTCTGCACAAAAACAACACCATGGTAGTTTTGCTGAAAACATCGTCAGTCCGGGGTTAGTTTCATTCAAATCATGCAAATTAGAGTCCAAAACAAGAGGAAAAGCGTTAGGAAAATTAGATATGTTGGAGACGTATCAAGTATCGCTATTTTCTTACCTTCACACATGATTTGAGCAGATATGAGTATATCTACTTAATGAAACATAAGTCTGAAACATTTGAAAAGTTCAAAAAAATTTAGAGTGAAGTGGAGAATCATCGTAACAAGAAAATAAAGTTTCTACGATCTGATCATGGAGGCGAATATTTGAGCTATCGGTTTGGCCTTCATTTAAAACAATGTGGAATAGTTTCACAACTCACGCCACCTAGGACACCACAGCGTAATGGTGTGTCCGAACATCGTAACCGTACTTTATTAGATATGGTGCGATCTATGATGTCTATTAGCGACTTACCACTATCATTTTGGGTTATGCATTAGAGACAACTGCATTCACTTTAAATAGGGCACCGCCTAAATCCGTTGAGACGACACCGTATGAACTGTGGTTTGGCAAGAAACCTAAGCTGCCATTTCTTAAAGTTTGGGGTTGCGATGCTTATGTGAAAAAGCTTCAACCTGATAAGCTCGAACCCAAATCGGAGAAGTGCGTCTTCATAGGATACCCAAAATAAACTGTTGGGTACACCTTCCATCACATATCTGAAGGCAAGATATTTATTGCTAAGAATGTATCCTTTCTAGAGAAGGAGTTTCTCTCGAAAGAAGTGAGTGGGAGGAAAGTAGAACTTGATGAGGTAATTGTACCTTCTCTCGAATTGCAAAGTAGCTCATCACAGAAAACCGTTCTCATGATGCCTACACCAACTAGAGAGGAGGCTAATGATAACGATCATGAAACTTTAGATCAAGTTGCTACTGATCCTCGTAGGTCAACCAGAGCACGCTCCGCACCAGAGTGGTATGGTAATCCTGTTCCGGAAGTCATGTTACTAGGCCTTGACGAACCTACGAACTATGAGGAAGCGATGATGAGCCTAGATTCCGATAAATGGCTTGAGGCCATAAATCTGAGATAGGATCCATGCATGAGAACAAAGTGTGGACTTTGGTTGACTTGCCCGATGATCGGCGGGCCATAGAGAATAAATGGAACTTCAAGAAGAATACTGACACTGATGGTAATGCTACTGTCTACAAAGCTCGACTTCTCGCGAAAGGTTTTTGACAAGTTCAAGGAGTTGACTACGATGAGACTTCCTCACCGGTAGCGATGCTTAAGTTTGTCCGGATCATGTTAGCAATTGCCGCGTTTTATGATTATGAAATCTGGCAAATGGACGTCAAAATTGCCTATCTTAATGGATTTCTTAAATAAGAGTTGTATATGATGCAACCAGAAGGTTTTGTCGATCCTAAAGGTGCCAAAAAGTGTGCAAGCTCTAGCGATCCATTTATGGACTGGTGCAAGCATCTCAGAGTTGGAATATACGCTTTGATAATGTGATCAAAGCATATGGTTTTTTACAGACTTTTGGAGAAGCCCGTATTTACAAGAAAGTGAGTGGGAGCTATGTAGCATTTCTAATAATATATGTGGATGACATATTGTTGATTGGAAATATGATATAGAATTTCTGGATATCATAAAAGGATACTTGAGTAAAAAAAATTCAATGAACGACCTCGATGAAGCTGCTTATATATTGGGCATCAAAATCTATAGACATAGATCAAGACGGTTAATTGGACTTTCACAAAGCACATACCTTGATAAATTTTTGAAGAAGTTCAAAATGGAGCAGTTAAAGAAAGGGTTCTTGCCTGTATTACAATGTGTGAAGTTGAGTCAGACTCAATGCCATATGTTCTATCATGTATGCTATGCTGTGTACCATGCCTGATCTGTGCCTTGTGATGACCCACAAGTATAGGGGATCTATCGTAGTCCTTTCGATAAGTAAGAGTGTCGAACCCAACGAGGAGCAGAAGGAAATGACAAGCTGTTTTCAGTAAGGTATTCTCTCCAAGCACTAAAATTATCGGTAACACATAGTTTTGTGATAAGGTAATTTCTAAAGGGTGACAAGTAATAAAAGTAAATAAGGTGCAGCAAGATGGCCCAATCCTTTTTGTAGCAAAGGGCAAGCCTGGACAAACTCCTATATAAAGCAAAGCGCTCCCAAGGACACATGGGAATTATCGTCAAGCTAGTTTTCATCACGCTCATATGATTCCCGTTCGGTAGTTTGATAATATGATATGTGGGTGGACCGGTGCTTGGGTACTGAACTTCCTTGGACAAGCATCCCACTTATGATTAACCCCTCTTGCAAGCATATGAAACTACAAAAGAAGTATTAAGGTAAACCTAACCATACCATGAAACATATGGATCCAAATCAGCCCCTTACAAAGCAACACATAAACAAGGGTTTAAGCTTCTGTCACTCTAGCAACCCATCATCTACTTATTACTTCCCAATGCCTTCCCCTAGGCCCAAACAATGGTGAAGTGTCATGTAGTCGACGTTCACATGACACCACTAGAGGAGAGACAACATACATCTCATCAAAATATCGAACGAATACCAAATTGACATGACTACTTATAGCAAGACTTCTCCCATGTCCTCAGGAACGAACATAACTACTAACAAATAATATTCCTGTTCATAATAATAGGGGTATTAATATGCATAAAGGATCTGAACATATGATCGTCCACCAAATAAACCAACTAGCATCAACTACAAGGAGTAATCAACACTACTAGCAACCCACTGGTACCAATCTGAGGTTTTGAGACAAAGATTGGATACAAGAGATGAACTAGGGTTTGAGATAATATGGTGCTAGTGAAGATGTTGATGGAGATTGACCCCCTCCCAATGAGAGGATCGATGGTGATGATTTCCCCCTCCCGGAGGGATGTTTCCCTGGCAGAACAGCTCCGCCGGAGCCCTAGATTGGTTCCGCCAAGGTTCCGCCTCGTGGCGGCGGAGTTTTGTCCCGAGATCTTGCTTATGATTTTTCCAGGACGAAAGACTTCATATAGCCAAAGATGGGCACCGAAGGCCTGCCAGGGGGCCCACGAGGCATGGGGCGTGCCCTACCCTCGTGGATGGTGGGTGGCCCCCCTCTGGTGCTTCCTTCGCCCAATATTTTTTATATATTCTAAAAATGACTCCCGTGTAATTTCAGGACTTTTGGAGTTGTGCAGAATAGGTCTCTAATATTTGCTCCTTTTCCAGCCCAGAATTCCAGCTGCCGGCATTCTCCCTCTTCGTGCAAACCTTGTAAAATAAGAGATAATAGGCATAAGTATTGTGACATAATGTGTAATAACAGCCCATAATGCAATAAATATCGATATAAAAGTATGATGTAAAATGGACGTATCAACTCCCCCAAGCTTAGACCTTGCTTGTCCTCAAGGGGAAGCCGATATCGAAAAATATGTCCACATGCTTAGAGATAGATGTGTCACTAAAATAAAATACGGACATGAGGGCATCATGGTCATTCTTAGAACAGCAACATATATATATATTGTCATATGATTTCTTATTCTAAAGTAAAAACTCATTCACAATTTCAAGTATGAACCAGAAACTTCATTGAAAACTAACAAACTATAATCTCAGTCATTGAAGCAATTGAAATTTATCATAACATAGGAAAGAGTCAATATAAGAGCTTTTCAGCAAGTCCACATACTCAACTATCATTTAGTCTTTCACAATTGCTAACACTCACGCAATATTTATGGGTATGAAGTTCTAATCGGACACAGAGAAAGATAGGGGCTTATAGTTTTGCCTCCCAACCTTTTGCCTCAAGGGTAATGTCAACAATAATAGTTCATGAAAAGTCACATGCAATTAGCTATATATATCAGGATCTTTCCAACACACAATGCTTTCCAAAGAATAAAATGTAGAAAAGGAAAGGTGAAGATCACCATAACTCTTGTATGAAGTATAAGACAAGAATAAAAGATAGGCCCTTCGTAGAGGGAACCAGAGGTTGTCATGTGTTTTATGGTTGGATGCACGAAATCTTAATGCAAAAGAACGTCACTTTATATTGCCACTTGTGATATGGACCTTTATTATACAGTCCGTCGCTTTTATTTCTTCCACATCACAAGATCGTATAAAGCTTATTTTCTCCACACTAATAAATCATACATATTTAGAGAGCAATTTTTATTGCTTCCAACAATGACAACTTACTTGAAGGATCTTACTCAATCAATAGGTAGATATGGTGGACTCTCATGGAAAAACTGGGTTTAAGGATATTTGGAAGCACAAGTAGTATCTCTACTTGGTGCAAGGAATTTGGCTAACATGAGAGGGAAAGGGAAGCTCAACATGTTGGATGATCCATGACAATCTAATTTATTTCGGATGTAAGAAAACATAACCCATTACATTGTCTTCCTTGTCCAACATCAACTTTTTAGCATGTCATATTTTAATGAGTGCTCACAATCATAAAAGATGTCCAAGATAGTATATTTATATGTGAAAACGACTCTTCCTTTATTACTTCCTATTAATTGCAACGATGACCAAAACTATGTTTGTCAACTCTCAACAACTTTTATTCATCATACTCTTTATTTATTTTTATTCTTTCTCTTTTTTCTCAAGACCATAGCAAGATAACCAAGCCCTTGACTCAAAACTAATATTTATTATATATAACTCACGAACTCGATTACATAGAAGGATCATAAAGCAAAACTCAAAACTAAATCATACTAAAACTTTATTCTACTAGATCAAGATATTATCAAAAGGATCGAACTAAGAAAAACGGTAAAGGTAAAAGTGTGATGGTGATATGATACCGGGGCACTCCCCCAGCTTGGCAGTTTCCAAGGGGAGTGCCCGTACCGGATACTAAGTTCTCCTTTGGTGGTAGTGATGATGGAGTTGTTGATCATGTAGGCTTGTCGTCCAACATCGAGCACAAGAGGTGCTCCAACTTATGAATAATGCCCTTGAGTGCGATGATATGCTCTTGCAACAGAATATTTTCATGAGTTAGATACTTGTTCTGCACCCGAACTATTTCAATCATCTTGAAAGATCCAATTTCAATAGAGGTAAGAAGATTGTAATGAGGTTGAAGGATGTCTTCTTCTTCTGCTGCCGTAGCTTCATCCTCCGTGGCCTTCTTGATCCCATCATCCTTGTTGATCTCCCCGGGTTCTTCTCTCTTCAGCTCTATCTTCATTAGCCAAGCATCGTCACCCTCATTGTTGGAGGAGGGGGACAACATGATGCCTGGCCTTGACAATTCTAGCAGAAAACAGCTCGAAACAAAAACAGAGGATATTTGCATTGTACGGTGATCAACACCTTCGGGAGATTATATAATGAATTTTTAATGACCAAAATAATTATTGTGCAAGAAAACGGAGTCCGGAGGGCACATGAGGTGCCCACGAGGTAGGGGGTGTGCCCAGGGGGGTAAGGCGCGCCCTCCACCCTCGTGGACGCCTTGTCTCCTTTCCGGACTTCTTCTTATTTCCTATTTTCTTAAATATTCCAAAACAGAGAAAAATTGCTATTAGAACTGTTTTGGAGTTGGTTTACTTACCGTACCACATACCTCTTCCTTTTTGGAGGCTGAAACGTTCTGGAAGGTGTCCCTTATATACTCCTCTGGGATTACGGTTTCAATAACATTAGTTTCAACATTTATGTGATTACCTGAGATATAATGTTTGATTCTTTGACCGTAAACCACCCTTGGATTAGTTCCTTCAAAGTTGTTGATATTTATGGCACCGGAACGATAGACCTCCTCGATAACGTAAGGACCTTCCCATTTAGAGAGGAGCTTTCCTGCAAAAAATCTTAAACGAGAGTTGTATAACAATACATAATCACCTACATTACACTCACATTTTTGTATCCTTTTTTCATGCCATCTTTTAACCTTTTCTTTAAACAGCTTGGCATTGTCGTAGGCCTGGGTTCTCCATTCATCAAGTGAGCTAGTGTCAAATAGTCTCTTCTCACCGGCAAGTTTAAAGTCACAGTTGAGCTCTTTAATGGCCCAATATGCCTTATGTTATAGTTTGAGAGGTAAGTGACATGCTTTTCCATAAACCATCTTATACGGAGACATACCCATAGGATCTTTGTATGCAGTTCTATAGGCCCATAATGCATCATCAATTCTTTCTACTTGACCACTAGATTGTGGATGATATGGAGATGCAATTCTATGATTAACATCATACTTAGCAAGCATTTTATGAAAAGCACCATGAATAAAATGTGAACCACCATCAGTCATTAAGTATCTAGGGACTCCAAACCTTAGAAAAATAACTTCTTTAAGCATCTTAATAGAGGTGTTATGATCAGCACTACTAGTTGGAATAGCTTCTACCCACTTAGTAACGTAATCAACAACAACTAAAATATGTGTATACCCATTAGAGGAAGGAAACGGTCCCATATAATCAAAACCCCAAACATCAAATGGTTCTATAACAAGTGAATAATTCATAGGCATTTCTTGACGTCTACTAATATTACCAATTTTTTGACATTGATCACAAGACAAGACAAACTTACGGGAATCCTTGAAGAGAGTAGGCCAATAAAAACCGGATTGCAATACCTTATGTGCAGTTCTATCTCCAGCATGGTGTCCTCCATAAGCCTCGGAGTGACACTTGCGTAGGATCTGTTCCTGTTCATGCTCAGGTACACAACGTCTAATAACCCCATCTACTCCTTGTTTATAAAGGTGTGGGTCATCCCAGAAGTAATGTCTTAAATCATAGAAAAACTTTTTCTTTTGTTGGTATGTGAAACTAGGTGGCATAAATTTAACAACAATGTAATTAGCATAATCAGCATACTATGGAGCAGTACGAGAAGCATTTATGATAGCTAATTGTTCATCAGGAAAGCTATCATCAATATGTAGTGGGTCATCAAGAACATTCTCTAACCTAGACAAGTTGTCTGCAACGGGGTTCTCAGCTCCCTTTCTATCAATAATATGCAAATCAAATTCTTGTAGTAGGAGAACCCATCTAATAAGTCTAGGTTTAGCATCTTTATTTTCCATAAGGTATTTAATAGCAGCATGATCAGTGTGAACAGTTACTTTAGAATCAACAATATAAGGTTTGAACTTATCACAAGCAAATACAACTACTAAAAATTCCTTTTCAGTAGTAGCATAATTTCTTTGGGCATTGTCTATGGTTTTACTAGCATATTGTATAACATTTAATTTCTTATCAACTCTTTTTCCTAGAACAGCCCCTACAACATAATCACTAGCATCACACATAATTTCAAAGGGTAAATTCCAATCAGGAGGCTGAACAATAGGTGCAGAAATCAAAGCTTTCTTAAGTATTTCAAATGCTTCTACACAATCATCATCAAACACAAAAGGGATCATATTTTGTAAGAGATTAGTAAGAGGCCTGGAAATTTTTGAGAAGTCTTTAATGAACCTCATATAAAAACTGGAATGACCAAGGAAGCTTCTTATACCTTTAATGTCCTTAGGACACGACATCTTTTCAATAGCATCAACTTTAGCTTTATCAACTTCAATACCTCTTTCAGATATTTTATGCCCCAAGACAATGCCTTCATTAACCATAAAGTGGCAGTTATGCCAATTCAAGACAAGATTAGTTTCTTCACATCTCTGCAAGAATAGATCAAGGTTGCTTAAGCAATCATCAAAAGAAGTTCCATATACGGAGAAGTCATCCATGAATACCTCAACAATCTTTTCACAGAAGTCAAAGAATATAGCAGTCATACATCTTTGAAAGGTAGCAGGTGCATTACATAAACCAAAAGGCATACGTCTATAAGCAAAGGTACCAAAAGGGCAAGTAAAAGTGGTCTTTTCCTGATCCTCTTTTGACACAGGTATTTGAGAGAAACCAGAATAACCATCTAGAAAGCAAAAATGTGTATGTTTAGATAGTCTTTCTAGCATTTGATTAATAAAAGGTAAAGGGTAATGATCCTTCTTAGTAGTTTTATTTAGTTTGCGGAAATCAATTACCATTCTATAACCTGTAACAATTCTTTGTGGGATCAATTCATCTTTATCATTTGGAACAACAGTAATACCTCCCTTCTTAGGGACACAATGGACAGGACTTACCCACTGACCATCAGCAACGGGATAAATTATACCTGCCTCAAGAAGCTTTAGTATTTCCTTTCTTACCACTTCTTTCATTTTAGGATTTAACCGTCGTTGGTGATAACCGGTTTAGCATCTTTTCCAATTTTATTTTGTGCTGGCATAGAGTGGGACTAATGCCCTGAAGATCATCAAGAGTATATCCAATAGCAGCACGGTGCTTCTTCAGAGTTTTCAATAATTTCTCTTCTTCTTGATCTGAGAGGTTAGCACTAATAATAACAGGATATATCTTCTTTTCATCAAGATAAGCATATTTAAGAGTATCAGGTAATGGTTTAAGCTGAAACACGGGATCACCCTTGGGTGGAGGAGGATCCCCTAGAATTTCGACAGGCAAGTTGTGTTTCAAACTAGGTCCCTATTTAAAGAATACTTAATCTATTTCCCTTCTTTCATTCATAAACATATCATTTTCATGGTATAGCAAATATTGTTCTAAAGGATCATTAGGAGGCACGGCGATGGAAGCAAGACCAATAATTTCATCTTTACTAGGAAATTCTTTATCATGGGGTTTTCTACGAAATTTAGAAAAATTAAAATCTTGAGACATATCCCCTAAACCAACATAAACAATATCCTTTTTGCAGTCTATCTTAGCGTTAACAGTATTCAAGAAGGGTCTACCAAATATAATGGGATAAACGTCATCTTGTGGGGAACCAAGAACAAGAAAATTAGCAGGATATTTAACTTTCCCACACAAGACTTCAACATCTCTAACAATCCCAACCGGTGAAATAGTATCTCTATTGGCAAGCTTAATTGTAACATCAATACCTTATAACTCAGTAGGTGCAATATCATGCATAATTTCTTCATATAAAGAATGAGGTATTGCACTCGTACTACCACCCATATCACATAAGCCATGATAGCAATGATCTCCTAATTTAACATAAATAACAGGCATGCGTACACGAGGTCTATGTTTATTTTTAGTATCGGGTCTAGCAATTCTAGCAGCTTCATCACAAAAGTAAATAACATGCCCATCAATATTATTGGCCAAGAGATCTTTAACCATAGCAATACTAGGTTCAACTTTAATTTGATCAGAGGGTGTAGGTGTTCTAGTATTACTCTTACGAACCACAGTTGAAGCTTTAGCATGATCCTTTATTCTAGTAGGGAAAGGTGGGTTCTTAATATAAGTGGTAGGAACAATAGGATCAACATTATAAGTGATAGTCTTTTCTTCAACTGTAATAGGTTCAACTACTTTTACTTCAATGGGAGGATGATATTTAATCCACTTCTCCTTAGGGAGATCAACATGAGTAGCAAATGATTCACAAAAAGAAGCTACTATCTCAGAGCCAAGTCCATATTTAGTGCTAAATTCATGAAAAGCATCGGTATCCATAAAAGATTTAACACAATCAAACTTAGGTGTTATACCTGACTCCTTACCTTTGTAGAGTTCCCAATCTTCAGAGTTGCATTTACTTCTTTCCAATAAATCCCATTTTAATTCAATAGTCTTCATCATAAAAGATCCAGTACAAGAAGTATCGAGCATGGAGCGATTATTGAGAGAAAGCCGAGCATAAATTTTTTGAATAATAATTTCTCTTGAGAGCTCATGATTGGGGCATGAATATAACATTGACTTAAGCCTCCCCCAAGCTTGAGCGATGCTTTGTCCTTCGCGAGGCCAAAAATTATATATATAATTACGATCACGATGAACCAGATGCATAGGATAAAACTTCTGATGAAATTCCAATTTCAATCGGTTGTAGTTCCATGATCCAATATCATCACATAGCCTAACCCATGTCAATGCCTTTTCCTTCAAAGATAAAGGGAAGACCATCTTCTTGATAACATCCTCGGACATACCTGCAAGCTTAAATAATCCACAAACTTCATCCACATAGATTAGGTGCGGATCGGGATGCAATGTTCCATCTCCTGTAAAAAGATTAGCTAGCAGTTTCTCTATCATACCTGAAGGAATTTCAAAGTAAACATTTTTAGTAGGTTCAGTAGGTTGACGAGCAACTCTTTGCTCTACTGGTCGGGGTGAAGATACCCCGAACAAGCCCCTCAAAGGATTACTTTCCATAGTAAGAAGTGACAGTAAATTTCAGCACACTATATAAATTTTTCCTTGCCAAATTCCACCTACCAAAGGCACTTCACTCCCCGACAACGGCGCCAGAAAAGAGTCTTGATGACCCACAAGTGTAGGGGATCTATCATAGTCCTTTCGATAAGTAAGAGTGTCGAACCCAACGAGGGGCATAAGGAAATGACAAGCGGTTTTCAGTAAGGTATTCTCTGCCAGCACTGAAATTATCGGTAACAAATAGTTTTGTGATAAGGTAATTTGTAAGGGGTGACAACTAATAAAAGTAAATAAGGTACAGAAAGATGGCCCAATCCTTTTTGTAGAAAAGGAAAATCCTGGACAAACTCTTATATAAAATAAAGCGCTCCCGAGGACACCTGGGAATTATCGTCAAGCTAGTTTTCATCACGCTCATATGATTCGCATTCGGTACTTTGATAATTTGATATGTGGCTGGACCGGTGCTTGGGTACTTCTATTCCTTGGACAAGCATCCCACTTATGATTAACCCCTCTTGCAAGAATCCGCAACTACAAAAGAAGTATTAAGGTAAACCTAACCATAGCGTGAAACATATGGATCCAAATAAGCCCCTTACGAAGCAACGCATAAACTAGGGTTTAAGCTTCTGTCACTCTAGCAACCCATCATTTACTTATTACTTCCCAATGCCTTCCTCTAGGCCCAAACAGTGGTGAAGTGTCATGTAGTCGACGTTCACATGACACCACTAGAGGAGAGACAACATACATCTCATCAAAATATCGAACGAATACCAAATTCACATGACTACTTATAGCAAGACTTCTCCCATGTCCTCAAGAACAAACGTAACTACTAACAAATCATATTCATGTTCATAATAATAGGGGTATTAATATGCATAAAGGATTTGAACATATGATCTTCCACCAAATAAACCAACTAGCATGAACTACAAGGAGTAATCAACACTACTAGCAACCCACAGGTACCAATCTGAGATTTTGAGACAAAGATTGGATACAAGAGATGAACTAGGGTTTGAGATGAGATGGTGCTGGTGAAGATGTTGATGGAGATTGACCCCCTCCCAATGAGAGGATCGATGGTGATGATTTCCCCCCGGAGGGATGTTTCCTCGGTAGAACAGCTCCGCCGGAGTCCTAGATTGGTTCCGCCTCGTGGCGGCGAAGTTTCGTCCCGAGAGCTTGCTTATGATTTTTCAAGGGCGAAAGACTTCATATAGCCAAAGATGTGCACTGGAGGCCTGCCAGGGGGCCCACGAGGCAAGGGGCGCGCCCAGGGGGTAGGGCGCGCCCCCACCCTCGTGGATGGTGGGTGGCCCCCCTCTGGTGTTTCCTTCGCCCAATATTTTTTATATATTCTAAAAATGATTCCTGTGGACTTTCAGGACTTTTGGAGTTGTGCAGAATAGGTCTCTAATATTTGCTCCTTTTCTAGCCCAGAATACCAGCTGCCGGCATTCTCCCTCTTTATGTAAACCTTGTAAAATAAGAGAGAATAGGCATAAGTATTGTGACATAATGTGTAATAACAGCCCATAATGCAATAAATATCAATATAAAAGCATGATGCAAAATGGACGTATCACCTTGCTATAATTCTAGCAGGGAGGTACCAAAGTAATCCAGGAGTGGATCACTGGACATCAGTCAAGAACATCCTGAAGTACCTGAAAATGACTAAGGTTATGTTTCTCGTTTATGGAGGTGACAAAGAGCTCGTCGTAAATGGTTATGTCGATGCTAGCTTTTACACTGATCCAGATGACTCTAAGTCACAAACCAGATACGTATTTATATTGAATGGTGGAGCTGTCAGTTGGTGCAGTTCCAAGCAAAGCGTTGTGGCGGGATCTACGTGTGAAGCGGAGTACATAGCTACTTCGGAAGCAGCGAATGAAGGACTCTGGATGAAGGAGTTCATATCCGATCTAGGTGTAATACCTAGTGGATCGGGTCCAATGGAAGTCTTTTGTGACAATACTAGAGCAATTGCCTTGGCGAAGGAACCCATATTTCACAAAAGAACCAAACACATCAAGAGACGCTTCAACTCCATCCGTTATCAAGTCAAGGAGGGAGACATAGAGATTTGCAAAATACATAGGGATCTGAATGTGGAAGACCCGTTGACTAAGCCTCTTCCACGAGCAAAACATGATCAACACCAAGACTCCATGGGTGTTAGAATTATTACAATGTAATCTAGATTATTGACTCCATTGCAAGTGGGAGACTGAAGGAAATATGACCTAGAGGCAACAATAAAGTTGTATTTTATATTTCCTTATATCATGATAAATGTTTATTATTCATGCTAGAATTGTATTAACCAGAAACTTGATACATGTGTGAATACATAGACAAAACACCGTGTCCCTAGAAGCCTCCACTAGACTAGCTCATTAATCAAAGATGGTTAAGTTTCCTAACCATAGACACGAGCATTACAATTCGGCATCCACTTTAGATTTTGATCCCTAGTGGAATTGATGTTCACTGGGATGACATTTGCCGGCAGCTTGAACAGCCCAAAACGGCCAAACTGTTGGTCACACAACCAAGCATGGCCATAGATAGAGAGATTGTTGGTTAGGCCTGGGAGCAATCGCATCCTATCCACTGCATCCCCGTACTCCCAGGCGAACCTGTCCCTCTTGTGCAGTGGCGAGATGCGACGAAGGAGGAGGTCTGCTCCCATATGCTCGATAGTTAGCTCGGGAGCCTTTAGGCGGGTGATCCTATTTATTGCCGGGCGGAGCCTATCATTTGAGAGGCCAAGATCCCTCCAATCGTTGCCATACTCAAGACACTCTGTCCGCACTTGGCAGAATTTTGGGCCTTCCTTGTATTGGATCGACCACCAATCTGCTCTCCATTCTTCCCATCTTCGACGTTGCTGGCCCGGGATGTAATCCCAGACTTCCCTCGCCACCCGTGGCATCCAATTTATGTTCCCGGAATGGTGGTTTTTGTTCTCCACCTGCAGGACGAAGTAGTGCCTGAACAAGTCGACATTTGGGGCAACTCCAACAAAGTTCTCGCACAAATGAGCAAAGATCACCATGCACGCCATTGCATTTGGTGTGAAATCCATAAGATGAAAGCCATAGATCACCATCATTGCCTCAAAGAAATCCGAGAAGGGAGGGCAGAGGCCGCAGATGAAATACGCATAGAAAAATTGGTATGAATCTGGTGGGTCCTATTCCACCTCCGCCATAGGTATCCATACCTTGCTTGCAGCACGTCTCCCCTTCGCCTCCTGTCCAGCTTCATCATCCTCTTGCTCCCTTTGGCAGTCGCCTCTTTCACGGTGGCCATCCGGTTCCCCTTGGCAGTGACCTTCTTCCCCATTTCCTCAAGCTGCCATGGGATGGGGAATGAAGGTTGAAGTGGGAGATCAGCGGCAAGTGTGGGCGAGGAAGAAGAATGGTTGTTTGGCTGGCGGAAGAAGATGGTGGAGGGGTGGAGCGGGCAATGAATGAGCAGTGCCCTTCTGCGCTTTCGTCTCTTATGGAAAAGACATGGGGAGGGCACGACTCTTCATAAATTTACCGTTTCGCATTAATTGTTGCAGTCCCACTACCCCACGACCGACGGTAAATACGTGAAGTGGACGTTGGATTGACTGGTTAACATGACAAACCACTGCATGTCTAGCATTTTTTTCACCAAGTGTCCATGCACTGTTTGGGGCCTAACCCAACATGCCTAGGGACACGTGTGGCTTAGGCCCCGGGGCTTCTGTCGGGGTACACAAATAAGGGTGTATGTTTCCCCCTGACTTGTGCACGGATAGCAAACCATAGGCCTGAGGTCAAGATTGCAACATCCAAGACCAGACCAAGGCAAAGAGATACGCTCTTTGAAGAATCAAGAGGGTGGATCAAGAAGACCAAGTCAAGCCATGAGAAGAAAGATCTCACCAAGGGAAAACCTCCCTTGCCGGGCAGGCGAGCCTGGAAAGGTCGAGGAAGCCCCAAAGAACAAGTCTCCAGACTCCCCCAGCAGGCTTGCTTGGATCAACGAAGGCAAACTACCCTGCTAAGGCTTCACTGATCCACCTCACAGGGACGCAAGTCATCGATCGGTGCGGTGTCAAGCCCCAAGCTGACTAGGTGGCTGTTTCTTGCCACATGGCAGCAACTTCCTATAGAAATCATCTCCAAATGACACCCATCCAGAGACATGTCATGCAGGCAGGTGAGAAGTTGGTAAAGCAGCCCAGCAAGGCTTGCCGGGCACACCGTGATGTGACACTAAGCGACGCATTTAATGCGCTCTATCCCGCTTGCTGAGTTAGGCATGATAGCATTGTTTGCTATCTAATCAGTGCACAATGACTGATTTGCCACTGTGGCAACCCCTTGATCTATAGAAGGAGGCCCATGGCAACCATAGTAAGGATTCAGACCCTTGTACACTCATACGCGCGTAGCCACTCTCGCCCCAAGGCAACCCTGCCGGGCAAGAGCACCGCATTTCCACCACAATCCACCATCAATTGACCAAAGCAGGAGTAGGGTTTTACGCCAGGCGGTGGCCCGAACCTTGGTAAAATTGCCCGTGTGATCTCTGTCGTGCTGCGCGATGCTATCTCCACTCTTTGTGCAACTCGCTCGTCCCCCTGCCGAACCACAAGGGGCTCGTAGCCCCATTGGTGGCCATGGTTTCCCACGACAGCAGGCTCTTGCCTCACCAATAATGGCCTGAGCATTAGTACGCGTGTTACGGGGCGGGTTATTCACTACTAGGGATAACCCTAGCAGTAGCGCTAGAAATAGTGTTATTAATAGCGCGGGTACCAGCGCTACTACTACGGTGATACAACTAACCTGTAGTAGTAGCATTGTTTGAAACACGCTACTACTATCCCTACCTAACAGTAGCGTGTGTTGGCCCAGCGCTACTGCTAAGTAGTTGTTGCGCTATTCCTTACCAGCGTTACTGCTAAACCGGTGCTACTGCTTTCTGTAGGCCAGCGCTACTACTAACTTTACATGTATTTTTTACTATGTATTTGCTCTGTATTTGTACAGGTTTTATACAGTAGTGTAGTTATATCATAAACATACAATATGCTCATCATATCATACACATAATATCTCATCACATCATCCAACACAAATGATGCGTCTCTTATCGTAATCTCGATATAGCGATACAAGTTAAGTGACATGTCTCGAATACAAGCAACTACATGTTCAACACATACACATGTTTCATCATCTATATCGAAACTAAGATATAGAAGAGAATAGCAATCACTTTGAGCAAGAGCGTGATAATGTTGTAGTTCTTGAGGCGCCGGTTCTGATCCCTCTCTCACACTAGCGTGAACCTCAAGTAACTAGCTTCCGCTTCAGCTCTACTCTTGAGCCCCTTCTGGCTGCCGCGTGAGTACCCCGACATCTAGGCTTGACACTCTGGAAACTCATCATACATTCCTGGAACCTTCCCTACATACACGACGTAGCACTTATAGGCCATCGATGACATAATGGAATCATTGATAATATGCAACATAATATATAGTCGAGCAACAGAAAGAGACAGAGTTAGCAAAAATAGAAGCAACATATCATAAGCATAAATAACAAAGTTCATCGTACCCAAACTGCCCTAACTAGAGTGATCTTCGCTAGTTGAGGAGGACGGTTTAATTACATCACAAAGTTTCCTCGTGCATAAATTCAAAGCTTCATCATAGAGAAACTTGTGACTAAATGGACACATTGTCATATATCGTCAATCGCTCCAACATGTCGTGCCATCCTTCCAAATCAGGGAGGAAGTCCCCGAGCAAAGTGAAAGGCTTCATGTCGAGAAGCTGAGCGGCTACGAGGGTTTAGACGTCTTCCCGCGACATTTGCCCTTCTTCATAGAACATCCCTGTTTTTTCAGGGACCTCCTTCATGGTGACTTGGGCACGTTCATGCTGGATGTGATAGAACTCAACTCGGAGTCGATGATCCAGTACATTTCCTAGTTTCTTGGCCCATTGCTGAATATCGGCATTGCCGGATTTAGGTGACATGCGAATGTTCTGGTGATCCCGTCTATACTCCAGCATGTGGTGCATGACATAGAATCTGTCGGATTCGGGGCACCGCGGACCCAAGAAAGATTTGAACTCTGGGGTGCGTGCGAAGAACTCAAGCTCCCCAGCCTACCTACTTGATGGTCCCATAGCCTAGCTCGATGAACGAGGAAGGAAAGGGACACAACAGTTTACCCAGGTTCGGGCCACCTTGCGGTGTAAGACCCTACTCCTGCTTTGTGGTGGATTAGCTTCGCGGTGGGTAGAGGATGAACTAGTACAGTGGAAGAACAGCCTCAGGAGGTCAGTTCTTGTGTGTGAGCTACTAAGGAAGGAGTGGATTCGATCCCCCTATCACTACAAAAAAATACACTTCTGTGATGATACATGTTTGTCACAGTAGGTCACATTTTCTGTCATGCATGTACATCCATGACAATTTTATAACAGAATCAAGATAGTCATACCTGTGCTATCGTAGAAGTGTTCCATGACATTACAAAAATTATCATCATGGAAGTGCCCACTTCCATGACGATAAATGTCGCGTCATGGAAGTGCTTTCGTCAAGGGTGACCGACACGTGGCATCCACCGTAACGGGTCGCAGTTAAGCTATCGGGTCCGGTTTTGGATCCGATAACCCGCTAACAGCCCGGACCAATGAGGATTTTGCACGTGTAAAATTCTCATTGGCCGGAGGAAACACGTGTTGGCTCACCGTTGGGACAGTTGTCATCGATTCATTGGACAGGAGGCGCCTATGATACCTAGACACGTGGCACAGCCCAACAGAGGCCCATATAGGTTAAACAGGCTGGCCCAGTCAAAGGCCCGTAGTACTTACTCAGGTACTAGTGGGCCAGCCCAATAATGGCCTGTTTAATAAAGGCCCATTTACGGCTCAAAGCCAGATCTGGCTCGTTAATTGTTCGTAGAATATTTGGGCCCAATTACAGCCCACTGGCTTTCGGCCTGTTAGAGGCCCGATGTAGAGATGGGCCCATTTCTGCCCGGAGTGTCTTTCAGCTTGGGAATGACCTGTGCTGCCCATGGGCCATATATGGTCCGACGCGACATCCGGCCTACTAACGACCCATGATAAAGGTGGCAACAGTTCAGCCCAACATGACTTTGGGCTTGTTAAAGGCCAGTCGTATAATTCGGCCCATTGATGCCTGTACTAAGCTTTCAGCCTATTAAAGGCCCATGATATTAGTGGGCCAACTAAGGCCCGAGATATGTTTCGGCCTGGTAACGGCCCGCCATATAACTGGGCCGAAAAAGGCTTGGTCTACATTTCAGCCTACTGAAGGCCCGTTGACAACTAGTGATAATTGAGGCCCAACATGCATTTGGGCCTGCTAAAGGCCCATGGTTTCTTCTGGGCTGTAACAGGCTAGCATAATATTCAGCATATTATTGGCCCAAAGCTAGGCCAAACTAAGCGCTGGGTCCACCAAAGGCCCAACTAAAATTTGGGCCGAATATAGGCCAGAGTAAGTTGTGGGCCTGGCGCAAAGTGTGAAGGTCCCAATGGCCATTTGGGCCCTAGAAAGATGCAGGCCGGACCAATTGTGGCCTGCTAAAAACCAGGCCCATTAGAGGCGAATGTTTCGGCCCGGTCGACTACATCATATTTTTTTCTGATAGAAAATGATGGCAGTAACTAGTAGGAATTAAGAGCAAACCTACTCTATATAATAAAGAAATTATGGAATAGTAACTTAGAATAAACCTACACTATACAATAAAGGATTTATGGTATATTACACCCACTGGGCATCGAAGTTCGCCACCAGTGATCATAAAGCGCAACGAAGAAGCAGATTACAAAAACTGGGCACCATTGCAGCGTAACAAAATAATACTAAACCGAGACCACTTCCAAGATAGTTCAAGAAAGGTTAGGCTTGTGCCAGAACTGCTGCACAAGCTGCTGAGCAAGGCTGTGAGACCGGCCTAGCATGTCGGTCATAGCTTCCAGGTGTAGCTGTTTAGCAATGAGGTTCTCCTTGGTGTTCTTCGCAATCTTTCTTAGAGATAGGACTTCAAGTCGAAGTTGAGTTGCAGAATGCCTCTCTGCTAGGCTGAAGAAGTCGAACTGATTCAGACAGCGAATTCTGTGAGCTTGTCCCACTACTAGTCTCAAGTAACTTGAACACTGCATCAAGACAAGACTTTGGGGTTGTCTCGCTATCTTCAAGATGTTTTGCCTTCTTTGCTACAATATATGTTGGGTTTGTCTCACAACCTTCAGCAGACTTGTTCATGCCATCATGCATATCACCATGAAACAAGCAGAGAGATGACAGGTTTTGCACGTGTATAAACAAAGATGATAACTGTGTTATCAATTCCATCCAATTTGAAATTAGAAAATAAAGAGTAAGTTCAAAATATCAATAGCATAATTCGGCATTGTTCATAATGCGGGGACCTTCCCCACACTACTGGATTACCATGTCAACATAGCAAGCATAGATGAAGGGCAAAGATAATCATTGTATCTATTTTGGTTAATGTGCATGACATGTTGTTCATATCATCAGCCACATCAGTAAGATAAAACAGGAGATGACAAGGTGCAAATGTGGGCTGCTTCACCACACACTGGATTATAGATCCACAAAAACAAGCATACATATAGGGAGTATTGAGTAATGTGCATGGTATGAATAAGGAATTTGGTTTTACAAGTAAAACTTGGAACTTACGGTTCTTGCGAACATGCATTTTGATAGAAACAGCAAACTAAATAGCAGTAAATGATAGGGAGTATGAGCAAATTAAACAGCAGTTGAGGATAAAGGCTTTAGAAGGACTGACTTACATTAACAGTTAACACCGGCTTTATAATGCCCTTCTCCATGTAAAGCGAAGGATAACTCAAGAATTTCAGCACATAATCTTCTTCATAAGCATTGCCTGTACTCTACATTTTGTAGAGAGTAATTATAGATATGATAATACTGGAAGGGATAGAGGATAATGAAGATAAGATGCAGATTGATGCTACATAATCAACTATCAATCCCTGGAAGTACAAGCATTATAGGACAAAATGTACTGACAAGAGCAATGGGATACACTTCTGCACTGGCATTGTCTGTGTATTCAACTTTTTGGTAAGATTAAATATAGATCTGATATTTTTTAGTAAATGCTGGGCGAGGGAGATAAGATGCAGAATGCTACACAATGAACCAATCCCTCTTCCCATAATACAAGTGTGTTTTGAAAACTGGTGTACTGTACAAAACGTTCGTACATTATGGGACGGAGGGAGTAGTTGTTAATGTAAATACAGTGATAGACGACGTTCAATCCTTACAAGAGGACTGCAGAGCTAAACCTCTTCAAAAGCATTGGGTTGATTCTAAATTTATGTAAGAGTCCATACAGATCTTATAATGTCCACCAAATGGACGATAACGAGGCTAACATGTGCAGTGATGCTACATAATCAAACCGCTATGAAAGTAAGTATGGTCATACATGGCAAGAGGTACTCACAAGAGTAATGCAGTGTGCAGTATAGTTGCGAGATTCTGTGGTCCCTTAAGAATGAGTGTTCTTCTGCTAACAGTTTTCGTACAAGTGAGACGTTAAGGCAAATGCAGAAATGTAGTTCAAATTGTGATGTGATATCATAGACAGTACCTTACGCTGCAGATGAGACCAATGTGTAACAAGATTATTCCAGTCACTGTCTGATAAATGTAGCATCGGAGACTTTAAAGAAATTTCATTTAGAGGCTTGCCATTAAAGTGTGCTTGCCTTAGGTAGGAACGATACATCATCAACGAGTGCTTGAAAAGCGCAACCAACCCTTGCTCGTCTTGAGAATCTAGTTTGGTCCTCGCCTATTTAAAAGAATGAAATCTTGTGTCTTCTGTCAGCAGAAACATATGCAGTAATTACCATGAATAACATTAGTACATTACTTACATGTAAGTTGCGGAGGAAGACTGGAAATTGTTCTGTGTTGGCGGTATAATCTTTCCATGAAGGAAAGATGCGCATAAAGTTCCTGACAACAATATAAGCTTCATCTTCTAAACTAGGAAGAAATGGAATAGGGGTCCTATTTGCTGCAATTGGGGCTCTCTCTGGCTCGAAAAGGGATTTGGCAACTGGATTTGGTGTACTCTTTGCTGGAATGGCGGTTTTGCGTCGTAGAGCTGGTGCTATGTCAACTGGCATCATCATACTATTTGATGCAGTTGGGGTCTGCTGAGTTGGGGCATCAGAAATGACCAGTGTAGTAGGGCTAGAATCTGCTAGAGTTGGGGTGGTGTTTGGGTCAGGTGAGATTGCAACTACACCTAATGGGATATTTGATTTATCAGGTGTCACTACCTTTTCGAAATACTTTGCTCGTGCTCCTCCGTGATCAGCAATCACCCTCTTCCTTTTGAACGTCTGATACACAAGAACAACATTTGAATGGATAAATATGGTATGATGATAGATGGAATATGTACTGAAAATGGATAGGCACGGTGTATTCACATACACGATGTGTAAACTAAGCTAATGGCAGTGCAACAAAGTAGAAGCAATGCAAAGCGTCGGTTGCAAGATATGTGTGACCAATATAACCTTGGAAAGTTAGAGCAAGCACCGTGATGGGTGAATAAGACAGGGCATCTACCTCTGACTCCTCCACTAGGGAGCTACATTGACTTAGGTCTCCCTCTAGCTCAGAATCACTGTTAGGCTCATATTCCGAGCATGAATCTCTAGGTGGAGAGCGTTTGCATTGCATTGCATCCAGACTTGATTTCAGTCCCTTAATGCCAAGTTTGACAACCATGGCATTGTTCTACTTTATTATTTTCATGCACGCAAGCTCATAATCATTATGATGCTATTCAGAATCTGAGATTCATGAAAACATAAAAAGTAGTCAAATTATCTATGGAATGCATTGCAGATTCAACTCGAAGAGTGTCTCCCTATAAACCCCTGCATATGCAAAGTTCACCCCAACCGTGCTGACCAGACCACACAGAAATACAAACCTCTTATGTCTCTATAACAGGCAGACACACATTTCAAACCTGAAGTAGGAACATTAGAATCATATCAAATTCATATTTGAACTAATAAACTAAGGAATTATGAGTGGCACAATGTTTAGCTTCAAGGGCGGAGTGCTGGTAGTGCGATGCATATCAAGTAGGCAGATTGTATTCCATGTAAAAGATTGTAGTCTATGTAAAAGCTGGAAATGACACTTTCTTTATATACAACGCAATGTTCGTTTCCCACACATGATGGAAGAGATCAGACAGAGAAATACTATTCACTCATGTCTATGGTTCCAGTATTTTGAAATAGGGTGGTCCACCCTAAAAGAATATTGACAACAAATATGACAAGGCAAGCATAGACGTAGTGAATCAATCATTTACTTGTGAGCTTACTAGGACAAGTATGCATAATTGTAACTGCAGTAAGAGACTGTGATGGCCTGACTTATTAGGAATGATAGACTACTCATATCAATAAGGAATTCCTTCTTTTCCGGGAGCCCATTCGGACAGAACTCCAAAGTTAAGCATGCTCAACTTGGAGTAGTGTTAGGATGGGTGACCAACTGGGTAGTTGCTCCCGGATGCGCACGAGTGAGGACAAAGTGCGTAGAAAAGACTAGTATTGATCTGTGGCGCGCCAGTCTAGACCCCGCCAGGAGTAACGACCACCGGTGGGTGTGTCCAGGGTGTTACAGAGACCGTCCAAAATCTGAATCAAGAAGTTTGTCTAGCACCTCTTGTTTGCACCTAATCGGCGTGAATAACTAGACATCATATTGAATGAGTAAGAAAGACAAGTAAAATTGTCAACAAACCTGGCCTGCAGTAGTAATCTGGGTCAATGCCGCTACGACCAACAATCCAAAATGACTAGTGTCTGTTCCTAGGGCCGGAATTTTGAAACCCTAAGGAGTAATCTTCACACAATCCCAGGTATTGAATAAGAAAGAGATAAAGAGTTGGCTTACAATCGCCACTTCACACAAGCAACAAGTTAAACATACATCATCCAGAGTACAATCAAGGTCCGACTACAGAACCAAAATAAAATAAGACAACCCCAAATGCTAGATCCCCGATCGTCCCAACTGGGCACCTCTACTGATCAACCGGAAAAGACACATAACAACGACCAAGATCTTCATCAATCTCCCACTTGAGCTTAGTTCTGTCACCTGCACTGGTATCATCGGCACCTGCAACTGTTTGGAAGTATCCGTGAGTCACGAGGACTTAGCAATCTCACACCCGCGAGATCAAAACTATTTAATCTTATGGGTAGGATGAGGTAGTGAGGTGGAGCTGCAGCAAGCGCTAAGCAAATATGGTGGCTAACGTACGCAAATAAGAGTAAGATGAGAAGCTACGCAACGGTCGGGAAGCTAGAAGTGATCAATAAGTGATCCTGAAACTACTTCCGTTCAAGCATAACACAAGACCGTGTTCACTTCCCGGACTCCGCCGAAAAGAGACCATCACGGCTACACACGCGTTTGATTCATTTTAATTAAGTCAAGTGTCAAGTTCTCTACAACCGGATATTAACAAATTCCCATTTGTCACATAACCGCGGGCACGACTCTCGAAAGTTTATACCCTGCAGGGGTGTCCCAACTTAGCCCATCATGAGGTCTCATGATCAATGAAGGACATTCCTTCTCCCAGAAAGACCCAATCAGTCTCAGAATCCCAGTTACAAGACATTTTGACAATGGTAAAACAAGACCAACAAGACCACCCAACTATGCCGACAAATCCCGATAGGAGCTGCACATATCTCGTTCTCAGGGCACACCGGATGAGCACTCCGTATAACTAAAACCAGCCCTCAAGTTTCCCAGAGGTGGCGCTGCAAAGGACTCTAGTTCGGACCAATGCTTAGAGGAGCACTGGCCCGGGGGGGAGGGAGGGGGGGTTAAATAAAGATGACCCTCGGGCTCGTGAAAACCCAAGGGAAAGTTATAGGTTGTTAGGCAAATGTAAAACAAGGTTGGGCCTTACTGGAGGAGTTTTATTCAAAGCGAAATGTCAAGGGGGCCCCATAACCCCAACTGCGTTAGGGACACAAAATCAATGAACATAACACCAGTATGACGGAAACTAGGGCGGCAAGAGTGGAACAAAACACGAGGCAAAAGACCGAGCCTTCCACCCTTTACCAAGTATATAGATGCATTAAAATTAAATAAGAGATAATGTGATATCCCAACATATCCATGTTCCAACATGGAACAAACTTCAACTGCACCTGCAACTAGCAACGCTATAAGAGGGGCTGAGAAAAAGCGGTAACATAGCCAAACAACAGTTTGCTCGGAAGGTGGGTATAGAGGCTTGATATGGCAATATGGGAGGCATGATATAACAAGTGGTAGGTAGCGCGACATAGTGATAGAGCAAACAACTAGCAAAGCAAAGATAGAAGTGATATCGAGGGTATGGTCATCTTGCCTGAGATCCCGCAAGGAAGAAGAACGAGTCCATGAAGAAGACAAACGGATGTAGTCGAGTGGATCCTCACAAACACGACGTTACCGGAACGAACAAGAAGAAGAAAGACCGGAAAGGAGAAAACAACATGGTAACCAACAAGCATATTCATGGCAAGATGCACAATCAAGTATGATGCATGTCCGGTTAAAGAGTCATGGCATGGCAAAGTGCGACAAACAATACTACAAATTAAGTGGAGCTCAATATGCAACGAGTTGCATATTGATGAAACACCACATTCGATTATTTAGTTCACTCCCGATTATGTACCCAACATTATTAAATGTTATTAAACATGGCAAGAGGTGAGGCAAAAGTAAACTACACATTTTAGGCAAGTTTAAATGAGGCCAGAAACAACAACAATAATTCCGGTAAATCCCCACATGCATATTTAGTAATTTAAAGGAAACAACAATTTTAAACAATTTAAATGTTTTTATCATGATGAAGATGCCACATGCAAGTTTTATGCAATTTTTGTTAAAAGTTGACATGAGCATATTATGAAGCATTTGTCAGCTGGTGGAAAGAAAGCATGCCACGACGACGATAACGAAAACGGTGCCATGTCAACATTCCAGTTCCGGTAACTCGATTGAGATGCCGGTGAAAAAGATAGGGCGTGAGCGAGTCACGAAAGAATGGTGGGGTGCTCCCGGATAGCGGGTGCCCACATGTTGGTGACACGGAAAACGAGGAACATGCACGAAACAAGTCAGGCACGTGCAACATGAGCATCTCATGCATCACACATGCATTCGTGCATGGGTCGACTTGGCAGTTATACCTTCGAAGCGTGCGTTCGGGACGGTTCGGGTTCGATGGGATGTAGAAGGAAGTAGTTGTACAATCGGTCCACGACGATGTTAGTGGAAGTATTGGTGCACATTTCAAAGAGGAAGTAGTCTCTCATGTTTCGTAGATGTTCGGGGTCACGACAAGGAACTTGATGTCCACGGAGTCTTCGAGGGTCGACGGTAGTGGTACAAATGTTTTTGTAGATGTTCGGGGTCGTTGGTAGTAGTAGAAGGCAACCTGTAACGCCCTCGATGCGGCTATATCTCCTACGTGTTGAGGCACGACTTAGAGGCATAACCGCATTGAAAGCAATGTCGCAAGTAAGGTAATCTTCACAACAACCCATGTAAATAGATAAAAGGGGAAAAGGTACATATGTGATGGCCTGGCTTATTAGGGATGATAGACTACTCATATCAATAAGGAATTCCTTCTTTTCCGGGAGCCCATTCAGACAGAACTCCAAAGTTAAGTGTGCTCAGCTTGGAGTAGTGTCAGGATGGGTGACCGACCGTGAAGTTGCTCCCGGGTGTGCACGAGTGAGGACAAAGTGCGCAGAAAAGACTAGTATTGATCTGTGGGGCCAGTCTAGATCCCGCCAGGAGAAACAACCACCGGCGGGTGTGTTCGGGGCATTACAAGTTGGTATCAGAGCCGACCCTCGCGGTTACACGGATGGTTGCGGACAGGTGCGTGGTCATGTTGTTCATGACGTTTGTGACCCGTCGTGGCACCCGACATGGCACATGTACCGGACTGGAAGCACAGACGTTTGTGCCAAGAGGGAACATTCCTGTGGCCCGATGAGGACATCGGTTCCTCTGAGTGGGGGTGTATGTGATGGCCTGGCTTATTAGGGATGATAGACTACTCATATCAATAAGGAATTCCTTCTTTTTCGGGAGCCCATTCGGACAGAACTCCAAAGTTCAGCGTGCTCAGCTTGGAGTAGTGTCAGGATGGGTGATCGACCGGGAAGTTGCTCCCGGGTGCGCACGAGTGAGGACAAAGTGCGCAGAAAAGACTAGTATTTATCTGTGGGGCCAGTCTAGATCCCGCCAGGAGTAACGACCACCGGCGGGTGTGTGCAGGGTGTTACACAACCCTAGTCGAACTTGAAGGGTCATTGATGTCGTGGTACTTGGTGACAGTAGTGGTACATTGGTTGTAGCCGGCCTTGGCGGGTCATCGTGTAGTCATACACGTTCCGTAGATGTAGATGTTCATGTCATCATAGCCGTTCGGGTCTTGGAGTGACGGTAGTCGTTCACTTGACGGCGGTAGACGAATTTGGTGGTCCAGGGTACTTGGCGTCCATGTAGTCGATCTTGCCTAATGGTCCGAAACTAAGAAACACAAGGGCCTCGGGTGGCAGCAGCAAGGATGCGGTGGTGGTGGTTAGCGGCAAGAAGCAGACACGGGGCTTGTCTGGTTCTCGACAGGATCGGGGCTGGTGGGACTCCATGGGGCGACGGCCATGGCGTTCCCGATAGGCGGTCGAGGCAGCGCAGACTTCTGGAGGACCACGGACGCGCGAGAAGGAAAGATGGTGCTGCAGCAGCGCAGGAATGATGGCTCCGGCGCGGGGCTGCATGGATCTCGCTGGAGTCATGTCCAGAGGCGGGCGGCGCAGCTTCCTGAGGAGCCTAGGGCGGCCATGTAGAATAGGGAGACACGCAGGAGGAAGGAGGCGCAAGCATGGTCGTGCACGCAAGGCAGCGATACTGATGGTCTCGCGGGCCTTGGCGGGCGACGGGCACGGTCCAGAAGGAGCATGCCCGATCGAAGCAGGGAGCTACAGCGGCGAACATGCGGCCGGGTGCGACCGAGAGAAGCGAGGGCTTCACGCGCAAGGAGGACGTGACAGATGGCAGCGCGGCAACCGGATGGGTCGCAGGCGAGGAGATCCTCTCCTGCGTGCGTGCGTTGTGCGACGGGTAGCATCGGAGGTCGGCGGCGGCAACGGGTGCAACCATGGAGACCAGGCACTGGGCGCTACCCTCTCTGTGTTGTGTGTGTGGTGGGGCTAGAGGGAGACAAGGGAGAGGCCAGTGGATCGACAGGAAGGGAATCAAGGGGGGAGGCGGCGCCGTGGGAGAAAGCGAAGGGGGGTTCGATCAGGAGATGAGGGTTAGGGTTAGGAACTTGGTGGGCTTGGCTGGTTGCGGGAACGGTTGGTCCGGCCTGGTGGGGGGCCCAAGTGGGCCGGAGTCTTCATGGCAGGGACGCAGCTCAGGCAGAATTCTACAGCAGCAGCGACGACAGCTACCAGGTCGGCTACAACTGGGTCAGGAGACCCCGCGCGCCCCCGGCTCAGATCTTGATGGACCTCATAGATAAACTGATGACTCTGTTGACTGCCGTGGTAGAGCTGGCGGATAAAGCCCAGCATGATGCAGAGGTGGCACGCGTACGTGAAGAGATGGTGCAAGATAAGGAAAATCTAGCCGCAGAGGAAGTCAGGATGGCAGCAGAGCGGGTGGCTTTGGACGCTCGTGCTCAACAGCTTCAAGCGGAGACCTTTTGGCTCTCGGTGGATCTGAATGCGTCAAATGAGGTCATGAGGAGGAGGCATCAGAAAACCCAATCACGTCTGCCTCTGACGCTTGATCCTAGGAATCTTTTTCACACACCCAGGGCCGGGGGAAGTGACCCGCCGGAGGCACCCCGGATTACAACACCCGGCGAACCGGTCCAGCCGCACGCCATGAATCCACCTCGTATAAATACCGCTCCGCCTCATTACGTCCCTACATCGCCGGGTCACTTCTCCAACCCTTTGGAAAACCTCATCGCAACATCGTCTCGTTTGGCGGCTCTTCCGATGGAAGGTGACTCGCCGGCGGCAATTAAAACACGGAGGGTAAGAGAACTTCTTCAAACAGCTCTGGCGCAGCAGGATGCATACTCCTACAGTCGAGACAAGATCCATTCATCTCCTCGCCCAAGCTGGAGCCTGAGTTACAGTAGGCATATGGAATTAGCAGATATGTCAAGCAATGCTCAACGCCACAACCGGCCATACAGGCATGAGCCGGTGCGGGCTGGAGCCCTTAACTTGGCGGATCACGAGAGGATTCGTCAAGAGGCGGAACGAGCATCTCAAATGGCAGCAGATCAGGCGGCTCATCAAACTTTTCCAGCTTATCCAGCAACCTCGGTTGAGGCAGGAGTGGCCACAAGAACCAGAGGCGTTCCTTGCTTGGTGCCGACCATACGTAATGAGCGTTTGCCGAAGGATTTTAAGGGGCCACGTAAGGTGCCTAATTACACAGCTGACTTATAGCCTGGGGCTTGGATTGAGAGTTACGAGATGGCTATGGAGTTATTGGAGGTCAGTGATGCTGCAATGGCCAAGTATTTCACTATGATGTTAGATGGAACAACTCGTACTTGGTTGAAGGGATTGCCACCCAATTCTATTGGCTCATGGGCAGATTTGAAGGCCCGGTTCATCCAGAACTTTAAGGACATGTGTAAGCAGCCTATGTCGATTGTGGACCTGACCAATTGCAAGCAAGAGGATGGTGAATCCACAATCCATTGGGTGCGCCGGGTCAAGGAGACAATACATTCATCTGATAAGATGGATGCCGGCTCAGCAGTCTTGATGTTGGAGAAAAATTGCTGTTTTGAACCTCTGAAGTAGAAGCTGGGGCGACTCAAGCATGACTGTAATGACATGGGAACGTTGATGGCGGCTCTCGTCAACTATGCTGATTCTGATACTACCAAGGACCCAGTGTCTGACGAAGAAAAGGCAACGAAGGGAAAGAAGAACAACAACGGCAAGGGTCACCAGCATAACCCGGCAAATCAAGGAGGTAGTAAATGTAAGGCTGATGAGTTTGTTGCTAACACCAATGCACAGGGTGGTAATCAACGGCTCAAGGGCAAGCAGCCCCCTCGGTCGGGCGGGTCAGGTCCCACCCTTGAGCAGTTATTGAATGAACCCTGTCCAAAGCACGGCACCCAGGAGAAGCCAGCCACCCATCTGTGGAAAGATTGTACGATCATGAAGGCATTTAAAAATTCAAACGCATTTGATGGAGGTCATGGCCCAAGTGGAAGTTCAGGAGGAGGCGGTTTTCACGGCCCGGGCGCCGGTTCAGGTGGAGGAGGATTTCACGGTCAGGGCCATCCTGGTAACCAAGGAGGATATAATCAACAACCCAGCCAAGGTAATCAGCAGCAACAATCCGATTATCAGAGCAACCCAAAACAGCTGAGTAGTGGGCAATACCATGTATTTACCACTAGTTTATGTAAGAGGGACCAGAAGCTTCACAAGAGGGCCGTCAATGCGGTTGAGCCGGCGATTCCACGTTATCTATGTTGGTCAGAGCAGCCTATTGTGTGGAGCAGAGAGGATCACCCACCCCGGGTTGATAATCCGGGTCACTTGGCCTTGGTAGTGGCACCTCAGGTTGGTGGATACAAATTCACTAAGGTACTCATGGATGGAGGCAGCAGCATCAACATCCTCTACTATGAGACGTTCCGCCGAATGGGATTGACTGATAAAAATCTTAAACAATCCAACACTATTTTTCACGGTGTGGTACCTGGTAAATCGGCATACCCAGTTGGTAAGATTGAGCTGGAAGTAGCCTTTGGGGATGAGTATGACTCCAGAGCAGAAAAATTAACCTTTGAGGTGGTTAAAATCATAAGCCCATATCATGCTCTGTTTGGGCGGCCGGCTTATGCCAAGTTCATGGCTCGGCCGTGTTATGTGTATTTACAGCTCAAGATGCCGGGTCATAAGGGCACCATTACAGTACATGGGAGCCGGAAGATAGCCTTGGAGTGTGAAGAAGGTGATGCCACCTATGCTGAATCTGTTTGTGCAACAGAGGAGTTAAAGTTTTATAAGGATCATGTTGACCCGGCAGACATGACATCATTAAAGAAACCAACAACAGAGCATGAGCCGGTGTTGAAATTCAAATCAGCTGATGACACCAAGATGGTTGACTTTGTGCTTGGCGACTCATCCAAGCAGTTCATCATCAGTGCAAACTTGGATCCGAAATAGGAAAGCACGCTCATCGAGTTCATCCGTGAGAACCAGGACATCTTTGCATGGAAACCTTCAGACATGCCGGGTGTCCCGAGGGAACTCACTGAGCACACCCTTAATATTGATCCAAAATTCAAACCTGTCAGACAGTTTCTCCGACGGTTCAATGAAGAGAGGCGCAAGGCCATTGGAGAAGAGGTGGCCCGGCTCTTGGCGACCGGGTTCATTGTAGAGGTCTTTCACCCAGAGTGGTTAGCTAACCCGGTGCTTGTACTAAAAAAGAATGGCACCTGGCGTATGTGTGTAGATTACACCGATCTGAACAAGGCTTGTCCGGCTGATCCTTTTGCTCTCCCCCATATTGATCAGATCATTGATGCTACGACGGGTTGCACACGTTTGAGTTTCTTGGATGCTTATTCCGGTTATCATCAGATCAAGATGGCGGTCAAGGATCAGGAGAAGACAACTTTTATTACTCCTTTTGGAACTTTCTGCTATGTGTCTATGCCTTTTGGGCTTAAGAGTGCCTAGGCGACTTACCAACGGTGTGTGCAGAATTATCTTCACAATCAAATTGGGCGTAATGTTCATGCTTATGTGGATGATATAGTGGTAAAATCCAGGAAAGAGGAAACCTTGGTCACATATCTAAAAGAGACTTTCGGTAAGCTCCGGATCTACAAAATGATGCTTAACCCGACCAAGTGTGTTTTTGGAGTCCCAACCGGCAAGCTCTTGGGTTTTTTGATGTCTAACCGAGGTATTGAGGCTAACCCGGAGAAAATCAAGGCAATTACATCCCTGTCTAGACCAACATGCATCAATGACGTTGAACGACTGGCGGGCCGTGTTGCTGCTTTGAGCCGGTTCATAAGCCGGTTAGGGGAGAAGGCAATGCCTCTGTATCAGATGATGAAGAAAATAGATGATTTTGTTTGGAGTGATGCTGCGAACTCTGCTTTTGAAGATCTAAAGACACAGCTTGCTGAGCCGCCGGTCCTGGCTGCTCCAATTGAGAAAGAGCCGCTGCTGTTATACGTGGCTGCCAACTCATGAGATGTTAGTGTGGCTATTGTGGTGGAGCGCAAGGAGGCTCGCAAGGAGCATCCGGTTCAACGGCCGGTTTATTACGTCAGTGAGGTGTTAATTGAATCCAAGCAACGATATCCACATTGGCAGAAGCTTGTATATGGGGTGTTCATGGCAAGCCGGAAGCTTAAGCATTATTTTTAGGGACATCCAATCACCGTGGTTAGCTCTGCTCCTTTGGGAGACATCATTCAAAACAGAGAAGCCACTGGGCGAGTCGCCAAGTGGGCAATTGAGCTTGGGTCTCATGGGTTGAAGTATGTGCCACGTAGTGCGATCAAATCTCAAGCACTGGTTGACTTCATTAATGACTGGACAGAGATGTAGATGCCAGAAGAGAAACCAGACAACACGTATTGGACTATTCATTTTGATGGGTACAGACAGTTGGAAGGCTCGGGGGCTGGAGTTGTGTTAACCTCTCCGCGAGGTGACAAATTTTGTTATGTGTTACGGTTGATGTTTCCTTGCACTAACAATGCAGCAGAGTATGAAGCCTTGCTCCATGGTCTTCGAGTGGCAAAAGAGATGAGTTTGAGCCGGGTCAGATGTCTTGGCGACTCAGATCTAGTGGCTCAACAGGTATCAGGCAAGTGGGATTCCAAGGACCCTCTCATGGCAGCTTATCACCGGGAGGTTGATGCTGTTGCAGGGCACTTTAAAGGTTATCAGGTGGAGCACATTGACCGTCGAAAGAACGAAGCGGCTGATGCCTTATGCCGGTTGGGGTCTCAGCGAAAGCCGGTACCACCTAACACCTTTTTGGATGTTTTGCATAACCCCTCTGTCAAGTTGCCCACAGAAGAAGATTTAGTTGTTCCTGACCCGGAGGCGCAGTTGGTGGCGGCTCTTCATGTCATACCAGATTGGACAGTACCGTTCTTGGCTTACATGACCCAGGGAGAGTTTCCAGCAGATGAGACCCTGGCTCGACAGATAACCCGACATTCTAAGTCAATGACAATTTCGGATGGAGAATTATACCATCGCAGTGTCTCCGGAGTGTTTCAGCGGTGCGTTTCCCCCGAAGAAGGACAAGAAATACTTCGTGAGATCCATGAAGGCGATTGTGGTCATCACGCCGGGTCAAAATCTTTGGTGGCCAAGGCTTTTCGTCACGGTTTTTACTGGTTGACGGCTCACGCTGATGTAGAGGATCTGGTCAGCAGATGTGATGGATGTCAAAAGTTTGCACGATGAGCGCATGTGCCAGCTCAAGAGCTCCGGATGATTCCAATCACTTGGCCTTTGTCGGTCTGGGGGCTTGAGTTGGTGGGACCCTTCAAAAGGTTTAAGGATAAAAAGACACATCTCTTGGTGGCAGTTGATAAATTCACTAAGTGGGTTGAGGCGGAGCTTGTGAGTAAGTGTGACACAACCACGGTGGTTCAGTTCATGAAAAAGGTGATCTTCCGTTTTGGTTTTCCACACAGCATTATCACTGACAATGGCACTAATCTGTCCCAAGGGGCTATGGAGGAGTTTTGTCAACGTGAGCACATCCAGCCTGATGTTTCTTCTGTAGCTCATCCTCAATCCAATGGTCAAGCTGAGAGAGCCAATCAGGAAATTTTGAAAGGGCTCAAACCCCGGCTTATGGTTCCTTTACAGCGAACGCCGGGTTGTTGGGTAGAGGAATTACCCTCGGTGTTGTGGACTATCAACACCACACCCAACAGGTCTACAGGTTACACACCTTTCTTCATGGTGTATGGAGCAGAAACAGTGTTGCCTAGTGACATCCGTCATGAGTCACCCCGTGTGGCGGCTTATGTTGAAGCTAATAATGAACAAGCCAGACAGGATGCACTTGACTTGTTGGATGAACAAAGAGACTTAGCAGTGGCCCGGTCAGCAATTTATCAATAGAACCTGCGCCGTTATCATAGCCGCCGGGTTAAGTCCAGGACTTTTCAGGAAGGCGACCTGGTGCTCCGGCTCATCCAGGATCTGTCAGATGCACACAAGTTATCCCCACCTTGGGAAGGACCTTTTGTGGTCAGTAAGAACTTAAACAATGGGTCATATTACCTCATTGACGTTCGAGAGCACAAAGGCTCACGTAAGTCGGAGGAGGAGACCCGCCGACCGTGGAACATTGCTCAACTTCGGCCATACTACACCTGAGCCACCGGCTCTCATCATGTACATACTTTGACATTGTATATACCATGATAAGTAATAAAGTAAGACCATCGGTCTCTTTTCTTTTCAAAGATTATGCATCTTTGTTATTTCTTATTTTCAAATAATTATTAAGGAGCTGATCATATTTGAATCAAGTTTAACCTATTTTGGTCCGGCTTATGATCGTATCCGAATCTAGCTGCAGATCTGATGGTCACTTGGGGCTTCTTGTTCAAACATAGGTCGTATTCGAACCAAAGAGAACATAGCTGTCGTAACCCTCTTGATCGGCTCAAGGCCAAACTCACTTGGGGGCTTCTTGATCGTATCCGAATCATAGCTTAACCCCTTTTGGGTCCGACTTGGACCGTATTCGGATCAGGGTCGTTAAAAACCTCTCAAGGTCATTTGGGGGCTTCCTGTTCAAACATAGGTCGTATTCGAACCAAAGAGAACATAGCTGTCGGTACCCTCTTGATTGGCGCAACGCCAAAACCACTTGGGGGGCTATATGGTCGTATTCGAACCTTAGCTTAACCCCTTTGGTTCGGTTTACTGATCGTATTTGAATCAGAAGCCCCCAACATTTTGAATACAAGGCTGAATTATGCTTATTATCTGTTGTTTGCCTTTTAGTTTTTTGTTGTCTCAATATTACAAATCAGTAGCCTGGTCTTCTTCACCAGCTCGACTATTTGACAACACAGCTACCAATGTATAATGATCATTGAGTATTCAAAAGCATTGACTTCTCATAAAGTTTGAATTAACAATTTCATCACTCGGGTTATTCAAGCCGGCGGTCTAAGGATCAAAAGGTACAAAGTATGGTTATTACTTATACGCAATTGCCTGCTGTATTAACTAAAAGAGTTAGTCTCAGCCCTTGTCCTTTGTTTATATCTATTTCTGGTTCCTACTGTGGTAAACATATTGGCTATAAACCCAGTGTTTTAACCTGTTTGGTTCTAAGCTGCCAAGCCAGTCTTTTCTTTGTATCTACAGGAATAGAGTTCAAATATTGCAGAAACAAACATTAAATACGATGCATACAATGGCATCAGGAAACACAGAATCACATAGAAGTGTTTTATGCGTGATGGCATAAGCAAAGCATACAGTGTTTTCACAACTAAGCTATTACAAGGCTTTATAAGCCCATGAAGATGATCATTGTTCCTCACTCGCCGGTTCACCACCTTCTGTTGGCTGGAAGTTGGGTTTTAACCAATCAAAACCATTGACGGCGACAAATTCGGCTTCGTCGTCGATCAGGACGACCGGGTCAACTTCCCGGGCAAATGTGTCTTCTCTTACCGGTGGAATCAAATCTTTTACCTTGTACAAGGAAGTGGCCATCTTCTTATTTTCAGCATCAAAACCCGGCTGGTATTTGTCAATATTGGTGTCATCTCCCAGGGTAGTGGCCTGAGGTCGGACTCCGCGCACGCAGGTCATGAAGTCATCCTGCCCAAAAGGAGAACCATCTTCCTTCATGGTGGGATAGCCTCTGGCCACGTCCGCCGGGTCTAGGTCTGGCACCCAAGCCTTGGAGCGGCTTAGGGCAGTCAAAGCTCCGGCTCGCGCGTAGGAGCGTTTCACTTCTTGAAACTTGGCAGGCAGGATTGACAGTTTCTTCAGAACACCGCTAAGCCGGTTGGGTCCTTGATTGACAGGAGAGATGGCGGCAAGAGCTCGCTGTGCGCCAATATACAGTTGTTCTACCAAAGTATACACTGCCTTCAGTTTAATCAAAGGGTCTTGGCTCAGATTTTTGCTTCGAGGGCCTGCACATATTTTATACACAGTCAGCTAGCGGTTTACACTCCGGATCAGCAGAAAGCACAAAAAATTAAAGTTGGACGGCTTACCAAAGATGACAGCCACCATTTGAGACACTCGGCCCTTTAACCCGTTCAGCTCTATTGAAATCTCTTCAAGGGATGTTTCGGCCTTTTCAGCATTTTGGGTCAGAAGCATTTTTCCTCTTCCCAAGTTTTCTTCTTGGCAGCGAAGCTGGTCTTTAAATTTTCCGTCTTAGAGAGACTTATTTGTAGTTTGGAGTTAGCAGATTTGATTTCTGCTTCCTAAGTCGCTAGCCGAGTCTTCGCATCAGTCAATTGCGAGTTCAGTTCAGATAAGGCATTATGCAAAACATTCAGGTGAGTCAAGATTTTGTTTCAAGTTAAAAGAGCAAGATTCAAGTCTCAAGTACTTTACAAAAAACCACTTGACACTTGGGGGCTAATGTATGCCAAATAAAAATTTTATGACTCTAAAGACATACTTTAAGTCCCAAGTCCCTTACAAAGTAATAGCACTTGGGGGCTAATGTATGCAGTTCAGCAAGTTTCTCAAGGTTAAGCCAGAGTATTAAGTCTTTTGAATACAGTACCAAAAAATTTAAAGTACCGGTTCATTTATGATCAAAATGAACCGGCCCTTGGGGACTACAGGTGAAACTTTGTTCTATTGAATTCAAGACAAGTTTCAAAGGTAAAGGTCTCAGTCTATATTTTAAAGTCTAAGATCATTCCGGTTCTTTCATAAATCTGAAGACTTGGGGGCTGAAGGAATATAGATAAGCCGGATGAACGTACCTCGTATTTCAACTGCAGCTGTTTGACCATTTCAATCTCAGAATCGCGACTGGAGTGTACATGGCTAAGATAGCCGGATAAAATATCATTGGCATTTAGATGGTCATAGTTGGCAACATCAAAGCAAACTTTCTGCCTCTCCAATGCCTCTTGTTTTGCTGTACACTGAGCCAACACGGTTGGGTTCCCCGGTTCAATAAAGCGGCTCCCGGTGATCTGAACATCTTGCGCAGACGGTGATGGTGGGTTGGCTGAGCTTGATGGTCCAGTAGCAGAAGGGTTCACAGTAGTCTCATCAAACAACGACTCAGGAGGATTTGCTTCTATATCAATAGGCGGGTCTGCTAGAGCATCGTTTAATGGAGAAGAGGGCCTGGCCGGGTCAAATGAACGCACTAGTAGGTCTTCCGCCGGCTTAGCTGCCTTCGCTTTCCTGGATTTAGCTTGGCCACTAAGAAAAATGTTGCAGGATTGTCAGTATAAAGATACAATTTGAACAACCCAGGAAATATGAGGATTTTTCATTACCAAGGGGCAGTCTTGAAAGTCGGAAATTGCATCTGCATGAGTCGCCAGAAGAGCGAGACACCTCCTGAAAGGATAAAATAGAGTTAAAAGATATACAAAGGGAAGGATCCATTAAACAGAGTTAAAGACAAAGAAGTAAACCTCATTCGGGCATTTCTGAGGAGTTTGTTGAAGAACGACAACCGGCTCATCTTCAGTCCAAGCTTGATGGCGGCTTTCATGTTGCTGCTTTTTCAAACGAAAGTTGGGATCCAAGTGAGCTAAAGGTTTAGAAAACCTTACTTTACAGATCACTCGTCGAACTTTTTGTCTTGGCAAGGGCTCTGAGTCGGAGGAAATGATAATTACCTCTGCTTCCATAGCCTGACTGGCCCCAGTGTCATCCTGGTAACGATCAGTGTCAATAAGATTGTTAAAAAATTGGCCAAGGGAATCAAGGGCTACCTCCGAGTCAGATGTATCATCAAGCTTCATCAAGTCTTCAGCAGTACTCTTTTTCTTCTTTTTCGACCTCCGGGTCGTTTTCTTGGCGTTTATGGCGGCGGCTTTCGCTTTCTTGGCCGCCTTGTGGTCATACTTAAGTTTCCAGAAGTCAGAGTTGGCCTGCAGACAGGTAAAAACAAGGTAAATAGTCAGGCAAGTATTAAAACAATATGGCTGAAAAAATACAAAAGAGAGAAATAATGACATCCTTACTTTTGGCACCGGGTTAAGCTGGCAGAAGGGGTTTAACCCGACGACACTGCAATCTTCATATTTCCCATTCACCAGAAGAGTTGACATTGAGACAATATCTTCTTCTGTCAATTGAACGGGGCTGTGACGAAGAGAGTCATCCGGGCCTCCACCATACTCATACATCAGTTTTGACCGGCTGCTCAAAGGGATGACCCGCCATGAGATCCAGCAGTGGGTCAGATCAACTCCAGTTAACCTGTTCCCCAATAGAGCATTGATCCTTTTGATAGATGGTATCAGCCTCTTGCGTTTAGCGACGATACGTTTATCAGGAAGCGCGAACTTGGAGTCAAGACGATCGGGGAGATAACCCAGCAGTGGCTTCTCGTTTGCTGGTGAAATGTCCTGGCAGTAGAACCAAGTCTGGTTCCAGTCCTTTGGATGACTTGGTAAGACAATGAGGGGGAAGACAGCACCCTGCCGGCGCTGAATCGATATGCCTCCGAGCTCTAAGCTGAGGCCGTTGGTGCACTCGTTCTGCTGGTTTAGATAAAAGTATCTCTAAACAAATCTACGGTCGTCTCTTGTTGAAGATATACCTCACAGAGCACTTGGAAGTTACAGATGTTAGATATGGAGTTGGGCCCGATATCTTGAGGGTGGAGCTTGAAAAAATGGAGGACCTCTCTGAAGAACTTTGAGCCGGGCGGTGAGAAGCCACGGTTCATGTGGTCAGTAAAAACCATCACCTCACCATCTCTCGGATTGGGCCGTTCTTCTTCTGGGTTAGGGGCACGGTAAGACATGATGGTTTTTTCTAGCAGAAATCCTATGATAAAGAACTCTTTTAAACGTTCCCCAGTTATGGTTGAGGGAACCCAGTTACAGATGGTTGGTGTTTTGGACGACATGACGTGCAAGGAACTGAAAAGAAAAGTAATATGCCGGTTCAGTTTAATGGTGAGATTAACAGTTAAGGGATGAAGATGCAAAACAAGTAATGGCGGCTTAGTTAAGGGCTAATGACATATAAAGGAAAATTAAGCCGGCATGATAAGCCGCCATGACTACAGATATTTGAAGAAGGCAAATTCAGCTAAGTATTGAGACAAACAAGTTTCCTACGTTGCTTGGTATTATTCTAGATCAAAATAGTTGTTCAAAATGAAAACAATTCTATACCTAAAAAGTTCAGTACAGAGGAGTTGTTAAGTTCTGAAGCAGCCTTTTTAATCAGAGAAAGAGATCTATGGGTCAAGAAGAGGTACAAAAACACTACCGCGCGAGCATATATATATATATATATATATATATATATATATATATATATATATATATATATATATATATATATATATATATATATATATATATGACTTTTTGGATCAGAAAAAGCTGGCGGTGGAAGAACTATGAAGGACTATGATGAACTACGAAGAACACGCAGGAGCTTGGAAACCCTAATGCAGATCTGAGAAACAAAGGAAGAAAACTTATGGTTACAGGTCTACTTCGGAGGTCGCCGCGGTTTCTCTGATCGGTTTAGGTTGATGCAGCGGCCAAAGTCGATGGAGACGGATATGAGGCGCGGCAGCGGCATAACTCGAGTAGCAGAGGGTTTGCGCAAGGAAGAAGACAGAGCGAGAGAGGAGAACGAGAAGGCCGAGGCATGCCTATTTATAAGGAAAAGATGCGAACAGACGGGCGCAAAGGTCAAGGAAGAACCGAAGAAATGGTTATTCAGCTATGCAGGCGCCTCGATTCTTGGGAAACATTAAAGATAAAAGATCCGTTGGAAGTTGACGTCATGAAAGTTTTTTTCATTTTCAAGAGGTGACATCACAGCAGGTTACTAGAAAATTTCAGAGAAGAAAATAAGATGGATTTTTGTCTAAGTATTTAAGATTGACAAAGAACAAAGTTGAAAGTCAACCTGGGGCCTAATGTTGGGGATATTACTATCAGTTATGACCCGCCCAGGAGGGGCCGGGTCAGCCCCAATGGCGGGTTACACAAGAAGCCCAGTAAACATTCAAGATTATAGTTTATTATGTTTTATAGAAGGCCCAAAGGCCTGAAGGCGGTTTAGGGCCCGATATTGTGAACCGCCGTATGTAGGGAAAGACTTGTAAAGAAAGGCATGTAAAGGAAGTCACCGAGCCAGACACGATTATGAGCCGGCGGGGACTCTGTAAGCCACCAGGCGTCAACCAATGCATATAAGGGGACGACCCGGTGGCGGCTTAGGGCAAGAAACAACAAGTCGAGAACCAAGCTGGCGAGTTGAGCCTCTTGGTGATCGAAATCCCAACAATACCAATCCCAACTAGACGTAGGCTTTTACCTTCATCGTAAGGGGCCGAACTAGTGTAAAACTCTCTCGTGTCCTTTGTCCCGATTAACCCCTTTAAGCTTCCTAGTGCGATGGCCCTACGACTAAGTCCTTGCTCTAGGATATTTGCCGTGACAATTCCATGACAGTTGGGCTGCTGGGCTCTCTGCTCCCTCTCTCTTATTTCTAATCTTAACGAAAAACTTGCAAAGAAAATTGAAGGGTAGAGTTGTAATTCCAACAAGTGACATATTTTCCTGGAGACAGAAAAATATAGAGGATTTAATGAAAAAGGTTGGAAAGAGTTTAGAAGATACAAATTCAAATAAGTTTGAATAAAACTCAATCTGTTTGAATGCGGAAGCTATTTAAAGAGACCAAATGCGATGAGACTTTAACTGGTAACTCTACATGAATATCATGATTTATGGGTAGAAGCTGGACATTTATTGAGAAAGTAAAATTGCAACTCAATTTTACTAAAAGGCTCCAAAGGAAGAAAAGAAGTTGAGTTGGATAAAAAGGAAATTTGAAGAATGGTGCAAATGTGTTATGGGTGATTCCGAAAAATGGAATATTTGATAATAGCTCCCTAAATATCGGGAGGGTATGTTTTAAAGAGAAACCACCATGTGAGTTCCCCCAATTTAAATGGATCAGAAATCCATGCAATTTATTTAAGTGAGTTTTAGTTAGCTTTAAGAAAATGATGGCATGATGACATGATGCAATGCAAAATATGCAAAGAGGAATGCAACAAGCAAAACAAATCACATGATGAATCTCAGAAACCACGGAAGGCATCTGGAGCACCGGTCTCGGGGCGTCACAACACTCTTCCACTTATAAGAGATCTCGACCCGAGATCTAAGGATGGCACCGGAGAGAAGCAGAAAAGGAAGAGGAGAGGTAAACTAAGTTGCTTCTTTGACAAATGAGTGAAACCAAAGAACCTTGAGAGGTTAAAACATTTTGAGAAAAGAATACAACAGAGATGATCGAAGTTGAAAAGACTCCTGTTAAATGGATAAGCACGAAAGGAACACGATCCTCACACTTTGAGATGATGATTGAAGAGAGCAACATCACAATGCCTTCGGAAGAAATAACAGAAGATAGATCGTTGGAATAAAAGAATGGAGAAGAAAATGCCAGCTTCTACCCCCAATGAGCTTGGAAAGCACTCTCCCAAGAAGGTTATAACGGAGTTGTTGGAAAACCAACAACGAAACGAATAAGCTTGTAGTGGGATTATGAAAGACATCTAAAAATTATGAGGTGAAATTCTGCCACTAATGGAAACAATAGATTGGATTGATATCAACAAGGAGATGAGAAACTTATTTCACCGGGAGGATAAATGAAGAACTTGGGTCATTTATAGGCACAATAAATAGCAACAATCCTTAGGGAAAGCTTTAGGTGAAATATAACCCAAGATAACTCCAACGAAGAGATTGATGGATTGAGAAGAGCTCATGCTTGAAGAAATTGATGGGTTTAACTATCTCATTCTTGACAACTGTTGACGGATATCTTGGCGGAGTATATCTTGGCGGATCTTAACTTCGAGAGAAATCTTGAAGAGCAATTGAAGAATGAAAAGAATCTTCGATGAACCACCATGAAGAAACTCTCGAATAACACTGGATAGATAACAAGATTATCGAAACAAATGGAAAGTTGAAAGAACAAAATGAAGGCTTGCAATGATTTAGGTGGGGCTTTAGGACGATATAACCGAGAAAACTTGGAACTCCGGAAAGAAAGATGGACAACTTGGAACCGAGAATGTGACATGATGAACAACTCTAGAAAGAAGAAATTAGATCACTTGAATGAAACAATAATAAGAATTATGTTATGCGTATCCTTCATCAATTAAATTGATGACCCACATTGGATTTGGCATACTACTTATTGTCGTTGAAAGTGTCAATAAAGGTATAGAGCAAACTTGAAGAGGCATTCGACGAATCACCGGTAGGATTTTGGAAAGAAGAAATGAATTTGTACAATAATAAAGGAATAGGAATGTTGATGAACCACCGTAAGAAATAATAGAACGGTCGAAGAAAAATGAATGCATCGCCAGGAGGAATTGGAAAATGAACGAAGATACTTGAGAGAATTTATATACAAGTGAAACGAAGAGATCATGAGCTGACTAGAGAATACTTGAGCGATGCACCGGTACGATTTGGAGAATGAGACCTGAAAGCTGGAATGAATACTCCTGAGATGATGGGCTCCGGAGAATCAAACTGAAAAGACTCCTGAATTGTTCCGGATGGGTGAAAAGAATTCTCACAATCGAAAACAATTATGAGAGGATGGCATCAATCTTGAACTACACATCTTCAAGAGAACTGAGCAAGATTTAAGAGAAACTCTTCTTCGGTCTTCAAAGGCGGAGAATGACGACGAGAAACACCACCATGAATTGTTGAAATACTTCGGGAGAATGAAAAACAAAGTGGTTGAGCCAACAATGAAAAATAATTTGAAATCGATCTTGGAAAACATCTGACTGATGAAATTCATTCTTAGGTCAAACTTTGAAAAGAATTTGTGACTAGCTCCGGAAAAATTAGAAGAGTCAGGTAAGATCCTGGGAAAAGACCTATGGGTTAGGGCCCACTCAAAAAGGAAACAACGTTGAACTATTTAAAAGAGAGATTGCACCGGTTGAATTATATGGCTTGAATGAGATAACATCCTCGAAAGAGCTTGGACGAATCGAGAAAGGAAACGTGAATCGTCTTAGATATCTTGAGTATTCCAAAACAAATTAATGGCGAGAAGTGGATGGTTAAGAGGTGCACCGGCATGAGAAAACATTGTGAAATGAGGAAAAAGGGATGTGATCAACAAAGCTTGAATTGAATCCACCGGAGAAGAAAAGAATGAAGAATGATAAACTTGAAGAGCATCTTCATGAGAACCACCGGGTAAAAACCTTGAAGGAAAGAATGAAGAATCTTCACATACATAAAATGGATACTTGATTTAGAAATCTGAGTCCTTGAAGAAAAGGGTGGGAGGGTGGGAAAACAAAGGCAACTTGGGCAGATGGAATGGTTACTGTTGAGAAAACTTAGAATTGATCTTGCAGATGGGAAAAATGATGGATCATCTCGAAGAGAAACGCACTGGTTGGAAATAGAATTGAGATGACAATCTTGATAAATAAGAAGGGGTAGTATTCACATAGGAATATGAGAACACCACTTAGGAAAGGTATGGAATCAACACTTGACATCGAAGAAACTCGAATACCACAACTCAAAACAAAACAAAGGATTGGCTTAGAAAATAAGCTGGAACAAACACATATGATAGAGATTTACCCAATCCCATATCATGCGTCTGTCGGAAAGATATTCTAGGAGCTACTTGAATTCCCACCTATAAACTCCCAAAACTTTCTGGTTATGCAATCTGGTGTTGGGGATACATGGGAAGCATAATATCTCACCCAAACTAACAATCCCTACATCAGCTATATCCATCCGTCAACGCATAACCAAGAAACCTTAGGAAATCGTGTACCTCAACCTTCGAAAAGCATCCATTATACAAGCTATGGCAATACTCCCGAACTCCCAGCTCAGTACTGGGTGGCGTCGAGGTTATCTCAACAACAACTGCATAAAAGAGATTTTCGATGTCGGCGAACTCCGGTATTCCAGAACTGCAATGATGAAATTTTGACAACAACACCTTGGAGCTCAACTCCCCGGGACACTGCCACAACCCCTAAATGTCAGGAGGCACCAAGAACAATGTTCTCGTCACAAGAGTATCCGAACGATTGCAAGATACCCGCATGATCCTAATTTTTTCCGTGAAATTTGAGGAGAGGGAAGTCAAAACTTCTACGTCAGGAGACCTCACTAGAGCGACGAAGGGACTGAGGAGTAAAAAGAATCCTACTCACTATTATATATATATAATCCTAAGACTCAAAACTTTTTTTGTTCTAGACTCAACAACGTCAGCGATTCGATCAAGAAGGGGGCTCCTAAGTCCGGGATGGCTCTGATTACCAACTTGTAATGCCCACAATGCGGCTATATCTCTCACGAGTCGAGGCACGACTTAGAGGCATAACCGCATGGTGGTTTTGTCGCAAGAGGGGTAATCTTCACACAATCCCATGTACGGAATAAGAAAGGGATAAAGAGTTGGCTTACAATCGCCACTTCACACAAGTAACAAGTTAAACATACATCATCCAGAGTACAATCAAGGTCGACTACGGAACCAAAATAAAAGAAGACAACCCCAAATGCTAGATCCCCGATCGTCCCAACTGGGCACCTCTACTGATCCACCGGAAAAGACACATAACAACAACCAAGATCTTAATCGATCTCCCACTTGAGCTCGGTTGCGTCACCTGCACTGGTATCATCGGCACCTACAACTGTTTGGAAGTATCCGTGAGTCACGAGGACTCAGCAATCTCACACCCATGAGAAAAAGACTATTTAAGCTTATCGGTAGGATGAGGTAGGAGGTGGAGCAGTAGCAAGCGCTAAGCAAATATGGTGGCCAACATACGCAAATAAGAGTAAGATGAGAAGCTACTCAATGGTCGGGAAGCTAGAAGTGATCAAGAAGTGATCCCGAAACTACTTACGTTCAAGCATAACACAAGACCGTGTTCACTTCCCTGACTCCACCGAAGAGAGACCATCACGGCTACACACGCGGTTGATTCATTTTGAAGTCAAGTGTGAAGTTCTCTACAACCGAATATTAACAAATTCCCATCTGCCACATAACCGCGGTGAGCGGCAGGAAGTAGACACGGGGCTCATCTGGTTCCCGACAGGATTGGGGCCGGTGGGACTCCATGGGGCGGCGGCCATGGTGTTCCTGATAGGCGGGCGAGGCAGCGCAGACTTCTGGAGGACCACGGGTGCGCGAGGAGGCAAGATGGTGCGGCGGCAACGCAGGAATGATGGCTCTGGCGCGGGGCTGCCCGGATCTCGCTGGAGTCATGGCTAGAGGCGGGCGGCCCGGCTTCCTGAGGAACATAGGGTGGCCATGTAGGAGAGGGAGGTGCGATAGGAAGGAGGCGCAGGCGCGGTCGCATGCGCAGGGCGGCGATGCTGATGGTCTCGCGGCCGGGCGGGCGATGGGCACGGTCCAGAAGGAGCATGCCCAACCGAAGCCGGGAGCTGCAGCGGCAAACATGCGGTTAGGCACGACAGAGAGAAGGGAGGGCTTCGCGTGCAAGGAGGACGCGGCAGATGGCAGCGCGGCAACTAGAGGGGTCGCAACCGAGGAGATCCTCTCCTGCGTGCGTGCGTTGTGCGACAGGTAGCATCGGAGGTCGTCGGCGGCAACGGGCGCAACCATGGAGATCGAGCAATGGGCGCTGCCCTCTCTGTGTTGTGTGTGTGGCGGCACTGGAGGGAGATAAGGGAGAGGCCAGTGGATCGAGAGGAAGGGAATCGAGGGGGGGAGGCGGCGCTGTGGGAGAAAACGAAGGGGGTTCAATTAGGAGATGAGGGTTAAGGTTAGGAACTTGGTGGGCTTGGCTGGTTGCGGGAATGGTTGGTTTGGCCTGGTGGGAGGCCCAAGTGGCCAGTTGGGCTGCTGGGCTCTCTACTCCCTCTGTCTTATTTCTAATCTTAACAGAAAACTTGCAAAGAAAATTGAAGGGTAGAGTTGGAATTCCAACAAGTGACATATTTTCCTTGAGATAGAAAAATATAGATGATTTAATGAAATAGGTTGGAAAGAGTTTAGAAGATACAAATTCAAATAAGTTTGAATAAAACTCAAACTGTTTGAATTTGGAAGCTATTTAAATAGAGACCAAACACGATGAGATTTTAACTCGTAACCCTACATGAATATCATGATTTATGGGCAGAACCTGGACATTTATTGAGAAAGTAAAATTGCAAATCAATTTTACTTAAAGGCTCCAAAGGAAGAAAAGAAGTTGAGTTGGAGAAAAAGGAAATTTGAATAACGGTGCAAATGTATTATGGGTGATTCCGAAAAATGGAATATTTGATAATAGCTCCCTAAATATCGGGAGGGTATGTTTTAAAGAGAAACCACCATGTGAGTTCCCTCAATTTAAATGGATCAAAAATCCATGCAATTTATTTTAGGGAGTTCTAGTTAGCTTTAAGAAAATGATGGCATGATGACATGATGCAATGCAAAATATGCAAAGAGGAATGCAACAAGCAAAACAAATCACATGACAAGTCTCGGAAACCATGGAAGGCATCTAGTGCACTGATCTCGGGGCATCACATCAGGTTAGGTAGCACTCAGCACACAACAAACCTTAATGACTGTCGTGCCTAATGAGTAATGAATCAATTAGAAAATGGGTGATGAGGAGTGGCTGCGGAGTGTTGAGGACGTATCTCAGGATAAATCGGGTTGGCTTAGTGGGTGCTTCACGCACGCGCCTTGAACGGACTGGGAAGGTAGGAACGGCGCCGCGCCTGGGCAGCGGTGACGCTGTTGGGCGAGCGGCTCCGAACCTCCTGTTAGTCCGGCATCTCCTCCTATAGTCATGTCGTTCGGGGACGGCAAGTCACCGGCGAGGCAGGCGACTGGGGGCGAGCAGAGATCGAAAGCCCACAACAAAACTGAGGGGAATCGGGGCCTGGGCCGACCCAAAATCCCAGGGTGGGTCGCGGCCCATCATGGGCACCCTATAGAGATACATAACCGAGTGTTCTTCTGCTAGCATTTTTTTGAGCAAAAGAGGGTTTCCCCTCCGATTTCTTTTAAAGAAACTACCACGGAACCAACATGATTAATTAAACCCTAAGCATGATAAATTAAACCCTATTATGACCGTGCCATGGCAGATTTAAAGCTGCAAACCGAAGAAATGCTATTTAGTATCCATTGTTTGATTCGAACTAAGAACTAAATTCTAAGAGCTGAAAAGAAAGTACAGTAACCAAGTTACGATCTGTTTTCTTGTTGAGATCAAAAAGTTGAGGAGATATGAAGTACCACCTCCCTTGCGGCGCTGTGTAGGCATCGAGGGTGCGATGGCTGTCGGTGGCATTGAATTAGATCTGCGAGCATAGATGGGTGCATCGGGGGATAAGTCCCGTTGCAGTGTAAGAGAAGGTCGTGTGAGCGGCCCCGGCAAAGAGGACGACGACGCTGATGAAGCAAGAGGACGCGATGCAAGGTTCTTGGTCCGTCGTGGTGGATGAGAAACGTCCATCTCTAGTAATGGACGATGCGGTCTTGGTAGGCGCTCCGGCATGGTGGAGGACGGCGGCGATGGATGGGGTGGCAGATGGAGGAGGCTGGTGTGGGGATGGTGTTCTAGCGCGGATGATTTATGAATGGGAAAATGGAGGGAGAGGTATGGGGAACCATGTTTTTGGGACGGGCCTGTCTGAAATATGGGAAAGTTACGAACTTAGCCCCTGTTTAAAATTTGGACGTCTTGTTGGTTGGGGATAGGACGGTAATCTCGCATCTCGCGAATATTTGCCCAGAGCGATTTCTGGCGAGGAGAGGGTGTTTTGGCGCCCATGGTTGGCACCCACGGTATATGAATGAGGCTGATAGGTAGGGTGGTTGTGTCACATCTGAGTGAAGTTACAAACCTTCCCCTATTGAAAATATTTGCCTACATCGATTTTGGCTGAGGCGAGTTTGTTTTGCCACCCACCGTGTATCAATGGGGAAATGGAGGGAGAAACAGAGGTCTTTTGGACAGGCTTGAATCAAATGTGTTTTGCCGCCCATGTTTGGCACCCACCATGTCGGAATGGGCTTAGAGGCGGTCGTGTCACATCTAATTGAAGTTACTAACCTACCCCTATTGAGAGTAGTGTAAATCGGGCCGATGGATTGTTCGTGTAAGGGGTAGAAAGTAATTTCCATCTCCCAAACACCTGGCTTCGGGCAGCCGACGTGGGAGTGGACATTTTACCGCTTCTTTCAAATTTTGGGACAATAAGCATCCACGTTTACCCTGGCAACTAAATTCGAATCCATTTTGTATTCCTATACGAATCTTAATAAATCATTCTATGTGTTTTTATATATCTTCAAAAGCACGACAAAGATGTATTCCACTATCATATATGAATATGATTTACAAATGACCATACTCGAATTCAGAAGCTAGAATCTAGTTTAAGGTGAATTCGAATATTTGGAACACTTTATGTCCAACTCAAATGTCACATGCAGCATAATGTGTACTCCCACTAAGATATGTACACAAGAGATGTATCAAGATTCAAATACGAGTCAATAACCCAAGAATGTACAAAACTAACAGACATATAAACACTTATAGATATGGATCAATAATATCAACTAACATACATAAGCTAGGCTGCTGTATTTGTTTTTGCTAGAAGAGCATCCTTTTTCTAGTGAAGCTAGTACATCATCTTGGCCCTTTCCGATGAGTGCCACTTATGGTCCATCTATACTACTATTATTGCTGAATGCACATTCAGCCCGATTGGCATATTTGTAGGTCTGGTACAACAATCAAAATGAAATGTCTCCGAGTCGTATCAATTAATACAGACTTGTGCTCAAATAAAATTACAAGCCAAAAAACAAAAAACAATTAGTACATGATCACTAAAACAAATGGTTTGATCGATTACATGAACAAACAACACAAAGGTTATTCAACGATGGAAAGAACATTTCACCTATGACTTACCAAGTGGGAATTTAATTTCCTTTTTCCTTCCGGACCTTAACAATGCGGTCAGTCTCAACTTGCTTCGTTTCGAAATCCACCAAATATTTAATGGTTGTATCGAGTACTTATTGTGATTGTGTTGTTTGCTTCCTGAACATGTCAACTTCATCTCTAAGTGCAGAAGCAGAATGTCTTTCTACCACTAGTTTAGCCTCTAGAGCATTAGCAGTTGGCAATTCATGATGCACAATTGGGCCAGTGCCAGTGCTGTGGGATGATACAACATCCATGGGGACCTCGCTCTTTGATCTTGGGCTAACCTGTTTTGCCATTAAAGTTTCGATTGGATTTCGAAAAGATGAAGTTAGCAAAACATCTCAACTGGGAGTTATAACAGCGAACCAGTTAAACAAACAAGGAATTAAAGAGTTTCAATTGGATGCTGAAAAGTAGTTATTAACATCATTGTAGTTGGTTGTTGCAGCAGCAAACCGTTAAACAAACAAGTTTTCCAAAAGGTACCTGTTGTGGCATTGGAGTTTCTCTTGGATCCTGAAAAGTTGAGTAGCCAATAACATGATTAGAGCAACCCGGTGCAGCAGCAAAGCAGTTAAACAAATAAGTTTTGCAAAAGGAACCTGTTGTGGTGTAGCGACCCGACCTCAGACGGTCAAGTCTTTGTGCTTCAATGTCATCCCTGGATCGGTAATGCCGACACACACAGTACTCGAAGGATTTATAACAGAGTGGCAATCACACACTTATTACATCGAATGTCTCAAGAGAGAACTTATTACAATAATATGGCTTAAGGCCATCTAATACGATAACAACGGAAGGCTTGGAAGATAAAGTGAGTCCATTAACTCCAATAGCATGGCTGAGCTGCACGGCAACGACCTAACGAACCTTACTCCTCGTCTGAAAAGTCTGCAACATAATACGTTGCAGCCCGAAAACGGGCCGACACATGGAATATGCTGGCAAAATAACACAGTAGAGCACGAACAGAATAAAGCTATCACTACATGCATATTTGGCTGGTGCAAAGCTCTATGGTTATAGTTTTTGCGAGAAGCCAATTTTTCCCTACAACAAAGGAATAGATTTCAATTTAACTATCATGGTAGTTGAAACATCATTGAGAAGGTTCCTCGAACTCAATCCCAATTAAAGTGATTAACATCCCAACAATATTAATTAAGAATGATGAGATACATGTGATAACCCAAATACTAGGTACTCAAGAATTGTCCATAACCGGGGACACGGCTAACCATACACTCTGCAGGGGTTTGCGCACTTTTACCCACAAGACTCGGTCGCCTCCGTTGGATTTCTCGCACTACAAGGTGTTTGAGAAACAGATGACCGAGACATAGTTTTTCAGAAACATTAACTCTCTACTCCGGACAGACCATACCAAACCTACATCCCACTACCTGCTGATCTGCCTCTTCAAGAGCTTCACATAACTTACTCAACTATGCTAGAGCCCATAATAGCTTGTGGCTGCACAGGGAAGTTTCTAGCATGAATCATCTCAGTTCCCTTTGAGCCTGGGTGGCGGTCCATAGGAAGATCACACGGGTACTCCGGGATTTCCAAAAAATAGAGGCAACACTGGGTACTCCAGGTGCCTCAATCCACCCAGATGTTAATTTAAGTTGCCACCTTAAGTTTGAACCATTAATTGACAATCTCACATCTGTCATGGATTTCACTCAAACCCAAACCATGTCTACGAGCATAGCATAGCATAGCAATATAAGCAATGCGTAGAAGTAACTCCCAGGGGTTTGAATGTAACAGGGTAATAGGTTATACCTCAACAACTATTTCCCAACCCACATGTTAATGACATCCTAATCATGCAATGTTTGAGAATTGGAACTAATGCATAAAAATTGGGTGATAAAAGGGATATGATCAAAGTGTTACTTGCCTTGCTGACGGTCTGCGAAACCTAGGGACTCGTAGTAGCACGCTTCTCACTCCGGGGGTTCTATCGCAAACAAACAATAACTTACATAAGCAACAAGCAAAGAAGCACGGGTAAATCTCAAATAAGAGGGGTTGACCAGAAGGTTCAACTTAAGAACTCCGGTTCGCGAAAAGAATCAAATCAAACGGAGCAACGAAACTCAAACGGCGAAAAAGAGAAGCTTCGTTTACTTATCTGAACCTAGGTCAAATTTTACAGTAGCAAAAACTAATTTGAGTTGGTTAAACGGAAAGAGGGTTTCGAGACGAAACTCTAGGCGCTTGAATCGCCTGATTCCGACTGACGGGCGAAAAGATAAACAGAAACTAAGATCGGATCAGAAATCAAGATCAGAAAAATCACGGAATAAATCCGATAAAAGAAAACTGACGAACAGACTAAAGAACGAGCGTTCGTTAGCTATAACTAACGGGCGAAAACCATTCGTTAAAACGAACGTACGGATGAACCTCCGCTGACTAGAAGAACCGAGAAAAACCGGCGAATGCGAAAAAACAGATCTAGGGTTTTCTAAAAAAACTGAACGGCTTTAAAAAAACCGGCGGCAGAGTCCGGTGGCTACCTCTGGCGAGGGCTCCGGCGGGGCGGGTT
>NC_041386.1:269954091-269994764 GCF_002162155.2 Triticum dicoccoides | reverse complement strand
CTCGCGGCGGCAGGCGCGGGCGGTGGCGGCAAGCGGCGGCGGTGGCTACCGGGGTGGTGTGGTGTTGGGGTGGCGGTATATAAAGGGCGGGGCGGGGCGGCTTGGAGGAGGGGGCAAGGCGCGGCGGCGGAGAGGAGTCCGGCTTGGACTCCTAGTCCGAGTCGGCGGCGGCCTGGCTCGGCTGGGCCTTAGGCCCAGTTGGGCGCGGGAATTTTTTTTAAATAATTCAGCCGATAGAAAAAAATCCTAGAAAGAGAAATAAAAATCTAAAAATGCCAAAACAAATTTTCACCGTATAAATAAAATATTTAGAATGAGATGAACATTTTATTGGCACTAAAATGCAATTTTGAAAAACATGCAATTTTTTCTAATGCAAACAAATTTGCAATAAAAATCCAAATAAAACAAATATTTGATTTTAATATTTTTCCTCCAATATTTCAATTATCTTGGAGAAGTCATATTATCTCCTCTCATATATTTTAGTATGAAATATTTTTTGAGAGAAAAATAATTAAAACCAAAAATCCTCGTTTCAAAATTTGATAAAAATCAAATTTGAAAACCGGAAAATCCCCAACTCTCTCCGAGGGTCCTTGAGTTGCTTAGGATTTTGAGGATCACGAGATGAAATGCGAATAAAATATGATATGCATGGATGACTATGTATAACATTCCAAATTGAAAAATTTGGGATGTTACAAACCTACCCCCCTTAAGATGAATCTCGCCCTCGAGATTCGGGTTGGCTAGAAAATAGGTGTGGGTGGTCTTTGCGAAGATCATTCTCTCGTTCCCAGGTGGCTTCGTCCTCGGTATGGTGGCTCCACTGAACTTTGCAAAACTTGATAACTTTACTACGAGTGACTCCGCTGGCAAACTCAAGAATCTTTACTGGCTTTTCCTCGTAGGTCAAACCACCGCCCAACTGAATTGCCTCCAAGGGTACTGTATCTCTTAACGGTATATCGGCCATCTTAGCATGACACTTCTTCAGCTGTGAAACGTGGAACACATCATGAACTCCTGACAATCCCTCGGGTAACTCTAACTTGTAGGCAACTTCTCCCATCCGTTCCAAAACACGATACTGTCCTACAAATCTCGGAGCTAGTTTCCCCTTAACTCCAAAATGTTTCACTCCCTGCAAGGGAGATACTCGCAGATATACTCTGTCTCCAATTTCATAGGTTACCTCTTTGCGTTTTGAGTCTGCATAACTCTTCTGCCTGGACTCAGCAATCTTCAATCTATCATGAATCAATTTAACCTTCTCCTCAGACTCTTTGATCAAGTCTGGTCCAAACAACTGTCGGTCTCCTACCTCGTCCCACATCAAAGGTGTTCTGCACTTGCGTCCATACAGGGCTTCAAACGGTGCGATCTTCAAACTGGCTTGGTAGCTATTGTTGTACGAGAACTCTGCGTAAGGCAAATTGTCATCCCAACTAGATCCATAATCTAGCGCACAGGCTCTCAACGTGTCCTCCAAAATTTGGTTCACTCTCTCGGTCTGTCCATCTGTCTGTGGGTGAAAAGCTGCACTGAACTCTAACCTTGTTCCCAAAGTCTGATGTAACTGATGCCAGAACTTTGAAGTTAACTGTGTTCCTCGATCTGATACGATGGTTCTCGGAACTCCATGCAGATATACGATCATGGACATATAAATCTTGGCCAACTTTGCACTAGTATAAGTGGTTTTCACTGGGATGAAGTGAGCCACTTCGGTCAAGCGATCAACTACTACCCATATGGAATCATATCCTGCTTTAGTCTTGGGCAATCCGGTGATAAAATCCATGCCAAGTTTATCGCACTTCCATTCGGGTATCAGCATAGGCTGTAATAATCCTGCTGGCTTTTGATATTCTGCCTTCACTCTCTGACATACATCACATATGGCCACATACTTGGCAATATCCTTCTTCATACCGGTCCACCAGAAATGTTCCTTCAAATCCAGATACATCTTGGTGTTTCCTGGGTGTATCGAGTATGGTGAGTCATGAGCCTCTTGAAGTATTAACGTCCTGATCTCCTGGTTATTGGGCACATAAACTCGATCCTCAAACCATAAGGTATCGTGCTCGTCTTCACAAAAACCTTTGGCCTTTCCTTTGCTCATATTCTCCTTTATCTCGGCAATCTCCTTGTCATCCTTCTGAGCTTCCCGAATCTTGTTCAACAATGTCGGCTGGACTTCCATTATTGCAATGAATCCTCTAGGAAAAATCTCCAATCGAAGTTCCATGATATTCTCTGCTAACTCCTTCGGCAGTCCCTTACTTTCAAGGATATTAGCATAACTCTTCCTGCTCAAAGCGTCTGCTACAACATTGGCCTTTCCTGAGTGATAGTGTAGCTTCATATCATAATCCTTTATAAGCTCCAACCATCTCCTCTGTCCAAGGTTCAGTTCCTTCTGGGTGAATATGTACTTCAAACTCTTATGGTCCGTGTATACATCACATCGGTTTCCAATAAGGTAATGCCTCCATGTCTTCAACGCATGCACTACGGCTGCTAACTCCAAATCATGCGTGGCATAGTTCAACTCATGAGGTTTTAGTTGTCGTGAGGCATACGAAACAACTCTTCCATCCTGCATAAGTACACATCCAAGTCCTAAGCGAGAGGCGTCACAATACACTTGGAATTCCTTATGTATATCCGGCAGTGTTAGCACTGGTGCGGTAGTCAACCGTTCCTTCAACTCCTGGAAACTTGCCTCACAATCTTCTATCCATTTAAACTTAGTATCCTTCTTTAACAGTTAGTCATTGGCTTTACAATCTTGGAAAAGTTCTCAATGAATCTCTGATAGTAACCTGCGAGTCGAAGGAAACTGCGGATCTCGCTAACTAAGGTGGGTGCCAACCATTCAGTGACTGACTGAATTTTGCTGGGGTCTACTGCTATACCTTCTCCGGATATAACATGTCCAAGGAATCTGACTTCCTTCAACCAAAACTCGCATTTGCTAAACTTAGCATACAACTGGTGTTCCCTGAGTTTCTCGAGAACTAAGCGCAAATGCTCCTTGTGCTCCTCCTCGTTCTTCGAGTATTCCATAATATCACTAATAAACACCACAACAAACTTGTCCAAATACTCCATGAACACCTTGTTCATCATGCTCATGAAATAAGCAGGGGCATTAGTCAGTCCAAATGACATGACCGTGTACTCGTATAATCCATAACGCATCGTGAACGCTATCTTTGGTATATCCTTCTCACGTATCTTCAACTGATGGTATCCTAATCGCAGATCGATCTTCGAAAACACCTTAGCTCCTTGCAACTGATCAATAAGATCGTTGATCATCGGTAGTGGGTACTTGTTCTTAATCGTCACCTCATTCAAGGCTCGATAATCAACAACCATCCTTAGGGATTTATCCTTCTGCTCAACCAAAAGCACAAGGGCTCCCCAAGGTGATGAACTTCTTCGAATGTATCCTTTCTCCAATAACTCCTTGATATGTTTCTTGATTTCCTCCAGATCATTTGCGGGCATCCGATAGGGTCTCTTGGATATTGGTCCTGTTCCTGGCAACAACTCTATCAGAAACTCAATGTCTCTATCCGGTGGCATGCCTGGTAACTCCTCTGGAAAAACATCCGGATAATCCTTCACTATAGGCACTTCCTCCTGAACAACTCCCGTAAGGGCATTCACTTAGCTCCTCCTAGGCACATGCCTAGACACATACTTAATCCTTTTTCCTTCCGGGGTGGTAAGATAAATCGACTTACTAGCACAGTCAATATTCCCTCCAAACATTGACATCTAGTTCATACCTAATATCACATCCAATCCTTGTGACTCCAAGATAATTAGGTCGGACGGAAAAACATGTGTGCCAATGGTTAAGGGTACCTGGTCGCACCATCGGCTAGCCATGTGTTCTGCTCCAGGTGAGCTTACTAACAGAGGGGTCCTAAGGGTTTGGGTTGGCAGAGTAAACTTATCCATAAATCCCCTTGATATGTATGAATGCGATGCACCAGTATCGAAGAGAACAAGAGCGGTAAATGACTTAACCAAAAACTTACCTATTACCGCGTCCGGCTGCTCTTCAACCTCCTCCACGTTAACGTGGTTCACTTGTCCTTTGTTGAATGGATTAGGCTTCTTCCCCGCGCTCCCATTTTTGTTTCCATTCTTTCCTTCAGGGCACTCCGTGGCGTAGTGTCCAGTCTTCCCACAGTTGAAGAAAGTAACGTGACTTAGATCTCTTTTGGTGGGTGTGGCTGGATTGGGGCGATTCTGATTATTGTTGGTTCCGTTCCCATTCCCATCCTTAGAACCATTGTGGTTATGTGATCCTCCTCCAGTGTGGTTGTGAACTCCATGGTTATGAACAAGGCCTCCCGAATTCGGGGTTAGGCGAGGCCTCTGCTGAGCTCCTGAGTTATACTTCCCTTGTCCATACTTTCTCTTGTGGCTCTCTATCTGCTGCTGCTTCCCTTCAATCATAAGAGCCTTATCTACCAACTCCTGGTAGTTGTTGAAGGTTGCTACCATCAACTGCATGCTCATCTCATCATTCAGCCCTTCCATAAACTTCTCCTGCTTCGCGGCATCGGTGGCCACATCATCAGGTGCATAGCGAGATAACTTGCTAAACTCATCCACGTACTAAGCCACGGTACGGTTTCCCTGACATAGGTTGTGGAACTCCTGCTTCTTCATCTGCATAGCTCCAGTTGAGACATGGGCTGTGCGGAAAGCTTGCTGAACTGGTCCCAAGTGACGTTGGCTATGGGGAAAGTGGCTGTGTAATTCTCCCACCATGAGGTTGCAGGGTCCATCCAACTGATGTGTGGCAAAGCGCACCCTCTCAGCATCTGTGCAACCTACGGTGGTCAACTCCCTTCCAATACGGCATAGCCAATCATCAGCAACTATAGGCTCGGTGCTACTGGAAAACACCGGCGGCTGTAACCTTAGAAAACGGGCTAGGTTGTCCACTGGCGGCGGGTTGTTGTTGTTGTTGTTGTTGTTATTGTTGTTGTTGCCCTGGTTCTGAACTAGCAATTGCATCAAAGTATTCTGCTGCTGGATCAACTGGGTGAGCTCCGGTGGGAAAGCAAAACCGGGGTCACGTCTCGGAGGCATCTGATGGGTTTAGATGGAAGAGATCAGAATAGAAAGGGGTCTAATGAGAAAACACTACCCATATGCACATGAGACAAAGACAAACATTTCACTCAATCAATCAAGCAAGGGCATACAAACGGTCTAGGACTATCGCAAAGTGCTCATCTACTACTAATTACATGGGGGAAATTCTACTAATATTTGGTGGTCATCTAGAAATTTTGATCGGTGGAAGATTCCATGATGTCTGCTCCTGCTTCGTCTTCAAAGTCATCATCACTAGGATCGGAATCAGTGTCGTCGATGATGATGTAGTCCTCGGGGCGTATCTCCTTGGGTTCTTCTTCTTCGTCTTCTTCCACTGGTGCTGGTCCTCCCATGAATACTCCGATCTTCTTGACTAAGTCGTCATTCTTCTCCAGTAGTGTCTTGATTTCCTCCTCATATCCATCGCGTGTAAATTTGAGTTCTTCCTCCAGCTTGATGATTCTAGTCTTCGCTTTCTTCAAGTCCATCATGTCCGTGCACATCTGGTTCTCCTGACGTCGAATGTGCAGGTTTAACTCCTGGATGAAAGCTGCAATGGATCTATCCTTCCCGATGCTGATTACTTCCCATTGCTCGTCTCGGTGCCCACATATTTGGTAGATAGTGTCCTTAAGCTCCCTGTTGTAGACCTCTCCAATGCGTCCCATGGTAATGTGGGCTGCCATGCTCTTGCCTAGACTCCAGGTGGGTGCTTCAAAAGAAAACTCTATGGGTTTAGAAGTTGGCGAGAACGTCCTTCCTGGAACTTGTACTTGAACCATCCAGCGCTCCTCTTCAGGTAAAGTGCCGTTGTACGTTCTGGTGAAGCTTGGTATTCCAATGTTCAAGTACCTAGTGACTTCCTTCAAGTGGCGTACAAAAGGCGTGTCTTCATTCGTTTGCGCAAACTTGTTCTTCATCTCTGCCATCCTAAAGAGTAGAAAATGGAGAGAAGTCAGAAATGAGAAGAGAAGTGTGACCTACGGTTTATCTTAGTGGTCGTGTCCTACACTCAGCATGTGCTCTGATACCATCTTGTAGCGACCCGACCTCAGATGGTCAAGTCTCTGTGCTTCAGTGTCATCCCTGGATCGGTAATGCTGACACACACAATACTCGAAGGATTTATAACAGAGTGGCAATCACACACTTATTACATCGAATGTCTCAAGAGAGAACTTATTACAATAATATGGCTTAAGGCCATCTAATACGATAACAGTGGAAGGCTTGGAAGATAAAGTGAGTCCATTAACTCCAATGGCATGGCTGAGCTGCACGGCAACGACCTAACGAACCTTACTCCTCGTCTGAAAAGTCTGCAACATAATATGTTGCAGCCCAAAAACGGGTCAGCACATGGAATATGCTGGCAAAATAACACAGTAGAGCACGAACAGAATAAAGCTATCACTACATGCATATTTGGCTGGTGGAAAGCTCTATGGTTATAGTTTTTGCGAAAAGCCAATTTTTCCCTACAACAAAGGAATAGATTTTAATTTAACTATCATGGTAGTTGAAACATTATTGAGAAGGTTCCTTCAACTCAATCCCAATTAAAGTGATTAACATCCCAACAATATTAATTAAGAATGATGAGATACATGTGATAACCCAAATACTAGATACTCAAGAATTGTCTATAACGGGGACACGGCTAACCATACACTCTGCAGAGGTTTGCGCACTTTTCCCCACAAGACTAGATCGCCTCCGTTGGATTTCTCGCACTACAAGGTGTTTGAGAAACGCATGATCGAGACACAGTTTTTCAGAAACATTAACTCTCTACTCCGGACAGACCATACCAAACCTACATCCCACTACCTACTGATCTGCCTCTTAAAGAGCTTCACGTAACTTACTCAACTATGCTAGAGCCCATAATAGCTTGTGGCTGCACACAGAAGTTTCTAGCATGAATCAACTCAGTTCCCTTTGAGCCTGGGTGGCGGTCCATAGGAAGATCACACGGGTACTCCGGGATTTCCAAAAAATACAGGCAACACTGGGTACTCCAGGTGCCTCAGTCCACCCAGATGTTAATTTAAGTTGCCACCTTAAATTTGAACCATTAATTAACAATGTCAGATCTGTCATGGATTTCACTCAAACCCAAACCACATCTACGAGCATAGCATAACATAGCAATATAAGCAACGCGTAGAAGTAACTCTCAGGGTTTTGAATGTAACAGGGTAATAGGTTCTACCTCAACAACTATTTCCCAACTCACATGTTAATGACATCCTAATCCTGCAATGTTTGAGGAATGGAACTAATGCATAAAAACTGGGTGATAAAAGGGATATGATCAAAGTGTTACTTGCCTTGCTGACGTTCTGCGAAACCTAGGGACTCGTAGTAGCACGATTCGCACTCCGGGGATTCTATCACAAACAAACAATAACTTACATAAGCAACAAGCAAAGAAGCACGGGTAAATCTCAAATAAGAGGGGTTGACCAGAAGGTTCAACTTAAGAACTCCGGTTCGCGAAAAGAATCAAATCAAACGGAGCAACGAAACTCAAACGAAGAAAAAGAGAAGCTTGTTTACTAATCTGAACCTAGGTCAAATTTTACAGTAGCAAAAACTTATTTGAGTTGGTTAAATGGAAAGAGGGTTTCGAGACGAAACTCTAGGCGCTTGAATCGCCTGATTCCGACTAACGAGCGAAAAGATAAACAGAACCTAAGATCGGATCAGAAATCGCGATCAGAAAAATCGCGGAATAAATCCGATAAAAGAAAACTGACAAACAGACTAACGAACGAGCGTTCGTTAGCTGTAACTAACGGACGAAAACCGTTCGTTAAACGAACATACGGATGAACGTCCGCTGACTAGAAGAACCGAGAAAAACCGGCGAATCCGAAAAAAAACGGATCTAGGGTTTTCTAAAAAACCCGAACGGCTTTAAAATAAAACCGGCCGAGGAGTCTGGTGGCTACCTCCAGCGAGGGCTCCGGCAGGTCGGGTTGCGGGCAGCGGGGCGGCGGCGCGGCAGGCGCGGGCGGCGGCTGCGGCTCGGGGTGGCGGTGGCTGCGGGGGTGGTGTGGTGTTGGGGTGGCGAGGCGGCGGTATATAAAGGGCGGGGCGGGGCGGCTTGGAGGACGGGGCAAGGCGGGACGGCGGAGGGAGTCCGGCTCGGACTCCTAGTCCGAGTCGGCGGCGGCCTGGCTCGGCTGGGCCTTAGGCCCAGTCGGGCGCGGGACTTTTTTTAAATAATTCCGCCGACTGAAAAAAAATCCTAGAAAAAGAAATAAAAATCTAAAAATGCCAAAACAAATTTTCACCGTCTAAATAAATATTTAGAACGAGATGAACATTTTCTTGGCCCTAAAATGCAATTTTGAAAAACATGTAATTTTGCTAATGCAAACAAAATTGCAATAGAAATCCAAATAAAACAAATATTTGATTTTAATATTTTTCCTCCAATATTTCAATTATCTTGGAGAAGTCATATTATCTCCTCTCATATATTTTAGTATGAAATATTTTTGGAGAGAAAAATAATTAAAACCAAAAATCCTCCTTTCAAAATTTGATAAAAATCAAATTTGAAAACCGGAAAATCCCCAACTCTCTCCGAGGGTCCTTGAGTTGCTTAGGATTTTGAGGATCATGAGATGAAATGTGAATAAAATATGATATGCATGGATGACTATGTATAACATTCCAAATTGAAAATTTTGGGATGTTACATGTGGCATTGGAGTTTCTCTTGGATCCTGAAAAGTTGAGTAGTCAGTAACTTGATTAGAGCAACAAGTTACAACAGCAAACCTGTTACACAAATATATTTTTGAAAATGTACCTGCTGTACAATTGGACTTCCAATTGGATCCTGAAAACGAGAAGTTGGTAAGATGATTACAACAACAAGTTACAGTAGAAAACTAGGTAAACAAGGAAGTTTCTAAAAACATACTTGTTGTGCCAACTGAGTTCCAGTTGGATCATGCAAACTTGAATGTTTGCAATCAATAAATAAAGTTTTGCAAGAGCCATAAGAAACTAACATCAAAGTAGTAAAACTAACCAGTTTTGGCAACATATTTAATTACACATGAACTAGTAAAACTAAGAAGTTCTTTGTAACGTATTAAAGTCGTAGTTTAAAAAGGCGCGCCTAAGCGAGCGCTTAAGCACGCCTAGGCTCTAGGCGTTGGCAAAACGTATTGCGCATAACTACGCTTAATCTGCGCATAATTACGCATAAGCATACGCTTTGGTCAGTAAAGCTCAAGGCGATGGCAAAACACACAATTTACGCCTAGCGCTTTGTTGAACTATGATTAAAGTAACAAGTCGGTACAGTTTACCAGCAACACAGACATCTATAAATTTTTTTGACGTAAGCAAAATGATTCCAACACATATATAAGTTAGAAAGATGGTACCCCTCATATAAACCTGACAGCTGTCTATCTATGAACATGCAAACATTACCAGTGCAACAAGTGATAAGAGTAAACCATTTAAACAAACAGGGTATTAGAACATAAATTACACGTGAATTCTGCTGCACCCTAGAAGTACATGTGAGCAGCTATCTACGTGCTTAAGTAGCTATTTAAGTTTAGCCAAACAAGTAATTCTTAACAGTAAGTATCAAACACATAGATAGGCGCAGTCTATAATAGGATTAACAGGCTATGGCATTATGTAATCAGTAGCAAACTAAATTAAGCCAAGCAACGCAATTGAACAATTTTGCAATAAATGGCTAACTAAAATTCCGAGAAGCAGGTAACTGAACTTATCCTAGCTCTTTGTACAGGCACACTGCAACTTCTTTTTCGCTTACAAGGTTCTACGAAGGAGTCCATGGCATCAATTGCTTGGATACGCAGTCCCAATACTTGTTTTTTCCCACACTGCATTGGTAAGTCGAATGGTTAATCTGGTAAGATGGTACGTCCTTAATATATTATATGAGGACGTGTAGTCAGACTAGTTTTAGCCACACACATCACACTGGCTTTTACTTTATATTTCACGCGATTACATTTGACATATCGATCTAAGCAATCTATAATAGGATGAAAAGACTGGCATCCTTCACATTATTGGCGAACTCAGTCATAGAAACAAGCAATTCAACCATTCTGTGGGTAAATCAAAAGCGCCACTGGAATATTTTTCACTACCCCAATCATACACGCAAAAAGGGGCGACGCCACCATAGGGGCTGGTATGGGCGGCCGCCTCGAGTGGCTGGACAGTGTGCACCTAGTTTGAGTCGTCTAGGTTGTCCCAGACTAGTTTTGTTCGTCCCAACACACGAGGAGGCAATGTAAAAAAATAAAAAAAACTTTTCAAATTGGATGGGCCAATAACGTAAGTGCAAGGAAGGCCCTATAGCGGGCTCGCGGCCCAAACGAGCGCCTCCCATCTCAATCGATAGCAGGAAAAATCCCAATTCGTTCGCTCCAGCCTCTAGTTTGGTTCGCTCCTAACCTAGCCGCCGCTGGACAGACCGACACAACACTTCCTCGTGCCCTCATTGGAGGTCGGTCGCCGGGCTTCAAGTGAATGGAAGGACAAGAAGATGAAGATCCAACCCTGGGTATAGCCTGCGTGGGAGGCAGTGGCGGCAGCACGGGCATGGCATCGAGCTTGCGCAAACGGATAGTGGCAGCTTGCAAGAGCAGCATGCGCAACGAGCAGGTACATCACATCCCTGATTATATCTAATTCAATTGTTCAATTTTTGTCCAATAGTTAAACCTGACGGTTTTGTAAAACTGCTTGTATGTAGGGAATCTGTGATAAAATGAAACCAATATCTGCTTATTTTTTAACTCCCCCAATCTATACTGAACTGACCGAATCTGATGTATCTAATCAAGTTTCCGGTGCAAACATACAAGCTCATGTTGTTCTTGAGCCTGAAGTGTCTAGTGAACAGACTGCTAATGAAGGATTTGATGCAAACATTTTACATGCTCCTGGTGATGAACATATAGTGTCTAATGAGGGATCTAATGCAAGCATTTTGCAAGGTCCCATTGAAGGATTTAGTGTCTAATGATGATCTGCTATGTTGAGAGAGACATAGAGATTTGCAGGCATTAATGAGAAGCAAATTATAGTACATTTTCATGGCTTGAGGAAACATCGAGGCCATCTACCAGAAAGTCCCCGTATCATGACAACGTAGCATAAATACTTTTCTAATATGTTGTTTGAAACTATTGGCATACTTGTGTAGGATAGATATATTGATATGCAGTTTGTGCACTGGTTATAGGTGCAATTACACTTCGATATTTTCAGCTAGAGAACGAATAATTCAAGCAGGTACAGACCATGTTAGTAGTCCTTGTACACCATGTTGCATATTGTGTTTTTTGGTGCTTACATCATTTAGTGTTTTATAATCTGAACTACTTTGGATCATTAGCTGGTTTTCAAAGTGCATGTAGCTTCACATTTCTCAAGTTATGTTGATTTACGGAGTGCAAGTGCCTTCATAATTTTTAAGTTAAATGTTCCCCCCTGGTAACTTGAATTCACGGATCTTCCACTGCACACAAATCATACATGCATGCTAGTACAAATTAAATGAAATGCAGGACTTACGCTAGCTCGTTGTATAGGCTCACTGCAGCTCTGCTTGCGCTTGGGATGTTCCATGTACAAGTCCATGTTACCACTTTCTTGGATGTGCAGGCCTTGTGCTCCTTGCACCTCCTCTGCATTTTTGACATAGCAAATGGTCGATCAAATAAGAGGAATCGACCATGCTGTTGTACCAGAGGACAGATACTTACAAGGTTATACAGGTGTGCATGATGTGTACCAGATCCCGTAGCACCATCATGGTTCGCTAAAAATGGTTTTGCTTGTTTCATATGATATCTCCAGAAGAAATAAGAGTTAAAGTCAGAGTCCATAGGCGTGTAAGCTAAGAGAGCAGTGAAAGGATATCCAAACATCGTCGGAACAATGCATAAGGGAGTGATGAGTGGATACCTAGTTCAGGCTGCCGTTTGGGCATGCTCGCCTAGCTAGAGTGCGGGTCACTTTAGAGCCGTTGAGAGTGATGCGCTAGCATTTGCTGGCCGTGCACAGATGCAAATCTTTAGTGGCAACGGAGCGCTACGATGCGGTGGGCGAGACCGTTGGTGAAGCCCCAACGGCCTCGTGGGGTGAAGGTGCGACGATGTGCTCGGTGAAGTAGCCCCGGTGAGGTGGGAGATTGCATCGGTGAGGCGCACCTGATGTGGTAGAAGTCGGTGTCTGTGAGGCACATCGGTTGTGGCGGCCGACATTGTCGTTGGACCACCCGGTGTGGTGGACAAGGGCGTAGATGAGGTAGCTCCGGTGCGGTGGTGAAGCGTGACCGTCGTCTTCATCTTCATCGTCTGGAACAGAGGTGGGAAAAGAGACGAGAAGAGGGGCGATTCGAACTTTGCTTGGGTTGGTGGCGAATTAGGGATTTGAGCAATTTGGGCGCGGAAAGGGACGGTGGAGAAGGGAGATTTTGCTTGGGGCCACCAGATATTTCAATCCGAAATGTGGAAGCGCGAACTTATTTTGTCATTATTTTGGGGGGGGGGGAGGGAGGGAGGTGGCTGGGTGCTAAGCGTCCGTACGACACACACGACCACCATGACACGACCCTGGTCTGCCAGGTGCGCCCACATTTGAGAATGCAAACGAATCTTCTTTCATTTGCAAACAAATCTATATGTATTACCATGCCCGTGTTTTCCTTGCAAATAATTAGTCATTTGAAATGAGATACTATAAATTAATTAATGAGGAGTTATTTGAAAAAAAATCAAAATAGTATCCACGGTATCCACGCTAACATGGATTAGAGTGTGTGTCACATAATTAGTTATTTGAATTAGATTGTGTGTCACATAGCGATCTCCAATTCTAACGTGGATTTCCCATTTCACATTATCCATGCTACTTTTTAATACAAATTCATATGTATATGTTGAACACCATGGTAGTGAGAAAACTATGGATAGATTCAAACATATGACCTAATATCTACTCTTATAAAAACTACTCTTATAGAAAACCGAGTTGGTGATGATGGTGTGCCTGTCATCTTGTAATATAGACCGTCCGATCTACATCTGACGGATAGAAAGCAAACTATGACAATTTTACAAAAAACCCGCACCTCTCTCCACATTTACAAATAAGGCCTTGCCTCGTTCATCCTTATCTCCCACAACCTCATTGCTGAGCAATTAAAAAAGGAAGTCTCTGGAACAATCTGGCATGGTGGCCGCTGCCGGGGCCGTCCATCCCCATGCCTCCACCCAGTCCGACCACCAGTCACCACAACGGCCCACTCCTCCTCACCTTATCTCTCATCTTTCTCGAGATATCATTTTATTGATGAAATTTTCGAGATACCATTTTTCTGATAAAATTCTTAAGATATCATTAGTTTTTACACATGGGATTAATCTTGCATGGGTCAATCACAACAGGTGTTTTGTAAAAAAATGCATCTTGATGTTCCATGCAATGTACGGGCATCTTGCTATCTTATAAAAAACACGAGTTGGTGATGATGGTGTGCCTGCCATCCTGCAATATAGACCATCTGATCTATGTCTGACGAATAGAAAGCAAACTATGACAATTTTGCGAAAAGATACCCTCACCCCTCTCCACATTTGCAGATACGGACTTCCCTCGTTCATCTTCGTCTCCCACGAGATAAACAACTCGTATAAATGCATCTTGATGTTCCATGCAATGCATTGGCCTCTTGCTAGTAAATAGCACAACAATCGAGTCAATGTCAACTTTTCCAAACCTAGTATGACACGAATTCGAAATAATTACCCATATGCATGGTCCTCAGTTCAAATCTTACAATGTACACCAAATTGAAACATCAATATTAAGTCTCGTACTATCTACATTATAATGTTGTTTTTAGCCCCACCCCACCCCTACCCCCTTGGCACACACGCTACATACTTTCTATATCGGTCAATCTTCCTCTCCTAACCATATTAGGAAGCTATCGGTTTCCGACACACGTTCATTCTTTCTCTCCATGTTTCGATCTCTAACTCTCTCAACTACACAACCCCCTTTTTACACTCTGTTACCAAATGTATTTACCTCACACACCTGCCATTGCACCCCATGCCGAGCTCTCTCTTTCTCTCTCTCCCCCTCCCACCCTCTCTCGCTATATACATGCATTGCCTATCTAGCCCCCAACCTCTCGTGCGCACGCACACACGTTGTCTATCTAGGTCACTCCCTCGAGACTGTCTCACTCTTTCTTTTGCACGGCGGGCCACACTTACTCAATCTCGCTCTGTTTATACGAGTCTCGATTAACCTCGTTTTCTTTCACACACAAATGATATATCTCCCTGTTCGGGCCTCCATCGACACACTCTATACTCTCTCACGCAGATTGTCTATCTAGGTTAGTCCATCCAAGCCACCCCCGCTCTTTCAACCTCATGGCGGGCCACGCTCGCTCAATCTCTCTCTCTCTCTCTCTCTCTCTCTCTCTGTGTGTGTGTGTGTGTGTATGTCTCGATTGACCTCGCTCTTTCTCGGACACAAACGATATATCTCCATGTTTGAGCCCAATTCGACATATTCATATTTTATACTCTCTCACTCACATTGTCTATATAGGTCACTCTCTCCAACCCATCTCACTCTTTCGATCGCATGACGACACACACTCGCTCAATCTCTCTCCCTTTATATATGTAATCGATTGACCTTGCTTCCTCCCACGCACAAAATATATCTACATGTGTGTGACTGTATCATCTCTCAAGCTCTATCTCACAGTCCTCACTCTTCCCAAAATCTCAATCGGACAATATCTCTCCAGAGTATATATATCTTTTCAATGGATGTCGGACCACACTCACTTTGTCTCTCTATCTATATGTCTCTCGATTGACCTTGCTTTCTCACACCGTATCTTCCACACGTTGAAGCTACCTCTCCATCCCTCGCAAAGTCGGAGCTATTTACGTTGTGAGGTGGACTCCAACCTTGGATTAATTTGTGTATGCATTTATTCCGGTGGGTTTAGATTATATTTTCGTAGCATTCGGCCCACAACTACTCCAAACACCGTTGCAACCCCGGTACCTCCCCCAATTGATTTCCCTCTGGCTCGGTGATTGCTTTCTCTCACGTCCTTTCTCGCCTTCAACTTCGCACCATGGTATTATTGCAAAAAACTCTGTTGTTCTCTTTAATTATTACAAATAAGCTACAAAACTACACACCGATAGTCCACTTGGAATGGAACAAATTTTGACCCACAAATTAAAGTGCTACAAACTACACACCGAGGGGCCCACCCGTCATGAAAGAAATTTGGACCCATATACAAATTAAAAAATAAAGGACGGGGATTGAACATGCGACCAGGGCGTTCCTGCCGCACGTCAATAGGCAACATACGTAGAACAACAATGTTTGTTGTACCCCCCTTTGTTCATATAATATTTTATATTACCACAACTTATTTAATGGATAACATGTAATATTATTTTTAGTACATTAGTGGGACCGTCTCATTAGCACGTACTATTCGCCTTCACTTACTGGTGGGTTCCATGTGTGCTCTCTCTCTCTCCTCCCCTTCTGCGTGTAGTCGCACGGGCAAACACGAAGAACTCACGGGCGATATTTCTGTTGACTATATCTGGATGCGTTCACAAGTTACGACACCAATTTCGCGTACTAGTAGTACTAGTCAATGTGTACGTGCAATGCATGTTACTTTGAAAGTATATTTAGTGCATGCGGATATTAAGTAGGATATTATTTGCCTGTTATTATGTGATTAGCACTATTTTTGGCATGAAATTAACTTCACAGTAAACATGTTGAGCGTTCGACATTGAAGTAGTCTAGGTCGTTGGATGAGAAGGAACATGTGGCTTGATGACGTTTTATATTAAATTTGATATGAGTCAGCAGAACATTCAATCGATCAAACCTTAGATTTCATTCAGTCTGATTCCGACTTTACATTCACACGACGAGCAATCTAAAATAAACGGAAATGATAAACGTTCGGATTTAAGCATGACAATCCGAACGTTTTTTCATGGCAGATTTAGATTACGCAACAGCGGCTGGGGCGTATTGCGGTGGGAAGCGGCTCCTCTGCCGTGCTATGTGTGTTGTCGGGCCACTAACAGACGGCGACGGCGATGGTGGCGGCTTGCACCATTGTTGGCGTACTCCTGGATGCTGGCCCTAGCTTCAAGGAAGGCCACAATGTTCTGGACTTCGATCTCCAGGAGCGAGTCAACTGGAGGGAGGAGGCGACTGGCGTTGGTGCAAGGAAGCGGTCGACGGCGTCCATCCATGCCGCTGAGGGGGGCACTGGCACCCGCACGGGGACATGCGCTGGCAACGGCGCCATGGAGACATTCGTGTGCACGGGCACCGGCACGGGCCAGCACATCAGTGCACGTGCAGGCGCATGCGCTGGTAGGAGCACGGGCACCGGCACGGGCATGCGCGTAAGTGCATGCGCAGGCAGGTGCACGGGCGCGTGAAAGTCGGCGGGGACCTCGTGGAGCGCCGTGGCATCAAGCTCGGCGACAATGTGCGGCTCCCAGCCCATCAATGCCACGGGGATGGGCGCTGCCGCAGACGGGGCGACGGGAGCCAGAACAGGAGCGGGGACAGACACGACATCTTCCCGCAAGGCTGGTTGAAGCTCGTCCCATAGAGCCATATGTTATTGAGACTCCAGCTGGGTGTCTTCCTTAGGAAACTGGAAGACTAAAGGAAGACCATCAGGATGCAGCATGGCGTACGGTTAGGTCAAGATGGTTGGAGGTAGACGATAGTAGAATCAGAGGGGAAGAGAGAAGATTGTAGCGATACCGGGTACTGCGCAGTTGAATTTTAAACTGTGGCAACGACGACATTAAAAGTGGGATCAGTTGGCACGAAGGTGGGCGGTAGAGCTTGGTCAAAGGGCTCGCCTCCCGGTGAGCCTATGCAGCGGTCTGCTCGCACGCCTCCTGTCGACTAACAGCTTGCTCGAACGACACCTGCCAATGAGAAGCGGGACTTGTGGTGGCACGTAAATGCCCACGGTTTCAATAGTGAAAGCGTTCGCCTTAACACGACAGCTCTTTGTTCCAAAATACCTTGGCTCTTCAATTGTGCAACTTCTCATAAGCAGCTTGTCTCAAATTGAAGAAAAAAGTTATGTAGGAATATTTGTGCCATATCACGTGACCATGCTCAGTTTCATGAATTTCTGGTCACTTTTGGATTCACTGAAATTTAGAATCCAGGATTCGAAACAATATCATAACCTGCATCATGCAATAAATTTTGAAACGATACATCGTTCCTGTTGTATTGCTTAAGAAAGGATTTGGTCAAACATTTTGCCTAGTTAGACTTCAGACAAGTTATAAATGCAGAGTAAAAGGATAATCCATCTGTACCAGTGCATTGCCTGATATATTAACTCATGTTTTTAGGGGTATATATTAACTCAAGTACTAGTAGGCATGAACAAACAGGCTCAATTCTATGCTCATCCTGGTGCAGTAGTAGTACTAGGCATGAAGTTGACGGGTGACCTTGGTAGCGGCGACCGAGGGAATTGAACCGTTCTCGGCATGGTAGGTCATGTTGTCTAGTTACTAAAGCATCCCTCCATTGTTCATCGGTAGTCATTATGGACCCAGGACATGAGGGGAATTTCCTAGGGCTGGAATTCTGGCCGCCAGATATTTCGACTCGAAACGCGGAAGCTCGACTTGTTGGGGTTGGCTAATGTGCGTACCACGCACGCCACCAGAAGGACATGAGTCCCTATTTTTGAGGATCAACACGAGCCAAGATCTGGCTAGTACGCCATTGGGTCCTATCATTCGAGAATACGAAAGGATCCCTAAAAAAATAATACGAAAGGAATCTTTCAAATTGCCGAACGAATCTATGTGTATTACAATGCCCGTATTTTCCTTGCAAATAGTAATCTCAACATGGTAATTGATATATGACGAGTTCTTGAATTAGAGTGAGTTTGTGATATAGTGATCTCAATGTGGATTTCACATTTCATGGTATCCCTAGTAAGTTTTTCATTGCAAACTAAAATTTAAAAGATGAACGGTATGGTGGTGAGAAAACTTTGTATATATCAAGCATATGACCACACACACACGAACACAACAACAATCCAATAAGCATAGTGCATCTATTTTAACAAACCATGCATGTATGACACGAAGTCAAAAATACTCCTTCTGTTCCTAAATATTAGTCTTTTAGAGATTGCAACAAGTGACTACATACAGGGCAAAATGAGTGAATCTACACTCTAAAATATGTCTATATACATCCGTATGTGGCAGTCCATTTGAAATCTCTAAAAAGACTAATATTTAGGAACGAAGGGAGTAAAATGAAAGACATGCATGGTCCTCAATTCAATATTTAAAATGACCAGGAAACTGAAACATGATTATTAAGTCTAGTACTACAGTACATGCAAATGTTGTGTTTAGGCGGAGCTATGTAGATTGTCGGGGGTTAACCCCTCGACCCTAGATAAAATTGTGAAGCTCTGTTTAGGATTGTTTATATTATATTTGTCCCCACCCTCCCAAACACTAATTGGTTGTGCACCCCCCTCCTCCCCGGGAGAATATCATGTGCCCCGACATCTTAGATGCTATATGGTGATACAAGTTGCTTGGAGCTTGTTGATCTGAGATATAGCAGCTCACATGATGTCTTAATATTTTTACAGGAAACCTTAATGAGTTTGAGAATTGCACACAATTTGTACAAAAACTATTCAGATGCCCTTGGATCCCATATCCAACAACCTCAAAGCTCGTATCATCGTAGCATCTAAGATGAAGGAGAACATCATATTCTCCTATATGTAAGAATATCATGTGCTACCACACCTTAGATACTTTGGTGATACAAGCTCTTCAGAGACGTTGGATTTGTGACCCAACAACTCCTCGGTGGTTCGAATGTTTTTTTGGAGAAAAGCCCCTAAAGAGTTCAACCACTGCTTACAAGCACAAAGACTGCTCAGATGCCATTGGATCTCAGATCAAACGACCTCGAAGCTCGTATAACCGTACCATCCAAGCTGCGAGAGCACCTGATGTTTTCTCGCATGGGAGAATATGAGGTGCTCCCGCACCGTAGATTCTATGGTGATACAAGTTCATGGAGATCTGACGGCTCATAGTAGGAGGTTTGAATGTTTTTGCAATATACGCCTGAGAGAGTTTAGGAATTATGCAGAAATTACAAGTACTACGCATGTGGCATCTGATCATATATCATACGACCTAGATGCTTGTATCGCCATAATGACTAATTAAGCTACTGGGAGCACCTAATATGAGCAATGGGGAGCCATTGGATCCAAGATGCAGCGGCACACACGAGGCTTGAATGTTTTATTTGCAAAAAAAATCTTGGAGAGTTTGGAAATTGCGCATAATTCCAAAGACTATTCCCAAGCCGTTGGATCTCAGTTCCAACGATGTAAAAACTCGTATCACCATATCATCTAAGCTGCGGGGGGATGTGACATTCTATGCTGCTATCATTTTTGTTCGTAAACTTGCAAAATACGTGTAACTTGTGCCATTACTTGTCTAACCGCGCAATGTGTTTGTTCAAAAAGCCATCTTACATTGAAATATCAGAACAACACACGGGGGTCCCACTTGTCATTGATCAAATTTGGACCTAAAACTAACAAATCTGAAAGACAAGATTCGAACTGGCAACCTGGACTACAAAGCGTATGTCGATAGCCTGAAACAACAACGGTTGTTTGCTTTGTCCCATATCTATATTTTATACAGTATTACGTTGAGTAGAGTAGAGGGAGTGCCTCGTTAACACATGCATGACTGTTGACTTACTTACTGGTGGGTCCCAGGTCTGCGATCTCTCTCTCCTCTCCATCGTCTAACCTTTAGACGCATGGGCACTCACGAAGAGTGGTGCTAGCTTGCCGTGGTGTTATTATAACTAAAAAAGCTTGGAAAATAGAAGAATCGCCTAGAACAAGAGACATTGTGGCTTGTCGAGACGGAGCTAACCACACCAATCCTCCGTGCCACGTTAGCATGATGAAGCTGTGTGGCTAGTGGGGTGTTTTCGACTGATTGGCTGGGTCCCGAGGTTGAACCATAGGTACTACTACATCTGATACAGTATATTTTTACACGCAATTTTTCCTCCATGCCGAGATGTGGCACACCCTACCGTGTTGTTTCGAGGTCCTCCCGGGTGGTGCACGCATATATTCTTCCTTGCCGAGACGTGGGGCACCCTACCACGCGTTTTCTGGGTCCTCCTCGGTCGTAGCGCCGAAGCAACTAAATGAGTTGTCAAATCACGAAATACCACCTTTCCTGCCAAGTACATCAGTGAAGCACGGTGGCTAGCTAGTTGGGCTAGTGCGACCGATTAGCTAGGCCGCCACCACATTTGTTTTCTCACCCTTTTTTATCTCCTTGCCGGCAGGTAAATTTAAATATCCACCACGGCGTTGCTCTAGTCTTTTGGTGCAGCAGGATTTTTAATTTTTTGATTGACGGGAGCAGGCATGGCAGGATTTTCAATTTTTTGATTGACGGGAGCAGGCGCGGCAGTAATTAGTCACGATGACTCCGCCTGTAAAACCTGCTGCTCCCTGATGTGAGAAGTCGTCGACTGGTGTTTTCCCATGGTGAAAACCTAAAGATTCCCCGCTCCTCGGCTGGCTCCCTCCACCTTCCTGTAGATTGCATTGCCTTTTAGCCGTTTCGCCCCCTTTGCTTCCTCTCCCCATTGCTTCTACCTGGTGCCATGGCAGCGCAACAAATCACGGAGTCTAAGGTGAGGCGCCTGACACATGAGTTCCAGGCCAAGGATGCAGAGCTCAGGGACAAGGACGTGGAGCTCCGTGAGCTCAAGGAGGAGAGGAGTGCCATGCTCCTCCGTTATGTGCAGGAGTTCACGGAGCTTCCAAAGTGGTAGGCGTCCACCACAAAGATGCTCGAGGCATCGGTGGCGTTGCTGCAGAAAGCGGGAGATATGATAGGCCATCAGGGGAGCCGGCTGGAGCGCGAGCAGGCCGATCATGACGAGGTACAGGATTGCCTCAGCCACATGGTGGACCAAGTTCCCATGCTGCTACCTCTTGAGCATGCGTTGGTTTTCCCTTGAACAGGAAAGGGTGATGCAGCGAAGTAGCGTAAGTATTTCCCTCAGTTTTTGAGAACCAAGGTATCAATCTAGTAGGATATAACACGCAAGTCACCAAGTACCTGCACAAACAATCAAGAACCTCGCAACCAACGCGATAAAGGGGTTGTCAATCCCTTCACCGTCACTTACGAAAGTGAGATATGATAAAGTTAATAAGATAAATATTTTTGGTATTTTTGTTGTATAGATTGCAACATAGTAAACGAGATGCGATAATAAAAAGACATGCAATATAATAAGGAAGAGACCCGGGGGCCATAGGTTTCACTAGTGGCTTCTCTCATGATAGCAAGTATTACGGTGGATGAACAAATTACTGTCGAGCAATTGACAGAAGAGCGCATAGTTATGAGAATATCTAGACAATGATTATGAAATATAGGAATCACGTACGTGTTAAGTAGATTGTGCATCTACTACTATTACTCCACACATCGACCACTATCCAACATGCATCTAGAGTATTAAGTTTATAAGAACACAGTAATGGTTTAGGCAAGATGACATGATGTAGAGGGATAAACTCAAGCAATATGATATAAACCCCATCTTTTTATACTCGATGGCAACAATACAATACGTGCCTTGCTTCCCCTACTGTCACTGGGAAAGGACACCGCAAGATTGAAACCAAAGCTAAGCACTTCTCCCGTTGCAAGAAAGATCAATCTTGTAGGCCAAACTAAACCGATAATTCGAAGAGACTTGCAAAGATATCAAATCATGCATATAAGTATTCAGAGAAGAACCAAATATTGTTCATAGATAAACTTGATCATAATTCCACAATTCACAGGATCTTGACAAACACATCGTAAAAAGTATTACGTCGAATAGATCTCCAAGAACATCGAGGAGAGCTTTGTATTGAGAACCAAAGAGAGAGAAGAATCCATCTAGCTAATAACTATGGACCCAAAGGTTTGTGGTAAACTACTCACACATCATCGGAGAGGCTATGGTGTTGATGTAGAAGCCCTCCGTGATTGAATCCCCTACGGTAGATCGCCAAAAAAGGCCCCAAATGGGATCTCACGGGTACAGACGGTTGCGGCAGTGGAAAAGTGGTTTCGTGGCTCCCCCCTGATGTCTTTAGGGTATAAGAGTATATATAGGCGAAAGAAGTACATCGGTGGAGCTCCGTGGGGCCCATGAGGGTGGCGGGCACACCTACCCCCCCCCCAGGCAGGCCCTCCTGCCTCGTGGAAGCTTCACGGAGTTCCAGACTTCAACTCCAACTCTCCTGGTTTGCGTTTGTTCCAAGAAAGATCCTCGCGAAGGTTTTGTTCTGTTTGGATTCCGTTTGATATTTCTTTTCTGCGAAACACTAAAATAGGCAAAAAAATAGAAACTGACAATGGGCCTCCAGTTAATAGGTTAGTCCCAAAAATAATATAAAAGTCCATATTAAAGCCCACTAAATATCCAAAACAGATAATATAATAGCGTGGAAGAATAAAAAATTATAGATACGTTGGAGACGTATCAAGCATCCCCAAGCTTAATTCTTGCTCGTCCTCGAGTAGGTAAATGATAAAAACAGAATTTTTGATGTGGAATGCTACCTAACATAATTTTCAATGTAATTTCCTTTATTGTGGCATGAATGTTCAGATCCGAAAGATTCCAGACAAAAGTTTAATATTGATATAAAAACAATAATACTTCAAGCATACTAACCACGCAATTATGTCTTCTCAAAATAACATAGCCAAAGAAAGCTCATCCCTACAAAATCATATTCTTTGGCCATGCTTCATCTTCGTCACACAAAATGCTCTCATCATGCACAACCCTGATGACAAGCCAAGCGATTGTTTCATACTTAGCCTTTTCAAACTTTTTCAACTTTTACGCAATATATGAGCGCGAGCCATGGACATAGCACTATGGGTGGAATAGAATGGTGGTTGTGGAGAAGACAAAAAGGGAGGAAGATAGTCTCACATCAACTAGGCATATCAATGGGCTATGGAGATGCCCATCAATAGATATCAATGTGAGTGAGTAGGGATTGCCATGCAACGGATGCACTAGAGCTATAAGTGTATGAAAGCTCAACAAAAGAAACTAAGTGGGCGTGCATCCAACTTGCTTGCTCAGGAAGACCTACGGCAATTTGAGGAAGCCCATCATTGGAATATACAAGCCAAGTTTCTATAATGAAAAATTCCCACTAGTATATGAAAGTGACAACATAAGAGACTCTCTACCATGAAGATCATGGTGCTACTTTGAAGCACAAGTGTGGAAAAAAGGATAGTAACATTGCCCCTTCTCTATTTTTCTCTCATTTTTTGTTTGGGCCTTCTCTCTTTTATGGCCTCTTTTTTTGGTCTGGAGTCTCATCCAGACTTGTGGGGGAATCGTAGTCTCCATCATCATTTCCTCACATGGGACAAAGCTCTAATAATGAAGATCATCACATTTTTATTTACTTACAACTCAAGAATTACAACCCGATACTTTAAACAAAATATGACTCTATGTGAATGCCTCCGACGGTGTACCGGGATGTGCAATGAATCAAGAGTGACATGTATAAAAAATTATGAATGGTGGCCATGCCACAAATACGATATCAACTACATGATCATGCAAAGCAATATGACCATGATGAAGCATGTCATAATAAAAGGAATGATGGAAAGTTACATGGAAATATATCTCAGAATGGCTATGGAAATGCCATAATAGGTAGGTATGGTGGCTATTTTGAGGAAGGTAAATGATGGGTTTATGGTACCGGCGAAAGTTGCGTGGCACAATAGAGGCTAGCAATGGTGGAAGGGTGAGAGTGTGTATAATCCATGAACTCAACATTAGTCATAAAGAACTCACATACTTATTGCAAAAATCTACAAGTCATCAAAACCAAGCACTACACGCATGCTCCTAGAGGTATAGATTGGTAGGAAGATACCATCACTCGTCCTCGACCGCCACTCATAAGGAAGGCACTCAAAGAACAACTCATGCTTCAAATTTGTCACACAACGGTTACCATACGTGCATGCTACGGGACTTGCAAACCTCAACACAAGTATTTCTCAATTTCACAATTACTCAACTAGCACGACTCTAATATTACCATCTTTATATCTCAAAATGATTATCAAGTATTAAACTATTCAATGCACTCTATATGAAAGTTTTTATTACACCCATCTGGAATGCCCATCATATTAGGACTAATTTCATAACCAAATCAAATTACCATTCTGTTCTAAAATACTGTCAAAATAATATAAGTGAAGCATGAGAGATCAATAATTTCTATAGAATAAAACCACCACCGTGCTCTGAAAAGATATAGCTGAAGCACTAGAGCAAAATTATCTAGCTCAAAAGGTAGAAGTGAAGCACATAGAGTATTCTAATAAATTCCGATTCATGTGTGTCTCTCCAAAAAAGTGTGTACATCAAGGATGATTGTGGTAAACTAAAAATCAAAGACTCAAATCATACAAGAAGCTCCAAGCAAAACACATATCATGTGGTGAATAAAAATACAGCCTCAAGTAAAGTTACTGATAGATGAAGACGAAAGAGGGGATGCCTTCCGGGGCATCCCCAAGCTTAGGCTTTTGGTTGTCCTTGAATTTTACCTTGGGGTTCCTTGGGCATACCCAAACTTAGGCTCTTGCCACTCCCTGTTCCAAAATCCATCAAATCTTTACCCAAAAACTTGAAAACTTCACAACACAAAACTCAACAGAAAATCAAAAGAGCTCCGTTAGTATAAGAAAGCAAACCACCACTTTAATGTACTGTAATTAACTCATTCTTTATTTATATTGGTGTTAAACCTACTGTATTCCAACTTCTCTATGGTTCATACCCCCCGATACTAGCCATAGTATCATCAAAATAAGCAAACAACACATGAAAAAACAGAATCTGTCAAAACAGAACAATCTCTAGCAATCAGGAGGTTTTGAATACTTATGTAACTCAAAATATTCTGAAAAATTAGGACAACCTAAATAATTTGTATATTGATCTACTGCATTTAGAATTGGTGTTTTAGAGCTCTCTGGTAAAAAATGAAAATTATTTTCGTGAGCACATACTTTCTGTTTTTTTTCAGCAAGATCAAACAACAATCACCTAAGAAGATCCTAAAGGCTTTACTTGGCACAAAAACTAATTAAAACATTAAAAACAATCATAACAGGGGCTAGATAAATTATTTATTACTAAACAGGAACAACAAGTAAGAACTAAAATAAAATTGGTTGCCTCCCAACAAGCGCTATCGTTTAACGCCCTTAGCTAGGATAAAAGCAAGAATAGATCTAGGTATTGTCATCTTTGGTATGCAATCCATAAGTGGCTCTCATTATTGATTCATAAGGCAATTTAATTTTCTTTTTAGGAAAGTGTTCCATGCCCTTCCTTAACAGAAATTGGAATCTAATATTTCCTTTCTTTCATGTCAATAATTGCACCAATCGTTCTAAGGTCCACCAAGAATAATAGGACATGTAGGATTGCAATCTATATCAAGAACTATGAAATCTACGGGAACATAATTCCTATTTGCAACAATAAGAACATCATCAATTCTTCCCATAGGTTTCTTAATGGTGGAATCCGCAATGTGCAAATTTAAAGAACAATCATCAAATTTGCGGAAACCTAACACATCACACAAAGTTTTCGGAATCGTGGAAACACTAGCACCCAAATCACACAAAGCATAGCATTCATAATCTTTAATCTCAATCTTAATAGCAGGTTCCCACTCATCATAAAGTTTTCTAGGAATAGAAACTTCTAGTTCAAGACTTTCTTCATAGGATTGCATTGAAGCATCACCGATATGTTTAGTAAAAGCCTTATTTTGATCATAAGCATGAGGAGAGTTTAGCATGGATTCCAACAAGGAAATACAATCTATCAAAGAGCAATTATCATAATTAAATTCCTTGAAATCTAAAATGGTGGGTTCATTGCTATGTAATGTTTTGACCTCTTCAATCCCACTTTTATTAATTTTAGCATCAAGATCTAAAAACTCCGATTCATTGGGACATCTTTTAACTAAAGTTGACTCATCTCCAGTCCCATATTTATCAAGATTCATATTGGAAAACAAAGATTTAATAGGAGACACATCAATCAATTTTAGATCTTCATCATTATTATCATGTAGATTCTCCGGTTTAGCGGCCATCTTATTAACTAAGGTGGCTTGCTTATCTGAAATTTGACCCACTAAATTTTCAAGATGAGCATACTGAGATTTCAAACCATAAAATTCTTTAGACATATCATCGAGATCTTTATTCATGTACTCCATAAAACTTTTTGGTTCTTTAAGCTCATTTCTGAAGAAATTATTATGCTCAAATTGCAAAGACATAAAGCTTCTAATGTTGTTTTCAATTTCTTCCAATCTTCTAAGGTGAGGATCAATGCTTTTAGGCAAGGCCATCAGGGCAAACATGCACACAAGAGGCAATCAAAAAGAGGCGAACGGAAAAGGGCGAATAAAACAGAAAATATGAAGTGGGGGAGAGGAAAACGAGAGGCAAATGGCAAATAATGTAATGTGAGGGAGAAGAGTTTATGATGGGTACTTGGTATGTCTTGACTTGAGTGTAGATCTCCCCGGCAACGGCGCCAGAAATCCTTCTTGCTACCTCTTGAGCATGCACTGGTTTTCCCTTGAAGAGGAAAGGGTGATGCAACAAAGTAGCATAAGTATTTCCCTCAGTTTTTGAGAACCAAGGTATCAATCTAGTAGGACATAACACGCAAGTCACCTAGTACCTGCACAAACAATCAAGCACCTCGCAACCAACGCGATAAAGGGGTTGTCAATCCCTTCAGTGTCATTTCCGAAAGTGAGATCTGATAAAGATAACAAGATAAATATTTTTGGTATTTCTGTTGTGTAGATTGCAAAATAGTAAATGAGATGCGATAATAAAAAGAGATGCAATATAATAAGGAAGAGGCCCAGGGGCCATAGGTTTCACTAGTGGCTTCTCTCATGATAGAAAGTATTACGGTGGGTGAACAAATTACTGCCGAGCAATTGATAGAAGAGCGCATAGTTATTAGAATATCTAGGCAATGATTTGAAATATAGGCATCACGTCCGTGTTAAGTAGACCGAAATGATTCTGCATCTACTACTATTACTCCACACATCGACCGCTATCCAGCATGCATCTAGAGTTCTAAGTTCATAAGAACAGAGTAATGCTTTAGGCAAGATGACATGATGTAGAGGGATAAACTCAAGCAATATGATATAAACCCCATCTTTTTATCCTCGATAGCAACAATACAATATGTGCCTTGCTGCACCTAATGTCACTAGGAAGGGACACTGAAAGATTGAACCCAAAGCTAAGCACTTCTCCCATTGCTAGAAAGATCAATCTAGTTGGCCAAACTAAATCGATAATTCGAAGAGACCTGCAAAGATATCAAATCATGCATATAAGTATTCAGATAAGAACCAAATATTGTTCATAGATAAACTTGATCATAAATCCACAATTCATCGGATCTCGGCAAACACACCCAAAAAGTATTACATCGAATAGATCTCCAAGAACATCGAAGAGAACTTTTTATTGAGAACCAAAGAGAGAGAAGAAGCCATCTAGCTAATAACTATGGACCCAAAGGTCAGTGGTAAACTACTCACACATCATCGGAGAGGCTATGGTGTTGATGTAGAAGCTCTCCATGATCGAATCCCCCTCCGGCAGATCGCCGGAAAAGGCCCAAGATGGGATCTCATGGGTACAGAAGGTTGCGGCAGTGGAAAAGTGGTTTCGTGGCTCCCCCTGATGTTTTTAGGGTATAAGAGTATATATAGGCAAAAGAAGTAAGTTGGTGGAGCTCTATGGGGCCCACGAGGGTGGGGGTGCGCCTACCCCCCTGGGAGCGCCCTCCTGCTTCGTGGAAGATTCGCGGAGTCCCAGACTTCAACTCCAAGTCTCATGGTTTGCGTTTGTTCCAAGAAAGATCCTCGTGAAGGTTTCGTTCCGTTTGAATTCCGTTTGATATTCCTTTTCTGCAAAAGACTAAAATAGGCAAAAAACAGAAACTGGCACTAGGCCTCCGGTTAATAGGTGAGTCCCAAAAAATAAAATAAAAGTGCATATTAAATCCCATTAAACATCCAAAATAGATAATATAATAGCATGGAACAATAAATAATTATAGATACATTGGAGACGTATCACACGCACGTGTTGCGGCTGCGCGATGCCTACCGTCGTGCCAGCGCGGCCATGCCAGCTGTTGGGCTAAACCCGTTCGACCACCCCGTCGACTTCAACAAGCTACGGCTTCCTGACCTGGTCTCCTTCTTCACCTATATCTTCAAGGAGCTGAGCCATCTCCGCACGATGGTGGGGGCGGGGCTAGACAAGGAGGGGTTGCGGGATGCCATCGCCGTTGCCGGGCGAACCCTCTCAGGGCTCCCTCACCGGAATCCATTCGTGCCATTGGACGACTTCTTTGACGAGATGGCTCCCGTCGACCGGGAGCGGGCTCTGCAGGCCGTTGCACCCTGCATCACCAACGTCGTGCGCCTCGAGAAGCAGAGGGACTTCGGTGGTTTTTAGGCGTCCTCTGCATGGGCATGTCCATGTCTTGGTGCAACATGACCGTTGGATCAAACTCGGACGGTGCAGATCAGTCACTGTAGCACAAAGTGTGTGGGTGTGTTTGGTTGCATTCTCATCTTAATATACTTGTTCCCTCTTCGTGTATTTGTGTTATCCTACTAGTGTGGACTCATGCACCCTTCATGCACTCTGCCAAACACCCAAAAGTGGGTGGAGAAGGGAACTTTTGCTCCCATCCCGTGCATCCTTCATACAGCCTGCCTAACACTGAGTCATGCTTCATATGGTTCATGTTTCATGGAGTACTATAGCACCGTACTCTCCGTGCGTTGTAGACCTAGTTCTGTTAACATTGATCTCACCGTTCATTCTCGACCGGACAGTTGAAAAAGCGGTACTATGTTACAATACTGTTCATATAGTTGACATGCGCACAACATCATTTGTTATCGTCATATCTTACTACACTAGCAACAAGATTATGTAGCACTGACGTATGAACCACTGCACATGCCTAGTAGTAGGAGTATTGTGTATGTTAAAGTGGCTACCGTGTTTCGCACTCCTCCGTCGTAAGAGTGGAAACGCTTGCTGTGATCATTTTTCTTCTTCAGAAAAAACAGTGGACTCGCTCTACCATGCGGATCCTCCTCGACGGTCATCGGGAACCTTGCTACTCACATTCGCCGACGTGTGGGACAGCCAGCATGGGGGTCCACCAGCCATGCACTAAGTTACTCCATAGTAGAGTGCCCAACTGCGCGGTAGACTACCTCGATCGAAGCGCCGTAGTAATGCCCAATGAGCTGTCAAATCACAAAACCCCCTCCTTTCCAGCAGTAAGTTGGACGGACAAATGAAGCATCATTTCACTCTTCTCTCTCAGCTTCCTCTCTACCCAACCCTCTCTTCCCCCTCATCTTGTTCCTAATTTCTTCAAGAAAACCCCGACCTACTTCTGCCATTGTTCTTCTCTCCCAAAGAAGGAATCGTGAGTGCATCAATGGTGTTGATTCTGACCAAGGCCCGGTCTTGCAACCCCGAGACTGATCCTATAACTCCCTCTCTGTTCTTCTTTTGGGTTTGTGATTTTGGTTTCTTTTCTTCTATTTCTATTTCATAGTTTCTTGATGGACGCTGGAGCACCGGCCAAAGTGATGTCTATGGCTCTGGCTAAAACCGTCGAGGCTCATGGTACGAAGAAGCGCAAGCACCCCTCCGAGACTACTGCAGACAAGCTCAAAGCCATCGCCTTGTCCAAGCCCCCTCTCTGGGATCCCTCATTAAGCAAGTCCAGGTAATATCTCTTCTTGACGATCTTTTGCTCGATCTTGATCGTGTTTTTTCATCTAACACGCCGTACTAGTACTAGGAGTACAACTTTCTGGGTGATCTTGCATGTGATTTTTGTGTGCCAAATGATGGTTCTAAATTCCTCTTTTGACCAAAACATGCGAGAGGTTGACACTGATTTTTTATAGATTACTTTCAACTACTTTATGAACATCAATGCTACCTTTGAAGAGGGTATATTTGCATCAATAACATGTGTTATGGATATTGCAAGTAATCCCTCTGCTCTCATGCCTTTGAAGACATGTTCTAGTGTCTTTGTTCACTCATTTCTGTGCGTATATGTAGTCATATATGGAGTAAAGTATCGAAAATCATCATATATTTCTGAACGGAGGTAGTAATAAAATATTTGGTTTCTGTTTGAATTAGAACCAGGTCCATGGTGGAGATGAAGTTCTCAAAGTCATGTCGTGTGAACTGGAAGACCTGAGGATGAGTTCTACTGCTAAACTATCCAGCTGATGTGTCCTTGTCGTCACGTGTACTGAACTAGTGTTTTCCTGTAGCATTGTTGTCAGGCGTGTTCTTGAGGCTGTACTTGACCACAACAATTTCTTGGTTGTGCCTTCGATTACAAAGGGTGTGGTTCTTGTAAAGCTTCCCGACAAATCTGATGCAACATGTCTTCATCATCATGTTTATGAGTGGAAAGACCACTCTGTTAGGTTCTCCAAGGTTGAGGAGATGGTGATGGTGCCGGTAGACATCTCTCATGAAGTCCATGGCCTAGGCAGTTATGCGGGGTTCATCCCATAGGTCGGTGGCAAGAAATAGTCTGCAGAGTTTAGTTAGTGCAACTTTGCTTGTCTGTAGTAAATACTATTGTTCAGTACTTGATATGTGTTTGTGGACCCTCTATTGTTTAGTACTACCGCTTTTGGTGTGTGGTGAGTCCTGAGAACAGTCTATGTTAATGTCTGTCCAGTCAATTTAGTCTGTATATTTTGAAGCATCTAGATCATCTTTTTTGTGAGGACGGTTTATCAATTATGGTTACACTCCAATATCTGTAGGCATTGCAGGGTTTATCGCACCCACCAGGATTTCTAGTCCCATGGATGTTCGGTCCATACGATTTGTCACGACCTTTGGACTATCCTGCTTGTGGGAGTAGGCGGGGGCCCTGCATGCCACGTGTAGTTGGACGACCAATCTTCTGTTTAGTACTTCAACATAGTGATTTCCTGGTAAGGATTCAGTCGTGTCACATCAAGTAAATCTTATTGATTTAATGTCATGTTTTCTTTCTTTTGCTGCAATTTTATGATGCAGGTTTTGCCGTGTGACATTCATCATAGAATAAACCGTTTGGTTTGCTCTACAATGGATATTTTTGCAGGTTTCACTTATTATGTCGTGTCAGTAACAAAGGCACTGTCCATCACTTATATTACTGGAAAAAATTGGATCAGTATGTTGTGTGAGTACAAGCTGAATCCCTATGATGAACTGCAGTTTGGTTTAACAAACACGCCACAATTAGTCATTCTTGCGTTTAAAAGAAATGAATAAAAAGACTGGATCACGATCACGGAGCCTAGTCAAGTTAGAAAGCTGATCATAGCAGACCAGACACGATCGCCGCTGTCTCGCACATCGGTACCACCTTCAGCAACGGATCGAGCTCCGGCAGTTGCTCTTGCACTGACAATGGCAGTAACTCAGTCTGATCCAGCTGAGGATTGGGCACCGACTGCATCAGCGGATCAGGCTGATCTACCGGAGGATCATGCATCAACACCGACACCTGCTCCGACACCGGTACCAGCTCTACAAGGAGCACCATCTCCGGCAGCAGCAGTGGCACTACCAGTCGCACCGGCACGGGCACCAGCAACGGCTTCGGCACCTGCACCAACACTTGCACTTGCATCTGCTCCAGCCCGTGCAGCGGTAACAGAACCAGCAGTTGCACCGGCAACAGACTGGGCTGTAGTTCGCACTTCATATACCAAAGTCCTTACAAAAACTGACATGTCCACCTTCTTGGTAAGCATTGGTCGCCCAAGTGCTTCGTTCTTTTTTCTTTCCATGGTGTTTCACATGATTCACCGTGTTGATCTAACTGTTTGTGTATGTCTTCTTGTTTGCAAACAGAGAATTCCTAGAGCAACGAGGGAGTCTTTCAACAATTCGGGCGACTGATAACCCACAAGTATATGGGATCGCAACAGTTTTTGAGGGTAGAGTATTCAACCCAAATTTATTGATTCGACACAAGGGGAGCCAAAGAATATTCTCAAGTATTAGCAGCAGAATTGTCAATTCAACCACACCTCGAAACTTAATATCTGCAACAAAGTATTTATTAGCAAAGTAATATGATAATAATGGTAACGGTAGAAAAAGTAATGTTTTTGGGTTTTATAGTGATTGTAACAATAGCAACGGAAAAGTAAATAAGGGAAGAAAAATATAGGAAAAGCTCGTAGGCATTGGATCGGTTATGGAGAATTATGTCAGATGCGATCGATCATGCAACAGTTATAACATAGGGTGACACAGAACTAGCTCCAGTTCATCAATGTAATGTAGGCATGTATTCCGAATATAGTCATACGTGCTTATGGAAACGAACTTGCGTGACATCTTTTCTCCTACCCTCCCGTGGCAGTGGGGTTCTATTGGAAACTAAGGGATATTAAGGCCTCCTTTTAATAGAGTATCGGACCAAAGCATTAACACACAGTGAATACATGAACTCCTTAAACTACGGTCATCACCGGTAATGGTCCCGATTATTTTCGCTTCGGGGTTAACGGATCATAACACATAATAGGTGACTATAGTTTTGCAAGATAGGATCAATAACTCACATATATTCATGAAAACATAATAGGTTCAGATCTGAAATCATGGCACTCGGGCCCTATTTACAAGCATTAAGCATAGCAAAGTCATAAGAACATCAATCTCAGAACATAGTGGATACTAGGGATCAAACCCTAACAAAACTAACTCGATTACATGGTAAATCTCGTCCAAGCCATCATCGTCCAGCAAGCCTACGATGGAATTACTCACGCACAGCGGTGAACATCATGAAATTGGTGATGGAGGAAGGTTGATGATGACGATGGCGACGGATTCCCCTCTCCGGAGCCCCAAACAGACTCCAGATCAGCCCTCCCGAGAGAGTTTAGGGCTTGGTGGCGGCTCCGTATCGTAAAATGCGATGAATCCTTCTCTCTGATTTTTTTCTCCCCGAGCACGAATATATGGAGTTGGAGTTGAGGTTGGTGGAGCGTCAGGAGGCCCAAGAGGCAGGGGGCGCGCCCAGGGGGGGTAGGCGCGCCCCACCCTCGTGGACATGGTGTGGGCCCCCTGCCGTGGATTCTTCTTCCAGTATTTTTTTATATTCCAAAAATAATCTCCATTGATTTTCAGGTCATTCCGAGAACTTTCATTTCAGCACAAAAATAACACCATGGCAATTCTGCTGAAAACAGCGTCAGTCTAGGTTAGTTCCATTCAAATCATGCAAGTTAGAGTCCAAAACAAGGGCAAAAGTGTTTGGAAAAGTAGATACGACGGAGACATATCAACTCCCCCAAGCTTAAACCTTTGCTTGTCCTCAAGCAATTCAGTTGATAAACTGAATGTGATAAAGAAAAACTTTTACAAACTCTGTTTGCTCTTCTTGTTGTAAATATGTAAAGCCAACATTCAAGTTTTCAGCAAAGATTATGAACTAACCATATTCACAATAACATTTAAGTCTCATGTTTACTCATATCAATGGCATAATCAGCTAGCGAGCAATAATAACAAATCTCGGATGACAACACTTTCTCAAAACAATCATGATTTGATATAACAAGATGGTATCTCGCTAGCCCTTTCTGAGACAGCAAAACATAAATGCAGAGCACCTTTAAAGATCAAGGACTGACTAGACATTGTAATTCATGGTAAAAGAGATCCAATCACAGTCATAGTGAATGTAAACTAATAGTAATGGATGCAAATGACAGTGGTGCTCCCCAACTGGTGCCTTTTAATAAGAAGATGATGACTTAACATAAAAGTAAATAGATAAACCCTTCGCAGAGGGAAGCAGGGATTTGTAGAGGTGCCAGAGCTCGGTTTTGAAATAGAGAAGAATAATATTTTGAGCGGTATACTTTCATTGTCAACATAACAACCGAGAGATCTCGATATCTTCCATGCTACACAAATTATAGGCGGTTCCCAAGTAGAATGGTAAAGTTTATACTCCCCCACCATCAACATGCGTCAATCCATGGCTCGCCCGAAACAACGGGTGCCTCGAAGTAACAACAATCCTGGGGGAGTTTTGTTTGCAATTATTTTGATTTGATTTGAGCATGGGACTCGGCATCCCAGTGACCAGCCATTTTCTCGTGAATGAGGAGCGGAGTCCACTCCTCTTGAGAATAACCCGCCTAGCATGGAGGATACAGACAGCCCTAGTTGATACATGAGTTATTCGAGCATACAAAATAGGATGTTTATTTGAAGGTTTAGAGTTTGGCACATACAAATTTACTTGGAACGATAGGTAGATACCGTATATAGGTAGATATGGTGGACTCATATGGAATAACTTTGGGGTTTATGGAATTGGATGCACAAACAGTATTCCCGCTTAGTACAAGTGAAGGCTAGAAAAAGACTGGGAAGCGACCAGCTAGAGAGCGACAACAGTCATGAACATGCATTCAAATTAGTCAACACCGAATGCAAGCATGAGTAGGATATAATGCACCATGAACATAAATATCGTGGAGGCTATGTTGATTTTGTTTCAACTACATGCGTGAACATGTGCCATGTCAAGCCACTCGAATCGTTCAAAGGAGGATACCACCCTATCATACCACATCACAACCATTTTAATAGCATGTTGGCACACGAGGTAAACCATTATAAACTCCTAGCTAATTAAGCATGGCATAAGCAACTACAATCTCTAATTGTCATTGCAAACATGTTTCTTTCATAATAGGCTGAATCAGGAACGATGGACTAATCATATTTACAAAAACAAGAGAGGTCGAGTTCATACCAGCTTTTCTCATCTCATTCAGTTCATCATATATCATCATTATTGCCTTTCACTTGCACGACCAAATAGTGTGGATAATAATAATAGTGCACGTGCATTGGACTAAGCTGGAATCTGCAAGTATTCAATTCAAGAGAGAAGACAAGGTAATATGGGCTCTCTGTTAGATCAACAATAATGCATATGAAGCCACTCAACATTTTCATTATGGTCTTCTCCTCTCGACCCCCAAAGAAAAGAAACAAAACTATTTACATGGGAAAGCACCCAACGAGCAAAAGAAGAATGAGAAATCTTTTTGGGTTTTCTTTTTAATTACTACTACTTCAGGCATGAAAAGTAAACTAGCTAAAAGCTACAACTAATTTTTTTGTTTTTTCTTAAGGTTTTTCAAACACACAAGAAGAAAGCTAGAAAATGAAAATAAACTAGCATGGATGATACAATGAAAAAGTATGAGCACCGACAACTGGCATGAGTGTGTGAACATGAATGTAATGTTGGTGAGAAATACGTACTCCCCCAAGCTTAGTCTTTTGGCCTAAGTTGGTCTATGCCCATGGGTCAAAGTTGTAGCTGGGGTCGTACTGAGATGTAGCAGGAATTGCCTGATGAGCTGCAGCTTGCAGGCGAGCTTCCTCCGCCCTCCTCTCATACTCGGTTGCCTCCTCCCTGGTTATAACATATCTCCCTTTTGCTTGAAAGTCAAAGAAAGCAGGAGCAGGGAGAGCAACGTGATAGGTGTGTCGTCTGTCAAAGATTAGTCGGTACTGGAGGAACTGATTGTTCCTCTCAACAAACTGATGACGAACCATGGCATTATAATCTAGATAAGCAGGAGGCAACTCAATATCATCTCGACATATCGGTATCTCAAAAAAATCAGCTAAAAGGGTTGCATAAATTCCACCAAAGAAATCTCCATCAATACTATTATTATGCAACCTACATGCAACAATGGTCCCCAAGTTATATTGTCTATCTCCTAATACAACACTCTTGAGAACACACTACTAGGAAAAAGCCTAGTAGTAGCGCGGGTTAAAAGCTAGCAGTAGTGCGGGTGTCTGCGCTACTACTACGGTGCTACAGCTAACTAGTAGTAGTAGCGCGGCGCATCCCGCGCTACTACTACTAACTATCTGTAGCGCGTGTCTGTGACCCGCGCTACTACTATTAATTTGAAAAACAAAAAAATCTCGACCCCGTGTGTGCTGTTAATGGTGTCAATGGTTCGTGCGACGGTGTCGACGTCCATGCTGACGGGGCGGCGGCCGGCGGCGATGCACACGTTGGCCGGGAGCAGGGAGATCTCGGCCATGAGGCGCGCCTCGTGGAGGCTGCGGAGGCCAGCCCGGCATTGGCCGGGAGCAGGAGGACCTGGATCTTGGCGTCGTGCGTGGGGAGAAGCACCTCGCGGCGGCCCTCGTGCTGTTGGAGGAGGAGGGGGATGGGTCAGCTAGGGTTCCGGATCGAATCGGAGAGGGGGGAGAAGGAGGAGGAGGAGGGCTGACCTGGAGCGAGAAGAAGACGGCGAAGGCGGTGAGGAGGAGGATGCCGAGGTCGTGCTTCCGCATCTTGGCGGCGGCGAGGAGCTCCGGTGACCTCCCACCGGAGGGATCTCGGAGAGGGAGGGAGGAAGAAAGTAGAGTGTACCAGCGGCAGCCACCGCTGGAGTACGAGGGACAGAGGAGGAAAGTGAGAGAGGGGAAAAGTGAGGGAGAGAGGAGGGATTCGGTCGAGGATATGGGGATTTCACCTACCTCGTACTTAGTAGTAGCGAGGGGTATAAAACCGCGCTACTACTATCACCTTAGTAGTACCGCGGGTTTGTACCCCACGCTACTACTATGGCATGTCCCGGGAGGGCACGGTAGAGACCGCTTAGTAGTAGCGCGGGTTAAAAACCCGCGCTACTAGTAAGTAGCAGCAGCGAGGGTTATAAACCCATGCTACTAGTAAGCGTCTGCCTACAAGCTTTTCCCTAGTAGTGACACTAAGATCAGGAACACACATGTGACATGCCTCATCCTTACCATTTATGCATCTACCTATGACGAGAGAAAAATAAGGTATTGCAGGAAAATGAATGCTCCCTATGGTAGCTTGCATGATTTCCCTAGATTCCCCCACAGTTATACTAGCAAGAAAGTCTGTATATTCAGATTTACGAGGTTCACTAACATTACCCCACTGTGGGAGTTTACAAGGAGTATTAAAATCTTGTAAGTCCATGGTATAAGATTTATAATAAAGGTCAAATAGGACAATTTGAGAATTGCGTGATGATGTAAATTTAAACCTTCTCACAAATGAATCAGTTAAATTGAGGTACTGACGACACTCATCTTCCACGAAGCTCTCAAGATCTGCGTTACGCACATATGCTTCAAATTCCTCCTTGATTCCTACTCGAACCATGAAGTCCTCTGACGACCATTCACAAGGCCGCACTTGAGCATCCCTTGGAAGTTCATTGTCCGGCTCGCGTATTGCGGGCCTGGGTCCTTGCTTCCTTAAGGAACCACCTTGGTACATTTTCCTAAACATACTTCTGCCTTTGAAAAATTTCTGAAATTTTTAGTAACTTAAAATAAAAGTGAACCAAAGTCAACAAAATTGATAGCAACTACTCCCACAAGTGCCTAGAGGCTATATCATGCAAGCTCAAGAACAGGGTCACCTAAGCATCAAAAATTTGCAATGAATAAAGCACTAGAACAAAAACTAATTGGACCATTGGAGGAGTCACATACCAAAGAACAATCCCCCAAAGTAGTTTCGTGAATGGAGCTTTGAGCAAGGAGATCGAAAATGGCAGTAAGATGAGCAAGAACTCGGGTTTGAGTTGGTTGGTGATTTTTTGGGAGGAAGAAGGAGTGTGTAGTGGCTGGAATAAGTGGAGGGGACCCACGTGGGGTCCATGAGGCAGGGGGTGCGCCCATGGGGGGTGGGCGCGCCCTCCACCCTCGTGGGCACATGGCTGCTCCCCCTGCTATGTTCTTAGTGCCAGATATTCTCAAATATTCTAGAAAAAACCATATTTATATTTCAGGGCATTTGGAGAACTTTTATTTTCGGGGTATTTTTTATTGCAAGGATAATTCAGAAAACACACAGAAAATACTACTTTTGCTTTATTTAAGATAAATAACAGAAAGTAAAAGGAGGGTACAGACAATTGTGTTTTCTAAATTCATCCATCTCATGCTCATCAAAAGGAATCCACTAACAAGGTTGATCAGGTCTTGTTAACAAACTCATTTCGAATAACATGAAACCGGAGAATTTTCGTATAACACTAGGTTACCTCAACGGGGATATACATGTTGTAGCGACCCGACCTCAAACGGGCAAGTCTCTGTGCTTCAGTGTCATCCCTGGATCGGTAATGCTGACACACACAGTACTCGAGGATTTATAACAGAGTAGCAATCACTCACTTATTACATCGAATGTCTCTAGAGAGAACTTATTACAATAAATATGGCTTAAAGCCATCTAATACGATAACAGCGGAAGGCTTGGAAGATAAAGTGAGTCCATCAACTCCAACGGCATAGCTGAGCTGCACGGCAACGACCTAACGAACCTTACTCCTCGTCTAAAAAGTCTGCAACATAATACGTTGCAGCCCGAAAATGGGCCAGCACATGGAATATGCTGGCAAAGTAACACAGTAAAGCAAGAACAGAATAATGCTATCACTACATGCATATTTGGCTGGTGGAAAGCTCTATGGTTATAGTGTTTGCAAAAAGCCAATTTTTCCCTACAACAAAGGAATAGATTTTAATTTAACTATCATGGTAGTTGAAACATCATTGAGAAGGTTCCTCCAACTCAATCACAATTAAAGTAATTATCAACCCAACAATATTAAGTTAAAAAGTGATGAGATACTTAAGATACTCCAAGTACTAGATACTCAAGAAGTCCATAACCGGGGACACGGCTAACCATGATTAGTTTGTACACTCTGCAGAGGTTTGCACACTTTTCCCCACAAGACTCGATCGTCTTCGTTGGATTTCTCGCACTACATGGTGTTTGAGATACGGGTGACCGAGACACAGTCTTTCAGGAACATTAAGTGTCTACTCCGGGCAGACCATACCAAACCTACAACCCACTACCTGCTGATCCACCTCTTCAAGAGCTTCACGTAACTTACTCAACTATGCTAGAGACCATAATAGCTTGTGGCTGCACACGGAAGTTTCTAGCATGAATCATCTCAGTTCCCTTTGAGCCTGGGTGGCGGTCCATAGGAAAATCACACGTAACCCTGGGATTTCCAAAAATACAGGCAACACTGGGTTCTCTAGATGCCTCAATCCACCCAGATGTGCATTCCAGTTGCCACCTTAAGTTAAACCATTAATTTAAAATCTCACATCTGTCATGGATTTCACTCACCCAAACCACGTCTACGAGCATAGCATAGCAATATAAGCAATTCGTATAAGTAACTCCCAAGGTTTGAATATAGCAAGGCAATAGGTTCTACCTCATCAACTACTTCCCAACCCACATGTTAATGGCATCCTAATCATGCAATGTTTGAGGATTGGAACTAATGCATAAAAACTAGGTGATAAAGGGGTATGATCAAAGTGTTACTTGCCTTGCTGATGATCCGCGAAACCTAGGGACTCCAAATAACACGCTCCGCACTCCGGGAATTCTATCGCAAACAAACAATAGCATACATAAGCAATCAAGCAAAGAAGCACGGGTAAATCTCAAATAAGAGGGGTTGACCAAAAGGTTCAACTTAAGAACTCCGGCTCGCGAAAAGAATCAAATCAAACGGAGCAACGAAAATCAAACGGCGAAAAAGAGAAGATCCGTTTACTAATCTGGACTAAGGTCAAATTTTACAGTAGCAAAATCTTGTTTAAGTTTATTAAACGGAAAGAGGGTCTCGAGACGAAGATCTAGGCGCTTGAATCGCCTGATTCCGATAAATGAGCGAAAAGATAAATTGAAACGGAAATTGCATCAGAAATCGCAATCAGAAATAATCGCGGAAAAATCCGATAAAAGAAAACTGACGAACAGGCTAACGAACGAGCGTTCGTTGTCTGTAACTAACGAGTGAGAACCGTTCGTTAAAACGAACATACGGACGAACGTCCACTAAAGAGAAGAACCGGGAAAAACCGGCGAATCGATCTAAAAAAACGAACTAGGTTTTTCAAAAAAACCGAAACGGTTTCTTTTTTTTAGAAAAAACGGCGGCGAACGGCTACCTCGTCGGGTCCGGCGAGATGCGGGAGCGGCGGCGGCGC
>NC_041386.1:269941715-269954032 GCF_002162155.2 Triticum dicoccoides | reverse complement strand
GCGGGGAGGCGGAGTCCGGCTCGGACTTCGTCCGAGTCGGCGGCGGCAGCGCTGTCCTGGCGCAGGACGAGGCGGTGGGGAAGATGGGCCGGTCCGGCTGGGTTTCAGCCCAGTCGGCGCCCGAAGACTTTTTTTGAACAATTCCGCCGAACAGAAAAAATCCTAGAAAAATAAAATAAAAATCTAAAAATGCCAAAACAAATTTTCATCGTCTAAATAAAATATTTAGAAGGAGATGAACATTTTCTTGGCCCTAAAATGCAATTTTGAAAACGTGCAATTTTTCTAATGCAAACAAAATTGCAATATGAAATATTTTCGGAGGGAAAAATAATTAAAACCAAAAATCCTCGTTTCAATATTTGATAAAATCAAATAGGAAAACCGGTGAAATACCCAACTCTCTGCGAGGATCCTTGAGTTGCTTAGGATTTTGAGGATCGCGAGACGAAATGCAATAAAATATGATATGCAAGAATGATCTATGTATAACATTCCAAATTGAAAATTTGGGATGTTTCAAACCTACCCCCCTTAAGATGAATCTCGCCCTCGAGATTCGGGTTGGCTAGAAAATAGGTGTGGGTGGTCTTTGCGAAGATCACCCTCTCATTCCCAGGTGGCTTCATCCTCGGTATGGTGGCTCCACTGAACTTTGCAAAACTTGATAACCTTGCTGCGGGTGACTCGACTGGCAAACTCCAAAATCTCAACCGGCTTCTCCTCATAAGTAAAATCATTGTCCAACTGAATCGCCTCCAAGGGTACGGTATCTCTTAGCGGTATATCGGCCATCTCAGCATGGCACTTCTTCAACCGGGAAACATGAAACACATCATGAACTCCTAACAGTCCTTCAGGTAACTCCAACTTGTAGGAAACTTCTCCCATCCGTTCCAAAACATGATACGGTCCTACAAATCTCGGAGCTAACTTTCCCTTAACTCCAAAACGTTTCACTCATCGCAAAGGTGATACTCGCAGATATGCTCTGTCTCTAATTTCATAGGTTACCTCCTTGCATTTCGAATCTGCATAACTCTTCTGTCTGGACTGAGCTATCTTCAATCTATCACGAATCAGTTTAACCTTCTCCTCAGACTCTTTGATCAAGTATGGTCCAAACAACTGTCGGTCTCCAACTTCATCCCACATCAACGGTGTTCTGCACCTTCGTCCATACAGGGCTTCGAATGGTGCCATCTTCAGACTGGCTTGGTAACTATTGTTGTATGAGAACTCTGCGTAAGGCAGATTGTCATACCAACTAGACCATAATCTAGCGCACATGCCCTCAACATGTCCTACAGAATCTTGTTGACTCTCTCGGTCTGTCCATCTGTCTGCGGGTGGAATGCTTTACTGAACTCCAATCTCGTTCCCAAAGTCTGGTGCAGCTGATGCCAAAACTTTGAGGTACACTATGTTCCTCTATCTGATACGATGGTCCTCGGAACTCCATGCATGCATACGATCCTGGTCATATATATCTTGGCCAACTTTGCACTGGTTTAAGTTGTTTTCATTGGGATAAAGTGTGCCACTTTGGTCAAGCGGTCAACTACTACCCATATAGAATCATAACCTGATTTGGTCCTTGGTAATCTATTGATAAAATCCATGCCAAGTTTATCCCACCTCCATTCGGGTATCGTCATAGGCTGTAGCAATCCTGCTGGCTTTTGATGCTCTGCCTTCACTCTCTGACATACATCACATACGGCTACATACTGGGCGATATCCTTCTCCATCCCTGTCCACCAGAAATGTTCCCTTCAAATCCAAATACATCTTGGTGTTTCCGGGGTGTATCGATTATGGTGAGTCATGAGCCTCCTGAAGTATTAATTTCTTGATCTCTGTGTTATTGGGCACATAAACACGGTCCTCAAACCATAAGGTGTCATGCTCATCCTCACGAAAACCTTTGGCCTTTCCTCTGCTCATTCTGTCTTTTATCTCCGCAATCTCTTTGTCATCCTTCTGAGCTTCTCGAATCTTTTGCAACAATGTAGACTGAACCTCCATTGTTGGAACAAAACCTCTAGGAACAATCTCCAATTGAAGTTCCCGGATATCCTCTACTAACTCCTTCGGCAATCCCGTGCTCTCTAGGGTTTAGCATAACTCTTCCAACTCAAAGCGTCTGCTACGACATTGGCCTTCCCTGGATGATAGTGAAGCTTCATGTCATAATCCTTTATGAGCTCCAACCACCTCCTCTGCCTAAGGTTCAGTTCCTTCTGTGTGAAAATGTACTTCAAACTCTTATGATCCGTGTACATATCACAATGGTTTCCAATAAGGTAATGTCTCCAAGTATTCAACGCATGCACTACGGCTACTAGCTCCAAATCACGCGTGGCATAATTCAACTCGTGTGGTTTTAGGTGTCGTGAGGCATACGAAATAACTCTTCCGTCCTGCATAAGCACACTTCTAAGTCCTAGGCGAGAGGCGTCACAATACACTTGGAAATCCTTACGTATATCTGGTAGTGTCAGCACTGGGCTGTAGTCAAACGTTTCTTCAGCTCCTGGAAACTTGCCTCGCAATCTTCCGTCCATCTAAACTTGGTATCCTTCTTCAATAATTCTGTCATTGGCTTCGCGATCTTGGAAAAATTCTGAATGAATCTCCGATAGTATCCTACGAGTCCAAGAAAACTGCGGATCTCGCTAACTGAAGTGGGTGCCAACCATTTAGTGACTGACTGAACCTTGGTGGGGTCTACTGCTATAACCTCTCCTGATATAACATGTCCAAGGACTCCAACTTCCTTCAACCAAAACTCGCATTTGCTGAACTTGGCATACAAGTGATGTTCCCCAAGTTTCTTGAGAACTAAATGCAAATGCTCCTTGTGCTCCTCTTCATTCTTCGAATATACCATTATATCATCAATGAACACCACAACAAACTTATCCAAATATTCCATGAACACCTTGTTCATCATGCTCATGAAACAGGTAGGGGCGTTAGTCAGTCCAAACGACATGATCATATATTCATATAACCCGTACCGTGTGGTGAATGCTGTCTTTGGTATATCCTTCTCTCGCATCTTCAACTGATGGTATCCCGATCGCAGATCGATCTTCGAAAACACCTTAGCTCCTTGCAACTGATCAAATAGATCATTGATGATCAACAATGGGTACTTGTTCTTAATCGTCACTTCGTTCAAGGCCCGATAATCAACAACCATTCTTAGGGACTTATCCTTCTTCTCAACCAAAAGCACTGGGGCTCCCCATGGTGATGAACTCCGTCGAATGTAACCTTTCTCCAATAACTCCTTGATCTGTTTCTTAATCTCTTCCAGATCATTCGCGGGCATCCAACAGGGTCTCTTGGATATTGGCCCTGTGCCTGGCAATAGCTCTATCAAAAACTCGATATCTCGATCCGGTGGCATGCCTGGTAACTCCTCTGGGAAAACATCTGGGTAATCCTTTACTACAGACACTTCCTTCTGAACAACTCCCGTGAGGGTATTTACTTGGCTACTTCTTGGCACATGCCTAGATACATACTTGATACTTTTTCCCTCAGGGGTGGTGAGGCAAATTGATCTACTAACACAGTCAATGCTTCCTCCGTACTTTGACGTCCAGTCCATTCCTAATATCACATCCAATCCTTGTGACTCCAAGATAATTAGGTCGGACGGAAAAACATGGTTGCCAATGGTTAAGGGTATCTGGTCGGACCATCGACTAGCCATATACTCTGCTCCAGGTGAACTTACTAACAGAGGGATCCTAAGGGTTTGGGTCGGTAGTTTAAACTTATCCACGAATTCCCTTGATATGTATGAATGCGATGCACCAGTATCAAAAAGAACAAGAGCGGTAAATGACTTAACCAAAAACTTACCTATAACCGCGTCTGGCTGCTCTTCAACCTCCTCCATGTTAACGTGGTTCACTTGTCCTTTGTTGAATGGATTAGGATTCTTCCCAACGCTCCCATTTTCGTTTCCATTCTTCCCTTTAGGGCACTCCGTGGCATAGTGTCCAGTCTTCCCGCACTTGAAACAAGTAACATGGCTTAGGTCTCTCTTGGTGGGTGTGGCTGGATTGGGGCGGTTCTGATTGTTGCTTGCTCCATTCCCATTCCCATTCCTTGGCCCAGTATGATTATGGTTACTTCCTCCATTATGGGTGTGGCCTCCATGGTTATGAACAAGTCCTCCCGAGTTCGGGGTTAGGCGAGGCTTCTGCTGAGTTCTGAGGTATACCTCCCTTGTCCATACTTCCTCTTACGGTTCTCAATCTACTGCTGCTTCCCTTCAATCATAAGAGCCTTATCTACCAACTCCTGGTAGTTATTGAATGTTGCCACCATCAACTGCATGCTCATCTCATCATTCAGCCCTTCCATAAACTTCTCCTGCTTTGCGGCATCTGTGGTCACATCATCAAGGGCATAGAGAGATAACTTGCTAAAATCATCCGCGTATTGAGCCACAGTACGGTTCCCCTGGCGTAAGTTGCAAAACTCACGCTTCTTCAGACTCATAGCTCCAGTTGAGACATGGGCTGTATGGAAGGCTTGCTGAAACTGGTCCCATGTCACCGTGGATATAGGGTAGGTGACAGTGTAATTCTCCCACCATGAGGCTGCTGGTCCATCCAATTGATGTGCGGCAAAACGCACCTTCCCGGCATCGGTACATCCTATAGTTGTTAACTCCCTTCCAATCCTGCGGAGCCAATCATCTGCTACTATAGGCTCGATGCTACTGGAAAACACCGGCGGTTGCAACCTCATAAAACGGGCTAAGTTGTCAACTGGTGGTGGTGGTGGTGGATTGTTGTTGTTGTTGTTGTTGTTGTTGTTGTTGTTGTTGTTGTTGCCTTGGTTCTGGACTAACAACTGCATCAGGGTATTCTGCTGTTGGATCAACTGAGTGAGCTTGGGTGGGAAAGCGAATCCGGGGTCACGTCTCGGAGGCATCTGATGGGTTTTTAGAGGGAAGAGATTAGAATAGAATGAGGTCTAATGACAAAGCACTACCCATATGCACATGAGACAAACACAATCATTTCACTCAATCAATCAAGCAAGGGCATACAATCGGTCTAGAACTATCGCGAAAGTGCTCGGACTACACTATTTACATGGTGGAATACTACTACTGATGTGGTGGTCTACTAAAAATATTCCTCGGTTGAAGACTCCATGATATCTGCTCCAGCTTCGTCTTCAAAGTCATCATCGCTAAGGTCGGAGTCGGTGTCGTCGATGATGATGTAGTCCTCCTAACGAATCTCCTTTGGTTCTTCGTCTTCTTCTACTGGTGCGGGGTCTCCCATGAATACTCCGATCTTCTTAATCAGGTCGTCATTCTTCTCCAATAGTGTCGCAATTTCCTCCTCGTATCCATCGCATGTAGACTTAAGTTATTCTTCCAGTTCGATGATCCTTGTCTTCGCCTTCTTCATATCTATCATGCCTGCGCACATTTGATTCTCCTGGCATCGAATGTGCTGGTTTAGTTCCCGGATGAAAGCTGCAATTGATCTATCTTTCCTGGTGCTGATCATCTCCCATTGCTCATCTCAATGCCCACAGATCTGGAAGATAGTATCCTTAAGCTCCTTTTGGTAAACTTCTCCAATGCATCCCATGGTGATGTGAGCTGCCATGCTCTTTCCTAGACTCCAAGTTGGTGCATCAAAGGAAAACTCTATGGGTTTAGTGACTGGAGTGAAGGTCCTTCATGGAACTTGAACTTGAATCATCCATCACTCCTCTTGTGGTAAAGTGGCGTTGTAAGTCCCGGTGAAGCTTGGTATTCCTATGTTCAGGTACCTAGTGACTTCCTTCAAGTGTCTTCCAAAAGGTGTGTCTTCATCCGGTTGTGCAAACTTGTTCCTTGCATCCGCCATCCTAAAGAGTGGAAAATGGAGAGGAGTCAGAAATGAGAAGAGAATAGTGATCTATGGCTTTAGCTTAATGGTCGTGTCCTACACTCAGCGTGTGCTCTGATACCATCTTGTAGCGACCCGACCTCAAACGGTCAAGTCTCTGTGCTTCAGTGTCATCCTTGGATCGGTAATGCTGTGTCAGGACCCTGATTCCAAGTCACATCGATCTAGCCGGTAACACCTCATATCACATTGCGGCCTCACGCTCGGTATCCCCACGGGTGTCGCCTTACCATGGCCCGGGACCGTTTGCGCCTTTTGGCTCATGTATATGATAGTGTATCTAGCATCCATATGACAGAGAACCCGGGCCGACATGGCTAGTCGTGAACCCAAGGCGGAGCAGACCTATGGAGACAGGCATCCATGAATCACATCGAGCATGTCGGTCATCAGCGAGTGAATCCGGGCTGTAGCACTAGGCTAATAGGACTCCGGGGAACCCGAGCTGTAGCAGGCTAGGCAGGACTCCGGATGTCACCGCGTGACATTTCCCCGAAGGGACAGACATGGGAACGAAGTGAAACACATGCCGGCCAGGCAAGTGTCCTGAGCAGTAGTGCTGGGCTAGTAGGGCTCCGGTGAACCGGGTTGTAGCGGACTACTATGGCACGAGGAAAACTAGACTACATTTCCCCATAAGAAAGGTTGCCAAGGATAAACAACTAGATTGTCGGATCTCACTCATACCAAGCATTTCGATCATACACACAATATGCCCGATATGAGTACATACAACATGGCATCACAACAAAAACTCTACAACTCAAGTACTTTATTCATTAGGCTCCGCGGAGCGAGATATTACAAACATGGGTCTCATGACCCAACAATCATAGCATACAATCAAAGAACATGCGGAAGCTTAACATGTCTGAGTACAGACATCTACAAATGAAAAGGCTGAGAAGTCTGACAATCTACTAGATCCTGCCGAGGGCACAAGATCGTAGCTAAGGTATCAAGCTAGACGTCGAAGTCCACATGGTACTACTAGCGAGACTGAAGTCTCTCTACAAAACATAAATTAAGAAAACATGAGAACAAATGTACCCAGCAAGACTTACATCAGAACTAACTACATATGCATCGGTATCAACAAGGGGTAGTGGAGTTTAACTGCAGCAAGCTAGCTTTGACTCAGTGGCTAACCTGAACTACGACTGCAAGTAACTCTTTTGAGGTGGCGCACACGAGTCCACATATTCACCATATCAATACACCACTATGGATCCGCTCCCGTCTCCCTACGAGAAGGCCATCCATAGCACTCACACTTATCTTGCGAGTTTTAGAGTATCCACTTTCACTTGTCTATGAACTGTTATAGGCAACCCAGAAGTCCTTTACCACGGACACGGCTATTCGAATAGATCATTTATAACCCTGCAGGGGTGTACTTTGTCACACATGTTTCCACCACTTAGCGTCTGCACACGACATGTGCTCGGCAGACTTCAAGCGAAAACCGACGTGGGTGTAGACCACGACCTGACTAACCACACAAGTCTCTAGTCCAGGTTTATCGCCTATTCGGGTTCCATCCGCAAGGAAATCCGGCCGGGGTGTCCTCAACGGCCCCAAACGATATGTACAGGGTCCAGAGACGCCAAACGGGCGCCCGGCATACCCGGCCATAGTGTATCTACCGCATCATAGCCCACCCCTAGGGTCAGCGCTACGCATGGCCGCCAACACATAATCTACAAACACCAGAAACTAGTTGCAACTCCTGGACAGAGGACGAGAGGGGTCAATAAGTCGAGCGGGGTCATATTTTAGGGCCCAATGTGTGGTAGTAGCTGTTTCATGGATCACAAACACAGAACTCAGTTCCTGAGGACGGTTTTAGTGAGACAACCCACCATGTACTCCTACATGGCCTCTCACCGCTACCTTTACCAAATCGTGTTCACACACTTAGCTCACACAGTAGGACATGTTCACACACCTCCGATTCATCCCCGATGAACCAGACCTGACACGACTCTATGCAATAGCAGGCATGATAAACAAGCATGAATGAGTAGGCACGTCAAGGCTCAAACAACTCCTACTCATGCTAGTGGCTTTCATCTATTTACTATGGCAATGACAGGTCATGCAGAGGAAAGGGGTTCAACTAACGCAACATGTAACAGTTGAATCGTTGTTGTCCTAATGCAGTAAAGAGAGCAGGAGCGAGAGGGTGGGATTTTATCGGAATGAACAAGGGGTTTTGCTTGCCTGGCACTTCTGAAGATATCATTGGGTCTTCATCAGTGTCAACGATCACAGCGTCGGTACAACGTTTATCGAGAGGGGACAAACACCAGCAACTGAGAAAGAACTCAATCAACACATGACGATATGCAACAATATGATGCATGCTATGACATGGCAATATGAATGTGTTTTGCACTAATGCATCTAGCAACAATTTAAATGAAGTCCATATGGACCAAGGGTTCATATGCAAACTCCATATTTAGCATTTGAAATGCCATTATCATGTTTTCATTTATACAGGGGGTATAAGTTGGTTGAACATGCATGAAAATAGCATAAATGGATAGATTGGATTTTTCTAATAATTTTTCATATATAATTTATTTCATTTGGAGTTACAGTTGAATTTCTATGATTTTTAGAAGTTTTGGCATTTTCTGGAATTTCTGAATTATTTTAAATCCAGAAAATGATTAACTGCGTCAGCATTGCGTCATGCTGGCGTCAACAGGTCAACAGGGCTATCCAGTTCAAACCTGACTGTTGGGCCCCACTAGTCAGTCTCACAGTTAACTATTTGGGTTAACTAGACTAACTAAACAACACTGGGCCCACTGGTCAGTGACTAACTAAACTAACTTAATTAAGTTTAGCTCTAACTAACTGGGTTAGCCGGGCGAAGCCCGCATGTCAGTGACTCAAGGGTCAAACAAAGGTCAACCTCGGGTCAAACCCGACGCTAACTGGGCTTTGACCCACTGCGGGGCCCGCTGTTAGTGACTAGGTGAGGTCCAGCTTGCGGGGATTAGCACTAATGACCCCGCCACGTCGACTGTTGCGGGAGTTGGCCGGTGGTGACCAAACGTGCAGCGGCAACGCGCCGAACTTGTGCTAAAGGCGACGGGGGCGGTGGCTAAGGGCATCGGGGCGTAGCCCGGACTCGCCCGCATCTAGGGAGGTAGGTGGGTGGCCGTGGGGGCGCCGGAGCTCGCCGGAACGGGGCTCTTGGCGGCGGCCGAAGCTCGGGTGTGCTTGGGTTCGGCGCTGGGATGCACAACAGGGGCGTGGAGAGGGGCTACGGCCTCCTGGGAGTGTGACAAACGCGGTGACGCGCTCGATTTCGAGCCCGCGTGGCTGTGGCCACGTCGACGGCCTCACCGGCAGAGCAGAGTGCTCGGGCTCGGTGGAGATGGTGGCTAGGGGGCGCAACCGAGGCATAGAGGAGGGGGGTTAGGGGCAGGGGCTCACGGTGGATGCAGAGGTGGCCTCGGCGTGCTCGGGGAAGCATCGGAGTGAGCGGGGCGGCGAGAGGCATCTCCGGTGGCCGGCGACGAAGACGATGAAGATGGCGTCGATGCAAGGCCTCCAGCGAGGCGTGGCCGGACGGAGAGGACGTGGGAGGCGTGGCGATGCTCGTGGACACGTCGGGGAGGCGAGGGGAGCACGGAGGCCGCGTCTACGGCGTACGGCGGCGACGAGCTCCGCTCGGGTGTGCTCGGGAGAGGGAGCAGAGGGCGAGGGGGGAGAGCAGAGAGTGAGGGAGAGGAGCAAGGGGTCACGAGGCGTCACCGTGGCGTCGCTAGAAGGCTCGGGGAGGAAGCAGGAGGTGGCCAGGGGCGAGCGCGCGCGCGGTGACACGCCCTCCTGCCTACTGGCAGGAGGTGGAAGAGGACAGGGAGGTGGAGGCGGGCTGGGCTGGCTTTGCCCGGCTGGGCTGCTACAGTGGTGGGCCGGTTGGCCCACCAGGTAGGTTCTCCCTCTTTCTCTTTTAGTTTTTTTTCTATTATTCTGTAGTCTTTAGGGCTTTATTAAAAATACCTAGACACTTCCAAAAATCACCAAACTACTCATGCTCACTGTATGGAATAAACCCAACATGGAACATTTCAGTTTAGGATTATTTGGACATTATTTCTTATAATACATAATTAATTCCAACCCAAATATATTATTGATCTAAATCAATGGCCAAAATAAATTATTTCTGTGACTCCAAAAATATTGGTTTGAATTTCACCTCATGCCAATATTTTCACAGAATAACAGGAACATTTTCTTGGACTCATTTGATGAGATTTAAATGTTGGTTATTTTTTTAGAGGTTTTCTGAGGCTTGGAAAATTCCTCAATTCAAATTTCAATTGAATTTAAACATGATGCAGCAACCAAACTAGTCCGAGGCCAGGGTAAAGCTAGGGCTGTGAGATGCTGACACACATAGTACTCGAGGATTTATAACAGAGTAGCAATCACACACTTATTACATCGAATGTCTCCAAAGAGAACTTATTACAATAAATATGTCTTAAGGCCATCTAATACGATAACAGCGGAAGGCTTGGAAGATAAAGTGAGTCCATCAACTCCAACGGCATAGCTGAGCTGCACGACAATGACCTAACGAACCTTACTCCTCGTCTGAAAAGTCTGCAACATAATACGTTGCATCCTGAAAATGGGTCAGCACATGGAATATGCTGGCAAAGGAACACAGTAAAGCAAGAACAAAATAATGCTATCACTACATGCATATTTGGCTGGTGGAAAGCTCTATGGTTATAGTTTTTGCGAAAAGCCAATTTTTCCCTACAACAAAGGAATAGATTTTAATTTAACTATCATGGTAGTTGAAACATCATTGAGAAGGTTCCTCCAGCTCAATCCCAATTAAAGTAATTATCAACCCAACAATATTAAGTTAAAAAGTGATGAGATACTTAAGATACTCCAAGTACTAGATACTCAAGATGTCCATAATCGGGGACACGGCTAACCATGATTAGTTTTTACACTCTGCAGAGGTTTGCGCACTTTTCCCCACAAGACTCAATCGCCTCCGTTGGATTTCTCGCACTACATGGTGTTTGAGAAACGGATGACCGAGACACAGTCTTTTAGGAACATTAACTCTCTACTCCGGGTAGACCATACCAAACCTACAACCCACTACCTGTTGATCCACCTCTTCAAGAGCTTCACGTAACTTACTGAACTATGCTAGAGCCCATAATAGCTTGTGGCTGCACACGGAAGTTTCTAGCATGAATCATCTCAGTTCCCTTTGAGCCTGGGTGGCGGTCGATAGGAAAATCACACGGAACCCCGGGATTTCCAAAAATACAGGCAACACTGGGTTCTCCAGGTGCCTCAATCCACCCAGATGTGCATTCAAGTTGCCACCTTAAGTTAAACCATTAATTAACAATCTCACATTTGTCATGGATTTCACTCACCCAAACCACGTCTACGAGCGTAGCATAGCAATATAAGCAATTCGTATAAGTAACTCCCAAGGTTTGAATATAGCAGGGCAATATGTTCTACCTCATCAACTACTTCCCAACCCACATGTTAATGGCATCCTAATCATGCAATGTTTGAGGATTGGAACTAATGCATAAAAACTAGGTGATAAAGGGGTATGATCAAAGTGTTACTTGCCTTGCTGATGATCCGCAAAACCTAGGGACTCCAAATAACACGCTTCTCACTCCGGGAATTCTATCGCAAACAAACAATAGAATACATAAGCAATCAAGCAAAGAAGCACGGGTAAATCTCAAATAAGAAGATCTAATAGAAAGTTCAACTTAAGAACTCCGGCTGCAAAAAGAATCCAATCAAACGGAGCAACGAAACTCAAACGGCGAAAGAAACAAGATCCGTTTGCTAATCAGGACTAAGGTCAAATTTTACGGTAGAAAAATCTTGTTTAAGTTGATTAAACAGAAAGAGGGTCTTGAGACGAAGATCTAGGCGCTTGAATCGCCTGATTCCGATAAACGAGCGAAACAATAAACTGAAACGGAAATCGGATCAAAAATCGCGATCAGAAATAATCGCGGAAAAATCCGATAAAAGAAAGCTGATGAATAGGCTAACGAACGAGCGTTCATTGTCTGTAACTAACGAGCGAAAACCATTCATTAAAACGAACGTATGGACGAATGTCCACTAAAGAGAAGAATCGGGAAAAACTGGCGAACCGATCTAAAAAAACGAACTAGGTTTTTCAATAAAAAACCAAAACGGTTTCTTTTTTTAAGAAAAAACCGGCGGCGAACTGGTACCTCGTCGGGTCCGGCGAGACGCGGGAGCATCGGCGGGGCGAGGCGGCGAGGTGGCGGTGAGGCGAGCCGGTGGTGGGGCTGCGGGCAGCGGGGTGGGTGGTGG
>NC_041386.1:269912085-269941124 GCF_002162155.2 Triticum dicoccoides | reverse complement strand
AAGACGGCGGGGAGGCGGAGTCCCGCTCAGACTCCATCCGAGTCGGCGGCAGTGCTGTCCTGGCGCGGGACGAGGCGGCGGGGAAGATGGGCCGGCCCGGCTGGGTTTCGGCCCAGTCGGCTCCCGAAGACTTTTTTTAAACAATTCCGACAAACAGAAAAAATCCTAGAAAAATAAAATAAAAATATAAAAATTCCAAAACAAATTTTCACTGTCTAAATAAAATATTTAGAATGAGATGAACATTTTCTTGGCCCTAAAATGCAATTTTGAAAACGTGCAATTTTTCTAATGCTAAAAATTGCAATAAAATCCAAATAAAAAAATATTTGATTTTAATATTTTTCCTCCAATATTTCATTTATTTTGGAGAAGTCATATTATCTCCTCTCATATACTTTAATATGAAATATTTTCGGAGGGAAAATAATTAAAACCAAAAATCCTCGTTTCAATATTTGATAAAAATCAAATTTGAAAACCGGGGAAATCCCCAACTCTCTCCGAGGGTCCTTGAGTTGCTTAGGATTTCGAGGATCATGAGACGAAATGCAATAAAATATGATATGCAAGAATGATCTATGTATAACATTCCAAATTGAAAATTTGGGATGTTACACATGTCCCCAACAATAAGAATATCATATTTCTTCTTGACGGCAGGAAGAGGAAATTCAAAACCTCCAATAGTAATGGTTGAAATTTTTCCAATAGAATTGATACTGTGGACTTGAGGTTGTTTCCTCGGGAAGTGTACTGTATGAATGTCAATAATAACAAAGTCCGTTAGAATAGTAACGTTTGCAACCACAACGGGCACATCCTCACAAATACCGATAGGTATAGCAGTTGATTTGTCAGCCATTTGCAGAGATATTTTAGTAGGTGTCAACTTATTCAAATCAAGTCTACGATATAAAGAGAGAGGCATAACACTAACACCGGCTCCAAGATCACATAAAGCAGTTTTAACATAGTTTATTTTAATGGAACATGGTATAGTTGGGACTCCTGGATGTCCAAGTTTCTTTGGTATTCCACCCTTAAAAGTATAATTAGCAATCATGGTGGAAATTTCAGCTTCTGGTATCTTTCTTTTATTAGTAGCAATATCTTTCATGTACTTAGCATAAGGGATCATTTTAAGCATACCAGTCAAACACATATGCAAAAAGATAGGTCTAACCATTTCAGCAAAGCGCTCAAAATCCTCATCATCCTTTTTCTTGGATGGTTTAGGAGGAAAAGGCATGGGTTTCTGAACCTATGGTTCTCTTTCTTTACCGTGCTTCCTAGCAACAAAGTCTTTCTTATCATAACGTTGATTTCTTTGATTGTGGGTTTTTAAGATCAACAGCAGGTTCAATCTCTACATCATTATCATTGCTAGGTTGAGCATCAACATGAACATCATCATTAACATTATCACTAGGTTAATGTTCATTACCAGATTGTATTTCAGCATCAAAAATATAAATATCCTTGTGATTCTCAGGTGTGTCCACAACAGGTTCACTAGAAGCATGCAGAGTCCTATCATTTTTCTTTTTCTTCCTCTTAGAAGGACTAGGTGTATCAACATTAGTTCCCTGAGAATCTTGCTCAATTCTCCTAGGATGGCCCTTAGGATACAAAGGTTCCTGAGTCATTTTACCACCTCTAGTCATAACTCTAACATCATTATCATTCTTCTTATTATTTAATTCATTGAGCAAATCATTCTGAGCTTTAAGTACTTGTTCTACATGAGTGGTAACCATAGAAGAATGTTTACTAATAAGTTTAAGTTCACATTTAACACTAGCCATATGATCACTCAAGTGTTCAAGCATATCAGCATTGTGTTTCAATTGTCTACCAACATAAGCATTGAAATTTTCTTGTTTAATCATAAAGTCATCAAACTCATCCAAGCATTGGCTAGCAAACTTAGTAAATGGAATTTCACATTTATCAAATCTATAGAGACAATTTACCTTTACTACCTGTGTCTGGTTATCAAGACCATGTATTTCTTCAATAGATGGTAAATTCTTAACATCTTCAGCTTTAATACCTTTTTCTTTCATACATTTCTTTGCCTCTTACATATCTTCAGGACTGAGAAATAGAATACCCCTTTTCTTCAGAGTTGGCTTAGGAGTTGGTTCAGGAAGTGTCCAATTATTTTCATTTGTCAACATATTATTCAATAGCATTTCAGCTTGATCAACAGTTCTTTACCTGAAAACACAACCAGCACAACTATCCAGGTAATCTTTGGAAGCATCTGTTAGTCCATTATAAAAGATATCAAGTATTTCATTTTTCTTGAGAGGATGATCATGCAAAGCATTAAGTAACCGAAGAAGCCTCCCCCAAGCTTGTGGGAGACTCTCTTCTTCAATTTGCACAAAATTATATATTTCCCTTAAAGCAGCTTGTTTCTTATGAGTGGGGAAATATTTAGCAGATGAGTAATAAATCATATCCCGGGGACTACGCACACAACCAAGATCAAGATAATTAAACCATGTTTTAGCATCACCCTTTAATGAGAACGGAAACAACTTAAGGATAAAGTAATAGGGAGTTTTCTCATCATGAGTAAACAGGGTGGCTATATCATTTAATTTAGTAAGATGTGCCACAACAGTTTCAGATTCATTGCCATAAAAAGGATCAGATTCAACAAAAGTAATTAACTCAGGATCGACAGAGAAATCATAATCCTTATCAGTAATAAAGATAGGTGAAGTAGCAAAAGCAGGGTCATATTTCATTCTAGCATTCAAAGACTTTTCTTTAAGCTTAGCTAATAATTTCTTAAGATAAGATCTATCATTGCAAGCTAAGAAGTCTCAAGCAGTTTCTTCATCCATAACATAATCCTCAAGCACAATAGGCAATTCATATCTAGGGGGAGAATCTTCATCATCACTTTCATCAATATTATAAGTTTCAATAATTTCATTCTCTCTAGCCCTAGCAAGTTGTTCGTCAAGAAATTCACCTAGTGGCATAGTATTATCAAGCATAGAAGTAGTTTCATCATAAATATCAGGCAAAGCAGAAGTGGCATCATTAATAACATGCGACCTATCAGAATCAGTAGCATGTGTAGGTATCGAAAGTTTACTCTAAACAGAAGGTGAATCAAGTGCAGAGCTAGATGGCAGTTCCTTACCTCCCCTCGTAGTTGAGGGAAAAATCTTGGTTCTTTGATCTTTCAAGTTCTTCATAGTGATAAGAAGATATAAATCCCAAGTGCCTCAAAGAGTAGAGCTATGCTCCCCGACAACGACGCCAGAAAATAGTCTTGATAACCCACAAGTATAGGGGATCGCAAAAGTTTTCGAGGGTAGAGTATTCAACCCAAATTTATTGATTCGACAAAAGGGGAGCCAAAGAATATTCTCAAGTATTAGCAGCTGAGTTGTCAATTCAACCACACCTGGAAACTTAATATCTGCAGCAAAGTATTTAGTAGCAAAGTAGTATGATAATAATGGTAACGGTAGCAAAAGTAATATTTTTGGATTTTATAGTGATTGTAACAATAGCAACGGAAAAGTAAATAAGCGAAGAACAATATAGGAAAAGCTCGTAGGCATTGGATCGGTGATGGAGAATTATGTCGGATCTGATCGATCTTGCAACAGTTATAACATAGGGTGACACCGAACTAGCTCCAGTTCATCAATGTAATGTAGGCATGTATTCTGAATATAGTCATACATGCTTATGGAAAAGAACTTGCGTGACATCTTTTGTCCTACCCTCCCATGGCAGCGCGGTCCTATCGAAAACTAAGGGATATTAAGGCTTCCTTTTAATAGAGTATCAGACCAAAGCATTAACACATAGTGAACACATGAACTCCTCAAACTACGGTCATCATCGGTAATGGTCCCGATTATTGTCACTTCGGGGTTAACGGATCATAAAACATAATAGGTGCCTATAGACTTGCAAGATAGGATCAAGAAATCACATATATTCATGAAAACATAATAGGTTCAAATCTAAAATCATGGCACTCGAGCCCTACTGACAAGCATTAAGCATAGCAAAGTCATAGCAACATCAATCTCAGAACATAGTGGATACTAGGGATCAAACCCTAACAAAACTAACTTGATTACATGATAAATATCATCCAACCATCACTGTCCAGCAAGCCTACGATGGAATTACTCACACACGGCAGTGAGCATCATGAAATTGGTGATGGAGGAAGGTTGATGATGGCGATGGCGACAGATTCCCCTCTCTGGAGCCCCGAACGGACTCCAGATCAGCCCTCCTGATAGAGTTTAGGGCTTGGCGGCGGCTTCTTATTGTAAAATGCAATGAATCCTTCTCTCTAATTTTTTTCTCCCTAAACACGAATATATGGAGTTGGAGTTGAGGTCGGTGGAGCGTCAGGGGGCCCACGAGGCAGGGGGCGCGCCCAGGGGGTAGGCGCGCCCCCACCCTCGTGGACATGGTGTGGGCCCCCTGACGTGGATTCTTCTTGCAGTATTTTTTATATATTACAAAAATAATCTCCGTTAATTTTCAGGTCATTCCGAGAACTTTTATTTCTACACAAAATAACACCATGGCAATTCTGCTGAAAACAATGTCAGTTCGGGTTAGTTCCATTCAAATCATGCAAGTTAGAGCCAAAACAAGGGCAAAAGTGTTTGGAAAAGTAGATAAGACGGAGATGTATCAGCGACCGTGGCCAAATTTCTCTTACCATGGGCAACCTTGGTGTGAATGAACCCGCTCAATATACCGTAAGTACAAAGGATGGTCGCATGATGATTGATGCTAAAGGATGGTCAAGGTTCAAATATAAATCATATCTTGCGTAGGGGATGATGTCAAAATCGAACTTTCTCGGCAAGAAGAGCTGGTCCAAATCAACTTTGAAATTCTTTAGTAGCAGCACGCAACTGCCGACCTGATCTATCCTCCGAGAGATTTTGATGTCATACTCTGGCACGGTGTAACAAGTCTCCTGTATGTATAAGTAGTACGACAATATCATTGATAGAATTGCAACTCTGATTGCTGGTTAGGAACTGTCGTTTGATTTCATTCCAATAGCTGCCGTGCTTTATTCAATTTTGTGTATTCGCCTTGCGACAACATCTAAAACCAGCACCGTACCGATCGCTTGCAATATGAAAAGCGTTGAGGTAGAACACATGGGCCCCCAAACATGCAAGCCCACCGGCCTGTGGCCAAAGTCCAGAACCGTGAGCCTGTCTGCGTATTTCTCAGTTGAACCCCCATAATGCCCGTGCATTGCATGTAACATCAAGATGCATTTGTATGAGTATTTTATCTTGTAAGAGGAAAGGATGAACGAGGGAAGGCCTTATTTGCAAATGTGGAGAGGTGTGTGGGTACCTTTTTGCAAAATTGCCATAGTTGCCTTCCTATCCGTCAGATATAAATCGGACGACCTATATTGCAGGATGGCAGGCACACCATTATCACCAACTCGTCTATACCGTGTTAAAAAAACTCTGTTTTCTAAATTATATATGGTATATATATCCCCCTTGATTTTTCTTATGTATAAAGTTGTGATATAAAAGATCTTTATATTTCTTTACAGAGGGAGTATCTCTTTGTCAAAAATATATTTATGTGAAACTAGTTCCTCCTGTCTTTCTACTTCCTTTCGCTGATATGTGGGGCCTCTGGCAACAGGGTCCACATGCCATATGCACCAAATTAGAGTGCACAACTGCACGGTAGACACACCCCGGTCATAGCGCCGCAGTAATGCCCAATGAGCCATCAAATCACAAAAAACCCCACCTTTCCAACTTCAGCAGTAAGCTGGACGGACGAAGCGACAATATTTCGCCCAGCCTGAATCCCCTTCTCCCTCGTCTGCTTGTTCAGAGAAAACCCCCGCTCGGCGATTGCATAGGGTATTCTCATGGAGAACTTGGTACGAATTCTTCATCCATCCCCGATAAATCCAAGTCCCTTGGTCGTGGGTACTCCTAGGATGGCAGCCGCCACCATTGATGCATTTTTATTCCTACTGAATCTAGTGTGTTTCATTTGCAGTGCCCAAAGTTCAAGGACCCTACATGTTTCTGTGCCCTCGGTGAGACACCACACGTGTTCCTTCTCATCCTAACACATGATTTTAAAACGCGCATAGTATGTTCCTAGAATCCTCTTTTCTATCCGGGAGGGTGGTTTTTTTTGAACATGCTGTCGACTAATTTGGAAATTTGGATTGCTATATTTGGATAAAAGGTACTAGTACGATGGTCAACACTGACGTGAAGGAGGAAATTATTTCTAGATTTGGATACAGGGATTACATTGTGTTCTCATATTATTTTTCCTGTAGTGCATTCCTTGCTATGCCAGAACACATGTACTCAAGATGCTCAACCTTGCCATAACTGAATACACCAGTTTAATGGTCACACTGAAGACAAGCCATGGATATAAGTTACTAGTTGGGTTCATAAACCAAGAAGATCTCTACTTTTTTATGGCCGAAGTTGGATAAACTTTCTCAAGTGTTACAGACTGAAAGTTGGCGCACAAATGTTGATGGAAATAGCAGAACTTGGTCTCATCTTCACTGCGATCTTCCGCCCCGACGTCATTCCAATTGTTCATCCATGTTAGTTTTATATCTGTTTCTTGCTTGTTTCCTCGATTACTTCTTAATCCACCTATTCTATCTAACTATTCACAATTTAACTTTAGAAGTAGCAACGAATCTCTCACGAAGATGCTACTTCTAACTAATATTTTCTTATAATTGGTGGCACGTGTAGGTTTTTCCAGAACTCGGCTGTTACTCACGGCACTGAAGTTGACTTCCACAAGTTCCTACACTTTATTGATCATCTTGAGATCCTTGTGGGGTGTTTCAATGGTGGAAGGCCATGTGGGATATGTGCGCCACTGCTGCACTCATTGAACAGGTCCAACTGTGTTGAGAAACTTATGGTACGAGCTGTTTTCTGTTATATATGTTGTTCATAAACTCTTGCTTATGCACAGTTTTACAGCAGTGATCTTCTTGAAACAGGAACTGCCCAGTTCTATTATTCCTATACAGATGCCTGACCATGGTCGGGTCAGACTTGTGCTTGGTCACAACATGATGTTTATGTCGACCTACTCCATTCCCCTTGGAGGTGAAAAGATACTTATTCATGGGTGGTCTCAAATAATGAAGGCCCGTCCATCTTGGAGAATAGGACAGAAGATTTTGTTCTTGCTTTTCCATGGCTCTAAAGAGAATATCCTATTTATTGACCACATTGCGAGATGAAGCCACTTTCAGAAGGTTGTGGATGCGTGGGGTGGTGCCTGGGCCTTGTCCTGGGGCTTGGCGGCCTCACCCTTTGGTTAACTTTAGGCAAAGTAGCATTGTTCGAGGCGTGCTTTCTATGGTTGAACCTGTATAAGTAGTCATACTGCTTTCAACGATGGTTGTTAAGTGCCCCTGCTGGTTTCAGTTAAGGTTGTTAAGTACTCCTGCTGCTTTTACAGTCTATCATGTTTCTTCAATCATGTATTCCTCCAGCCGCCAAAACCAAACCAGCGCGGCGGGGTGATGTGTACTACACAACCTTCTTCTTATAGACGTTGTTGGGCCTCCAAGTGCAGAGGTTTGTAGGACAGTAGCAAATTTCACTCAAGTGGACGACCTAAGGTTTATCAATCCGTAGGAGGCATAGGATGAAGATGGTCTCTCTCAAGCAACCCTGCAACCAAATAACAAAGAGTCTCTTGTGTCCCCAACACACCCAATACAATGGTAAATTGTATAGGTGCACTAGTTCGGCGAAGAGACGGTGATACAAGTGCAATATGGATACTAGATAAAGGTTTTTGTAATCTGAAATTATAAAAACAGCAAGGTAACTAATGATAAAAGTGAGCATAAACGGTATTGCAATGCTAGGAAACAAGGCCTAGGGTTCATACTTTCACTAGTGCAAGTTCCCTCAACAATAATAACATAATTGGATCATATAACTATCCCTCAACATGCAACAAAGAGTCACTCCAAAGTCACTAATAGCGGAGAACAAACGAAGAGATTATGGTAGGGTACGAAACCACCTCAAAGTTATTCTTTCCAATCAATCCGTTGGGCTATTCCTATAAGTGTCACAAACAGCCCTACAGTTCGTACTAGAATAACACCTTAAGACACAAATCAACCAAAACCCTAATGTCACCTAGATACTCCAATGTCACCTCAAGTATCCGTGGCTATGATTATACGATATTCATCACACAATCTCAGATTCATCTATTCAACCAACACATAGAACCTCAAAGAGTGACCCAAAGTTTCTACCGGAGAATCACGACGAAAACGTGTGCCAACCCCTATGCATAGGTTCATGGGCGGAACCCGCAAGTTGATCACCAAAACATACATCAAGTGAATCACGTGATATCCCATTGTCAGCACAAATACGCACGACAAGACATACATCAAGTGTTCTCAAATCTTTAAAGACTCAATCCGATAAGATAACTTTGAAGGGGAAACTCAATCCATTACAAGAGAGTAGAGGGGGAGAAGAAACATAATATCCAACTATAATAGCGAAGCTCGTGATACATCAAGATCGTGCCAAATCAAGAACACGAGAGAGAGAGATCAAACACATAGCTACTGGTACATACCCTTAGCCCCGAGGGAGAACTACTCCCTGCTCGTCATGGAGAGCACCGGGATGATGAAGATGGCACCGGAGAGCGATTGCCCCCTCCGGCAGGGTGCTGGAACGGGTCTAGATTGGTTTTCGGTGGCTACGGAGGCTTCTGGCGGCGGAAATCCTGGTCTATTATGCTCCCCGATCATTTTAGGGTATATGGATATATATAGGTGGAAGAAATACATTAGGGGAGCCACGAGGGGCCCACGAGGGTGGAGGGCGCACCCAGGGGGTGGGCGCGCCCCCTGCCTCGTGGCTTCCTTGTTGATCCCCTGACGTGCACTCCAAGTCTCCTGTGTTGCTTTCTTTCCAAAAATAACTTTTCCGAAGGTTTCATTCTGTTTGGACTCCGTTTGATATTCCTTTTCTTCGAAACCCTAAAACAAGGAAAAAACAGAAACTGGCACTGGGCTCTAGGTTAATAGGTTAGTCCCAAAAATCATATAAAATAGCATATAAATGCATATAAAACATCCAAGGTTGATAATATAATAGCATGGAACAATCAAAAATTATAGATACGTTGGAGACGTATCAGCATCCCCAAGCTTAATTCCTGCTCGTCCTCGAGTAGGTAAATGATAAAAACAGAATTTTTGATGTGGAATGCTACCTAACATATTTATCCATGTAATTCTCTTTATTGTGGCATGAATATTCAGATCCATAAGATTGAAGACAAAAGTTTAATATTGACATAAAAATAATAATACTTCAAGTATACTAACCAAGCAATCATGTCTTCTCAAAATAAGATAGCCAAAGAAAGCTATCCCTACAAAATCATATAGTCTGGCTATGATCCATATTCACCACACAAAATATTTAAATCATGCACAACCCCGATGACAAGCCAAGAAATTGTTTCATACTTTTGATGTTCTCAAACTTTTTCAATCTTCACGCAATACATGAGCGTGAGCCATGGACATAGCACTATAGGTGGAATAGAATGATGGTTGTGGAGAAGACAAAAAGGAGAAGATAGTCTCACATCAACTAGGCGTATCAACGGGCTATGGAGATGCCCATCAATAGATATCAATGTGAGTGAGTAGGGATTGCCATGCAACAGATGCACTAGAGCTATAAGTGTATGAAAGCTCAACAAAAGGAACTAAGTGGGTGTGCATCCAACTCGCTTGCTCACGAATACCTAGGGCATTTTGAGGAAGCCCATCATTGGAATATACACGCCAAGTTCTATAATGAAAGATTCCCACTAGTATATGAAAGTGACAACATAGGAGACTCTCTATCATGAAGATCATGGTGCTACTTTGAAGCACAAGTGTGGTAAAAGGATAGTAGCATTGTCCCTTCTCTCTTTTTCTCTCATTTTTATTTTTTTTTATTTGGGCCTTCTCTCTTTTTTTATGGTCTTTTCTTTTTTTATTTGGGCTTCTTTGGCCTCTTTTTTTTTCTCGTCCGGAGTGTCCTCCTGACTTGTGGGGGAATCATAGTCTCCATCATCCTTTCCTCACTGGGACAATGCTCTAATAATGATGATCATCACACTTTTATTTACTTACAACTCAAGAATTACAACTTGATACTTAGAACAAGATATGACTCTATATGAATGCCTCCGGCGGTGTACCGGGATGTGCAATGATGCATGAGTGACATGTATGAAAGAATTACGAACGGTGGCTTTGACACAAATACGATGTCAACTACATGATCATGCAAAGCAATATGACAATGATGAAGCGTGTCATAATAAATGGAACAGTGGAAAGTTGCATGGCAATATATCTCGGAATGGCTATGGAAATGCCATAATAGGTAGGTATGGTGGCTGTTTGGAGGAATATATATGGTGGGTTTATGGTACCGGCGAAAGTTGCGCGGTATTAGAGAGGATAGCAATGGTGGAAGGGTGAGAGTGCGTATAATCCATGGACTCACCATTAGTCATGAAAAACTCACATACTTATTGCAAAAATTTATTAGTTATCAAAACAAAGTACTACGCGCATGCTCCTAGGGGGATAGATTGGTAGGAAAAGACCATCGCTCGTCCCCGACCGCCACTCATAAGGAAGACAGTCAATAAATAAATCATGCTCCGACTTCATCACATAACAGTTCACCATACGTGCATGCTACGGGAATCACAAACTTCAACACAAGTATTTCTCAAATTCACAACTACTCAACTAGCATGACTCTAATATCACCATCTTCATATCTCAAAACAATCATCAAGTATCAAACTTCTCATAGTATTCAATGCACTTTATATGAAAGTTTTTATTATACCCCTCTTGGATGCCCATCATATTAGGACTAAATTCATAACCAAAGCAAATTACCATGCTGTTCGAAAGACTCTCAAAATAATATAAGTGAAGCACGATAGTTCATCTATTTCTTCAAAATAAAACCACCACCGTGCTCTAAAAAGATATAAGTGAAGCACTAGAGCAACAACAAACTACTCCAAAAGATATAAGTGAAGATCAATGAGTAGTTGAATAATTATGCAACTATGTGAAGACTCTCTAACATTTAGGAATTTCAGATCTTGGTATTTTTATTCAAACAACAAGAAAAACTAAATAAAATAAAATGACATTCCAAGCAAAACACATATCATGTGGTAAATAAAAATCTAGCTCCAAGTAAAGTTACTGATGAACGAAGATGAAAGAGGGGATGCCTTCCGGAGCATCCCCAAGCTTAGGCTCTTGGTTGTCGTTGAATATTACCTTGGGGTGCCTTGGGCATCCCCAAGATTAGGCTCTTTCTACTCCTTATTCCATAGTCCGTCGAATCTTTACCCAAAACTTGAAAACTTCACAACACAAAACTTAACAGAAAACTCGTAAGCTCCGTTAGTATAAGAAAATAAATCACTACATAGGTACTGTTGTGAACTCATTCTAAATTCATATTGTTGTAATATATACTGTATTCCAACTTATATATGGTTCATACCCTCCGATACTACTCATAGATTCATCAAAATAAGCAAACAATACATCGACAACAGAATCTGTCAAAAACAGAACAGTCTGTAGTAATCTGGATCAAACGTATACTTCTGGAACTCATAAAATTCTAAAAAAATTGGTGGACCTGAGTAATTTGTCTATTAATCATCTTCAAAAATAATTAACTCAATAGAACTCTCCATTAAAAACTGGCAGCAATTCTCGTGAGCGCTAAAGTTTCTGTTTTTTTACAGCAAGATTAACAAGACTTTCCCCAAGTCTTCCCAACGGTTCTACTTGGCACAAACACTAATTAAACACAAAAAAACAACCAAAACAGAGGCTAGATAAATTATTTATTACTAAACAGGAGCAAAAATCAAGGAACAAAATTTTGGGTTGCCTCCCAACAAGCGCTATCGTTTAACGCCCCTAGCTAGGCATGATGATTTCAATGATGCTCACATAAAAGATTAGAATTGAAACATAAAGAGAGCATCATGAAGAATATGACTAGCACATTTAATTCTAACCACTTCCATTCATAGGGATTTTGTGAGCAAACAACTTGTGAGAACAAGAATCAACTTGCATAGGAAGGTAGAACAAGCATAACTTCAAAATTTTAAGCACATAGAGAGGAAACTTGATATTATTGCAATTCCTACAAGCATATATTCCTCCCTCATAATAATTTTCAGTAGCATCATGAATGAATTCAACAATATAACCAGCACCTAAAGCATTATTTTCATGATCTACAAGCATAGAATTTTTATTACTCTCCACATAAGCAAAATTCTTCTCATTCAGAATAGTGGGAGCATCATAAGAGACTCGAATACTATAAATCGTTTCCACATTAAAAGAGTAATGTTCAGAAAAAGGGTAATCATAATCATGAATTTTTTATAAATATAATCATCACTACTTTTTATAGCATATGTATCATCACAATAATCATCATAGGTAGGAGGCATGCTATCATCATTATAAATTGGCATATCAAAACTTGGGAGACTAAAAATATCATCTTCATTAAACGTAGCATCCCCAAGCTTGGGACAAACATTAATTTCAGCAAAGATATTCTCAAAAACATCATCTTCTTCAAACATAGCATCCCCAAGCTTGGCCCTTTTCATATCATAAGCATAATCACTCTCATCATCAATAGTATGGATAGCACCAATAGTGTAGCAATTATCATATTCTTCCAAGCAAGTGCCAAAAAGATTTTCAAGATCATAAGAAGTATCATTATCTTCCACAATTATATTTTCATGAGGCACAATAGTAATAGGAGGAGCATTATTTGGGAGATATATCTTTTTACCTCTCTTCCTTTTTCTTTTCTTCTTCTTCACCACATCATGTGTGGGTTCAGTCCTCTTTTTGGAGCTCCTTATTAATGAGATTGGTTGAATAGGAGGCTCCTCCTCGTTACCTGATTCATCATAAGAAATAATAGGAGGGTATTGGGAAGCCTCTTCCCTTTCATTAGTATTCTCTTCATCTTCTATTTGTTTTCTTTTCTTTATGTAGTTGGAAACATAAGGATTTTCAACACAATTCACAGCACAATACATATAAATTTCCTCTAGATCAAAGCCAAGAAGTTTATCACGGGCAAATACTGGAAGATGCTTAGTTATACATTTCATTTCTTCGTAACCCATAAGCAAACTGAGTTCATTATAATGTGCAAGGGAAATCAAGTAATCACAATTTTTGGACACGATTTGGTCATGAAACAATTTGCATCGGATAGCTAAATGACCCTGTTCATTGCAGAGTCCACAAGTACGACCAAGAAAATTTAAATTTTCAGCACAATCATCTAGCCTTTCTTGCAACAATTTAGTTTCTAAGTACTTATGCCTCTTGCAATATCTATATTCCATATTTGGTGTGTACTTACAAACCCAATGCACTCCACAAAAATTGACATGTTTATAGGAGACATTTTCATCATAACTAGGGCAATCATCATTAGTACTATGGATATTCAAGGAGTTCATACTAACAACATTGCAATCATGCTCATCATTCAAAGATTTAGTGCCAAACATTTTAATGCATTCTTCTTCTAACACTTTGGCACAATTTTCCTTTCCATCATACTCACGAAAGATATTAAAAAGATGAAGCATATGAGGCAAACTTAATTCCATTTTTTATAGTTTTCTTTTATAGAGTAAGTAGTGATAAAACAAGAAACAAAAAGGTTCGATTGCAAGATCTAAAGATATACCTTCAAGCACTCACCTCCCCGGCAACGGCGCCAGAAAACAGCTTGATATGTACTACACAACTTTCTTCTTATAGACGTTGTTGGGCTCCAAGTGCAGAGGTTTGTAGGACAGTAGCAAATGTCCCTCAAGTGGATGACCTAAGGTTTATCAATCCATAGGAGGCGTAGGATGAAGATGGTCTCTCTCAAGCAACCCTACAACCAAATAACAAAGAGTCTCTTGTGTCCCCAACACACCCAATACAATGGTAAATTGTATAGGTGCACTAGTTCGGCGAAGAGATGGTGATACAAGTGCAATATGGATAGTAGATAAAGGTTCTTGTAATCTGAAATTATAAAAACAGCAAGGTAACTAATGATAAAAGTGAGCATAAACGGTATTGCAATGCTAGGAAACAAGGCCTAGGGTTCATACTTTCACTAGTGCAAGTTCCCTCAACAATAATAACATAACTGGATCATATAACTATCCCTCAACATGCAACAAAGAGTCACTCCAAAGTCACTAATAGCGGAGAACAAACGAAGAGATTATGGTAGGGTACGGAACCACCTCAAAGTTATTATTTCCAATCAATCCGTTGGGCTATTCCTATAAGTGTCACAAACAGCCCAAAAGTTCGTATTAGAATAACACCTTAAGACACAAATCGACCAAAACCCTAATGTCACCTAGATACTCCAATGTCACCTCGAGTATCCGTGGGTATGATTATACGATATGCATCACACAATATCAGATTCATCTATTCAACCAACACATAGAACCTCAAAGAGTGCCCCAAAGTTTCTACCGGAGAATCACGACGAAAACGTGTGCCAACCCCTATGCATAGGTTCATGGGCGGAACCTGCAAGTTGATCACCAAAACATACATCAAGTGAATCATGTGATATCCCATTGTCACCACCGATATGCACGGCAAGACATACATCAAGTGTTCTCAAATCTTTAAAGTCTCAATCCGATAAGATAACTTCGAAGGGGAAACTCAATCCATTACAAGAGAGTAGAGCGGGAGAAGAAACATAAGATCCAACTATAATAGCGAAGCTCGCGATACATCAAGATCGTGCCAAATCAAGAACACGAGGGAGAGAGAGAGAGATCAAACACATAGCTACTGGTACATACCCTCAGCCCGGAGGGAGAACTTGTAACGCCCCAAGACCGGAGCTTCAGATGCCTTCAGGGTTTCCGGGTTTTGACGTGTGATTTGTTTGATTCGTTGCATCATGTGCATTGCATCATGTCATCATGCCATCATCTCATAATCTTTTGCTTCTCAACTAAATAAATTGTGTGGATCTTCGATCCATTTAAATCGAGGGAAGAGTGACTTCTCTTTATAACATATCCTCCTAATAATTAGGGAGCTATAATAAAATTATTCCATTTATTTGGAATTAACCATAACACACTTGGAAAATATCCCATGCCTTTGTTATCTCAATTCCTGGTCTCCAACCTTGCCCATAATTTCTTTCATCATTTTCCGGAGCTCCACCAACAATCTCAACATTTTTGGACACTTCAAAAACCTTGTCCTAGTTCAAACCATTTGAATTAAATTCAAATGAGTTTGAATTCAAGTTCTCGCGTGTGACCATTTCTATTTTTCCAGGATCAAGCACATTTTTGTGAGTCCGGAAAAAATTATCCGCGTGACCAATTTCTTCCCCAACACCTCCTTTCTTCTCCTTTTCTTCTATGTTATTTTCTGTTTATAGAGAATAAGAGAGAGGGAGAAGAGAGCCCAGCAGAACTAGCTAGGAAGGCCCATCTGCGCCTAGGCCCAACCCTAGAGCCTATCTAAACCTAGCCCCGATGACCTCCTCTCGATCCCCTGGTCTCTCCCTCCTCCCCCCGCTCGCGCCGCCAGAGAGGAGCGAGAGCCTCTTGCTCGATCCCGTAGCGCCGCCACCTCACGCCCTCGATCTCCTCTGCCTCTCGTCGCCCTCCGTCGTCAAGCGCTGCCCCCGTCCGGATCCGTCGGGCCCTGCCATGGCCGTGCCTCCCTGCTGCCGAGGCCCCACCACCAAGTCCTGCCTGCGTCATTCTGTCAAGCGCCGAGACGAACGGCAGCAGCTCTTCCTCGCCTTGTCCACGTCGACAGGAGCCGTGCCTTGGACCTCTGCACCCTCACCGGAGTGAGCTCATCCCCGCCGCGCCAAGCCCTTCTCCATTGACCACCGTGTCGGCACCCAAGCGCATCGCCCGTGCTCCTTCCCCGCTTCAGACGCCTCGCCGTCCGTCTTTTCGCTGGAACACGTGCTCGAGTCCGTTCGACTCCGCCGGACACCGTGACCGCCTCCCCCGCCTTCGCTCGCCATCTCCGACAAGTGCAGGCGTCGGTGAAGCTCCCACTATAGATTCCAATTTCAATGGGCTTTAACCTAATTTAAATATATCTTCAAAGTACATTAAATCTAGCTCGACATTTCGGTATTAAAAATAGTTTGGAACCCACAGAAATATGCGAAATTTCGTTTAAATTTTTAACCCTGGACCTGGCCAACGAAAAAAACAGACTGCAATAAATTGCATAAGAAGTTGCAATGAGCTATACATAAATTATTAAAAAAAAATAGGGAATGGTCTGACTTGTGGGCCTATTAAGTTGACGCGTATGCAAGATTTTTTTACTTATTATATATAGAAACAAACGATTCTAGTAGACGTAACCATTGGATGTGAATCCAACGGCCGTCATGTTTCTTCAATCTCTGATCTTCTTGCTCCAGCCGCCAAATCCAGCGCCGACGGGACCACCTGCTCCCGCCTCCCATGGCTGGCTGTGCTGCCGCGCAGGCCTCACCACCCCTACTACTCCCACCGCTGTCCAGGCCATCCCTCTACTCACCCACATCCCTCCACTACTGTGGCTTCGCCGCCTCCAGGTTAGTCCCTTCCTGTGTCTCGTCGTCGTCCATCGCGCTGGTGTTCTCGGCACGGCGTGGTCAACGTTGTCAACAAATGACAACATCGAAAGAGGGACATACATGGAGAGGCTGACAATTGGGACCCACATGGTCCATGGCCGCACGCAAGCAAGTACCTCCTTATTACGGCAAAAAGAATGAATACTCCCACTGACAGCTTAGACCCACCAGCTATATCTTCGCACGCAAGGAAGTGCCACCTTATTACGCACAAAAAATGAATACTCCCCTTGCTAGCTGGGACCCACCATAGTGGGAGGCTGACTTGTGGGCCTACTAAGTTGACGCGGACGGAGGGCTTTGTCAACTTAGTCAATATGAACGATTCTATCAACAGTGACCGTACGATGTCCATCCAACGGTCGTAGTGCTTCTTCAACCTCTGGTCTTCATGCTCCAGCCGCCCAAAGTAGCGCCAGTCGTGCCGCTTGCTTCTACCTCTTGTGGCTGGCTGTGATGTCGCGAAGGCCTCACCGTCGCTACTACTCCCACCGCTGGCCTGGCCATCCCTCTACTCACCAACAACCCCTGTTATTTTGCGGCGATGGTAGCCTCACACCGCAGCCGAACCAGTGAACCCTCGTACTCCTCTCTCTGTGGGCAACCACTACCACGTCTTCCCCGTCTCCGCGTCGTCCCCTTCCTAGGCCTCGCCGTCGTCCATCGCTCTGGTGCTCTCGGTGTGGCATGGTCAACATGGTCAAGGAACGACTTCCGTCGGAAGAGTACTGTACGTGGAGAGGCTGACAGCTGGGTCCATGGCTGCAGCAAGGAAGTGCCTCCTTATTACACAGAAAATAATGATTCCTCCACCTGACAGCAGGGACCCACTGGACAGGCCACCGTATTTTGCGAAGAAAACGTTTCCCCCTGACTGCTTGGACCCACCAGCTACATCTTCGCACGCAAGGAAGTGCGTCCACATTAAGGGCAAAAAAGAAATATTTCACCCCGCTGACAGCTCGGACCCACCAGCTACATCTTCGCGCGCAAGGAAGTGCCAGATAGTCGGGAACCACCTGGTCGAAGCGTACGTAGCATTGTCATTCTGGTCGCGAACATGTATGTACATACGATCGGTCTGTCTGCAGGCTGCAACGATGAACCGTGGCTGTGTAAGGAAGGACACGTGTCGTAGTAGAGGCACGCCTGTAGCATGTACACGTATGTACAGCGGACAAGGTGCAAGAAAGTAAATATGGCCACCTCCGTACATACGGGCGGGGTCTCGAACGCCTACTCACGCATACGTACGGCTAGGGCTCCTGTATATGGCTGGGTCGAAATGGAGAAACTGTGTCGTCGTCGTGTTCATGGGGAGGCAACGGAATGTGTCGTGTTCATCGGGAGGCAACGGAATGCGTGCTGTTCATCGGGAGCTAACCGGCTTGGATAAAATAGCCGATGGAAAGGAGGCATGGCGTACCTCAGAATGGAGGAAACGGTGCTATCTCTTGAGCACTGCGTTGGTTTCCCCCGAAGAGGAAGGGATGATGCAGCAAAGTAGCGTAAGTATTTCAGTTTTTTTGAACCAAGATATCAATCCAGTAGGAGGCTACGTGTGTAGCGACCATACCTCAAACAGTCTGATCTCTGTGCTCCGGTGTCATCCCTGGATCAGTAATGCTGACACCACACATTACTCGGAGGATTTATAGCAGAGTAGCAATCACACACTTATTACATCGAGTGTCTCAAAAGAGAACTTATTACAATAAATATGGCTTAAGGCCATCTAATAACGATAACAGCGGAAGGCTTGGAAGATAAGTGAGTCCATCAACTCCAACGGCATCACTGAGTATAGGACCATGACCTAAAACTCCTTAATCGTCGTTTGAAAAGTCTGCAACATTAACGTTGCAGCCCGAAAACGGGTCAGCACATGGAATATGCTAACAAGGTAACACATGGAGAGTAATGGAATGACACAGCTATACTATATGCATATTTGGCTGGTGGAAAGCTCTATGGTTACAGTTTTACGTAAAGCCAATTTTTCCCTACTACAAAGAATAAAATTTAATTACTATCATGGTGGTTGTTAAACATTGAGAATGGTTGACAGCATTCTCAATCCCAATTAAGCATCATCATTAAACATGTTGAGATTCACATGAAAATCCAAGTACTAGATACTCAAGATGTCCATAACCGGGGACACGGCTAACCATGATTAGTTTATTGCACTCTACAGAGGTTTGTGCACTTTCCCCCACAAGACTCGATCGCCTCCGTTTGTTTTCTCGCACTACATGGTGTTTGAGAAGATGGATGACCGAGACATAGTCTTTCAGACGCGCTAGCACCTTACGATGGGTAGACCGTACCACCTACATCCCATAGATCTGCTAGTCTACCACTGTAAGAGTTCGCACGACTTAGTCAACTATGCTAGAGCCCATAATAGCTTGTGGCTGCACACGAAAGTTTCTTGTATGAATAGTCTCATGATCCCTTTGAGCCTGGGTGGCGGTCCAAAAGAAAATAGGCAAGTCCTGGAATACCCAGGTGCCTCAATCCACCCAGATGTGTGTTTAAGTTGCCACCATAGATAAACCATTAATTAACAATCTCACATCTGTCATGGATTTCACTCACCCAATCCACGTCTACTAGCATAGCATGGCATAATAAGCAAACATAGAAGTAACTCCCAAAGGTTTGATAATAAACAGGTAACAGGTAGTACCTCATCTACTTCCCATCCCACAATTTAATTAGATCCTAATCATGCAATGTGTGAGGATTGATCTAATGCAATAAAACTGGGTAGTAGAAAAGGTATGATCAAAGTGTTACTTGCCTTGCTGATGATCCGCGAAACCTAACGATTCGAAGTAACAGGCGGTGCACTCGGGTACTCTATCACAGACAAACAAACAAGCATACAATAAGTACTCATCTAATGCACAAGTAAAACTCAAATAAGAGATCTAACCAGAAGGTTCAACTTAAGAACTCCGGTTGGCAAAAAGAATCAAATCGAACGAAACAACGAAAGACGAACGGCGAAAGAAAACAACTTCGTTCTAGTAATCTGGATCTAGGGAAACATTTACAGTAACAAAAACTTGTTTAAGTTGGTTAAACGGATAGAGGGTTTTGAGACGAATCCCTAGGCGCTTGAATCGCCTGATTCCGATAAACGAGCGAAAAGTTAAACTAAAACGAAAATCGGATCCGGAATCGCGATCAGAAAAATCGCAGATTTAATCCGAGAAAAAGAAAAACGACGAACGCCAAAAAAAAATTTATCTTTTTTTTCAGCACGAAAATCGAGGCGCGACGAACCTCAGGCGGCAGGATCGTCGTCGGCGGCGGCTCCGGCGGCGCGCGTGGATCGAGGCGGGGCTGATGGGCTGGGGCGGCTCGAGGCAGCGCTATTTAAAGGCTGCCCCCGAGCGGTGTCCCGCTCGGGTACGGCCCGAAGTTGGTTCGATTTTTTTAATTATTCCGCTCAGAAGAAAAAATAAAAATAAATACTAAACGGACTCCAAAAATTCCCAAATAAATTTTCACGGGCTTCTAAAATCAGGCCGCACAAGGTGAACATTTATTTGGGCCCTAAATGCAAATTTGAAAAACGCACATTTTTCCTAAATTCAAATAAAACACCGAAAAACTCCGAAATAAAATCTTATTTGATTTTATTATTAAATCCTCAATATTTCTTTATTCTGGGAAAGTCATTTTATTCCCTCTCTCATATTTTTGTAGTAGAAATAATTGATGAGAAAATAAATAAAATCAAATTATCCTATTCTCAAAATTTGAGAGAACTCAAATATGAAAATAACGAAATCCCCAACTCTCTCCGTGGGTCATTGAGTTGCGTAGAATTTCTAGGATCAACCAAAATGCAAAGTAAAATATCATATGCATGATGATCTAATGTATAACATTCCAAATTGAAAATTTGGGATGTTACAAACCTCCCCCCCTTAAGATGAATCTCGCCCTCGAGATTCGGGTTGGCTAGAAAATAGGTGAGGGTGGTCTTTGAGCAAATATTCCTCTCGCTCCCAAGTGGCTTCATCCTCCGTGTGGTGGCTCCACTGAACTTTGCAAAACTTGATAACCTTGCTGCGAGTGACTCGACTGGCAAACTCGAGGATCTTAACTGGTTTCTCCTCGTAGGTCAAATCGTTATCCAACTGAATAGTTTCCAATGGCACTGTGTCTCTCAACGGTATGTCAGCCATCTCCGCGTGACATTTCTTCAACTGGGAAACATGGAATACATCATGAACTCCTGACAATCCTTCGGTCAATTCCAACTTGTAGGCCACTTCTCCCATACGCTCCAAAACTCGATATGGTCCTACAAATCGTGGTGCTAACTTCCCTTTAACTCCAAAACGCTTTGTTCCCCGAAGTGGAGATACTCAAAGATAAGCTCTGTCTCCGACTTCATAAACTGTCTCCGTGCATTTAGAATCTGCATAACTTTTCTGTCTGGATTGGGCTACCTTGAGCCTATCGCGAATCAGCTTCACCTTCTGTTCAGACTCTTTAATCAAGTCAGGACCAAACAACTGGCGGTCTCCAACTTCATCCCATGACAACGGTGTCCTGCACCTCCTTCCGTACAAGGCTTCGAAAGGGGCCATCTTTAAACTGGTTTGGTAACTATTGTTGTAAGAGAACTCTGCATATGGAAAATTATCGTCCCAGCTAGATCTGTAATCTAGCGCACAAGCTCTCAGCATATCCTCCAAAATCTGATTGACTCTCTCGGTCTGTCCATCTGTCTGTGGATGAAAAGCTGTACTGAATTCTAGCCTGGTTCCCAAAGTTTCGTGCAACTGCTTCCAGAACTTTGAGGTAAACTAGGTTCCTCTATCTGATATGATACTCCTTGGAACTCCATGCAAACATACGATCCTGGTCATGTATATCTTTGCCAACTTAGCACCGGTGTAAGTGGTCTTTACCGGGATGAAATGAGCTACTTTCGTCAATCGATCAACTACAACCCAAATCAAGTCATAGCGTGAATGAGTCCTAGGCAATCCCGTGATAAAATCCATGCCTAGATTATCCCACTTCCATTCGGGTATCGGCAATGGTTGTAACAATCTTGCCGGCTTCTGATGCTCTGCCTTTACTCTCTAACATACATCACAAACTGCTACATACTCCGCAATATCCTTCTTCATTCCGGTCCACCAGAAAATATCCTTCAAATCCAAATACATCTTGGTATTTCCTGGGTGAATCAAATACGGTGAGTCGTGTGCCTCTTGCACAATCAACTTCCTGATCTCCGGGTCATTGGGCACGTAGACACGGTCTTCAAACCATAGGGTGTCGTGCTCATCCTCACGAAATCCTTTAGCTTTTCCTTTGCTCTGCTTCTCCTTTATAGCGGCAATCTCTTTGTCAGCTTTCTGAGCTTCCTTGATTTTATCCATCAAGGTTGATTGAATCTCCAATGCTGCCACATAGCCTCTCGGAACTATTTCCAAACATAGTTCACGGAGATTTTCTGCTAACTCCTTGGGTATTTCTCCCGTCATTAATGCATTGACATGTCTCTTACGGCTTAATGCGTCAGCTACTACATTAGCCTTTCCGGGGTGATAATGCAATGTCGCGACCGGTTTTCCAGGTATTAATTTCCAGAAAATGGCCGTTGTGCTCACCAGCCCCAGGATTACTGTTAGCTGATGAGGCACCAACTTGATACAGAAATTCCAAGCAAAAATACAAAATGTGTAGTACAAGACCATTGTGGCCTATGAGTACATCAAATGGTTTCTAGTGGTTGAGGGCGGAAGCGGTTTGTGGATCACCACGGTCTATGGGACTCCATTTCCCATAGGAACAGCTGACCAAGTTAACTCCTATCTTCGCGAGGCTGCTATCACCGTTGCTTAGGTCCCGAGGCTGTCATCGCCACGCTCCTCTCCAAGCAAGCAATCTGGCCAAGACAATAGCCAGGGACAAGCCAGTGAGTACTTTGAATGTACTCGCAAACATTAAGAACACAGGTATAATATAATTGATCAACATACACTGAAATATTCTATGATCACATCGTCAGTCATAAATAAAATCTTGATGCATGCAAGCAGATTATTTATATGCAACCGGAATATGCAATGACAAAATAGAAATAAAATGCACCGATCGGATGTCTGAAGCGACGTCTCGAAAGGATAGTAAAAGTGAGCATGCCTCAGTCGGGCGTCTTAGCAACACCACGTAAGGGACTTATAAAGTAAATAAAATAACAAGCATGCCACAGTCGGGCGTCTGAGCGACACCACATAAAGGGCTTATGAAGTAAATAAAATAACAAGCATGCCACAGTCGGGCGTCTGAGCGACACCGCATAAAGGGCTTATGATGTAAATAAAATAACAAGCATGCCACAGTCGGGCGTCTGGGCGACACCACATAAAGGGCTTGTGAAGTAAATAAAATAACAAGCATGCCACAGTCGGGCGTCTGAGCGACACCGCGTAAAGGGCTTATGAAGTAAATAAAATAACAAGCATGCCACAGTCGGGCGTCTGGGCGACACCACATAAAGGGCTTATATATATATAAACATAATCATAGTGAATATCCAGGGGGTGGTACCGTCCCAGGGATATTCATTATTTCAAACAATGCAAACGGTTAGTCCATAATGATAATAATCATAACCATCATATATCACAAGTCATAATCAATATTCGGGTTTAGTAGTTTCTTCTCCGAAGACCGACACTTGACCCATCCTAGACTGTAAACCTTAACCATGGACACGGCTATTCGAATAGGTTTAATATCTCTGCAGAGGGTGTACTCTTTACCCACGAGCATCGGATTTCTTTAGTTCATCGGAACTAATTCCGTCTATGGTCTTTTAGTTGAAAACACGCCTGACTTGCACACACCAGCTTAACTTTACTCGTGTCTGGAATGACCCATGACACCCGTTAAGCAAAACTCTAAGTGGGGAGGCTACAACCTCGCGTAGCATGGGATCGAATTTCTATCGCGCGCTCTAAGGGGTGCCCCCCTCTCGGTCCCAACCGGATACACCAATGCCCCCGGACCAGGTGGCATGCCTACCGGCTACAACAGGTATCTTCCACCACGGCCTCTCTGTACGGTGTGTGCCAAGACAAGGGTTAACAACTTACTGAACCATACCCCACCTATGGTAGGGACCAGTGGCAGTACGAAACAAGTATGGGGGTTACCGGAACAAGACTCGATCTATGGCCGACTCAGGAGGCTTATGAGTTCCCTGCATGACATGTATAACAAATATATTTCAACCAACAGAATCACCACCCATTATACCTTACTATGCCATACCGGACATAACCGTCCCGACGGGGACCGGCGACAAGCTCACTCCTACCCAAGGCAGAAGCTTTCCCGAATTCCTTTCCAGCATGCATGCAAGGCACATGAGGATGATTACCATCACAAGTATATTCATTTCCAACAGCGAGGAAATCACTAATATGCATTCATGGTTCAAGATGGTGTTATAATCGTGTTCTCCGAAATAAGGTGGTGTTATAATCGTGTCAACCAACACATCAAAAATATTATGCCAGGGTTCAAGATGCTTGCCTTCAAGGTGTGGAGAGGTGGGGGTGCTCTCCAAAACTTTTGAAAGTTTTCTTCCTCTCTCCAAAATCCTATTTTCAATAAATTTGAATTAACACACAATTTCAAAATAGCACAAAAAACGTTGTTCGAATTTTTTCAAATAAATCTGATAAAAAACTAGACAAAAATTTAAAGAGGACAGAAAAAGAATCAATCAAAAATCATTTTCTGTTTAAAAGTTATAAGAGTTTTAATCTAGGGACTCATTTGTAATGAAACAGAAAGTTCACAGGGGCTAACTTATAAAAACAGAAAACGCTTCGATTGAGAATACGCCGGCCCAGAGGGGAGACGTGCTTTGGTAGAAGACGCCTTCAGAAAACGGTTCGTTTAAAAAGAACTGAGAGGCTGACGGGCGGGTCCCACCCGTCAGGTTTGAATTTTCAAACGGGGGACGAAGCTCGTCGGCGCCCGAGAGCCGCGGTGGTCTCCGGCGGCAATCCATGGCGAGTCAGGGAGATCGGAGAGTACCTCCGTGTTCAGGGCGCCATTCCGCGTCTGTGGGAGGTGGTGGTGGTCGCCGGCGAGTACCACGTTGGCGCCGGCCCTTGCTCTGGCGGACGGCGGTTCGGGCAGTCGTGGATCTCGCCGGAGGGAGCTGCGGTGATCAAATTGAAGTGGGGGTTAGCCTACTGGAGGTGGTAAGGGACTACGGGCAAGAGCAGGGCGGCGGAGGAGTTCTCACCAAAGAGAATGTTGCCGGAGCCCGAGGCGGACGGAGGTGGCCGGGGTCGAAGAAGAAAGGCCCCTCGAGGCTCTCCCAGTGGCTAGGCGGGGTCTAGTGAGGTGGTGGAGTTGTGCGGGGGCGAGAGCAAGCTCGGGGGTGCTATTTATAGCCGGCCCGAGGCGGTTGCCGTGAACGGATAAGTCCGGCGGGTGATTACGGCGGCGCTGTGGCGGGACGGTCGGCTTAGGAGCTTGAGCATCACCTAGGTGGAGCAGTGGTGCCATTACAGGGTCCAACTCAGCACGGGAGGGAGGGTTACGGCCTGCCCTCGACGGAACGACAGCACGGCCCGTTGGCGGCAGAGAACGCGCTCTGCGCGTGCCAGGCCATGGCGACGGTGCTGCATGCGTGCACTGGCAAGGAGATGGCCACGCGGAGCTACCAGGAGGGTTGGGCGGCGCCGAACGGCGTTCTGCCATGGTGTTGCCCCCTGTCGGCCGTTACGGTGGTTCTGTCGCTGCAAAGCACGTCGGCGCAGGCGGGCCAGGGCGCCACCGACGCCAGGAACCAGCCAAGCGCGCGTGCGGCGCTCTGGACAACGAGGAGGGGCTGCACGCAACGCGCCACGGCGCACTGTTGACAAGTGACAATTCTCTGACGAAGAAACGACACTGAACTTCTCTGAACTTTCTGAATTTTACTGAAAGTGCAAAGTAACAGTGCCGGCCAGGTGTTCGACAGAATGATTTTGGCCTCTAGGGATTTTTCCTTGAGCTGATTTTTGGTGGAGTGGTCTCTCATTGCAACTAGAGGTTGTCTGAATTTTTGTAGAATTTTTGGGGGAAGTGTAGATATGAATTTCACCAAATTTGGCAAATCTGGTCCAAACTTGCAGAGGCTGAAACTTGAAAATTTTGAAAAGAAGAAGAGTGGATCTTGATGGTTCTAGGTTGTGGGTGCTAAGGACTATCCAGAGGTGTTGGTTTTAGATCAAAACTCAAAGGAAATTAGGTACTTGCTTTGCAAATCACCTAGGCTTAAAATAATTGACAGAAATGTTTTGGGGAATAGAATAAATGAAATAAAATCCAAATATGGGTTGGACTTGTTGGAACAGAATGAAAATGAGGTTGATTCACTCAAAAACTTCAAATAACATCATTGGGGTTTTGCATAAAGTTGAATCATATGCTACTACCAACATCCCATAATTTTGGTGGCGGCTAGAAAGAAATATTTAAATGGGTTGTAGTGAAAAATTGCACTCTGGACCAGAGAAGAAAATTGGGTGCAGAGCTCAAAATATTTCATGAATAAAAGATATTTTTGTATAAAAGTGATTTAAAAACATCACATGACATCTCCAAATTTTGGTTGGAATTTCAAGTGAATTTATCAAATGGTTGTAGTTCAAATATGGCCATATAACCTTGGAAAACCATTTCTCAGGAAAATAAAAATCAAGCAAATTAATTATGTAATTAGTTCTACTAATAAGAGAAGAGTTTTTCTTGAGAGGTTAAACAAGTCCAATAACATATTTGAAAAGTTTTCACTTTGCGGGAAAAACTCCATAATAACAAGAGAGAAAAAGGTTCAAAAATAAAAAGGGAGCCCAGAAAATAAAAGTTTTAATTTCCTAGCAAAAATTTTAATTAATAAAACAAGGTCAAAAATTTGGGGTGTCACAACACTACCCCCCTTAAGAAAAATCTCGTCCTCGAGATTTGATAAGGGTTGTTTTTTTGAAAATATCTTCCCTGTTAGTTGGAACCAAAAAGTTTACTCATAGCACAAACTTTGTGTGGCCGGGGTTGGTTTTTGGTACGCTCGAAGTAAAATGCAACCGTTCACCGACGTACACAAGCATGGTAAAAAAATTCGAGGCGCTCAAGCAAACATCATTCAATCATGGCGACACTCAAATACAGGGCGTGGCCGTACCAAGGCTCGGTACTAATCGAGTAAATTAGTCTACCTCGTTCATATCCAAGCGGGCGTGCCTTGTGGATGTCGAGGCTCCTCCATGGGTCTCGCCGTCAGAATTAGCTGGAGTGGGTTGAGGGGCTGCAGGCTCGGGGTAGCGATGGTGACCATCTCGGGGATTGTTGGCCACAACCCCGTTGGAGTGTGCTCCCAAGAGGCGACGAAGCACTTCTGGGGTCATCAAAGCACCTTGGCCGACGGCTGGGGCAGATCTCAGGGACTCGATCGGGTGTCCAAACAGCACGACTGGGTTGTCGGCGTTGGGCTCGTTCTCTTCTCTCGCCGGGGCTCGACGAACCAGCTCTCCACGAGCTGCGATTAGATCAATGGTGATTTGATCGAACAGTTCCTCTAGTGCACTTACATAGCGCACTAGATGCAACAATGCAGGATCTGTCTCGTGATCTCCGTTGGCAACTTGGGGCGGTCTACCATACACTTCACGTCTGGGGTAGTAGTGGAACGAGCGATAGTTAACTCTGGGCGACAAGTGCCGGAGATGAACTATAGCTTCTCGGGTGGCTAGTTGGATGGCTTGAGGCTCAAAGGAAGTTGTCCTTCCGGTGAACCTGTAGGGGCGCTCGAGCGCTAGACCCCTACCATAGATGTGCATAGTGGCCCAGAATTGACGGCTCTCACCGCTCATGGACCCTTGGTACACAACATATTCTGGGGGCTCTTCTAACGCATAGGCACGACGGGTGAGGTTTGCGAGTATGGTCACAATGCCTCCAAGGTTGGTTGCTGTGGTCTCATTGTGCACGACGGGGCCAGGCATTGTGGCTCGGTTTGGGTAGCGGCTGTGCAGTGTTGGGTTGAGGCTAGCGTGCCCTTTTATAGAAAAGGGGACTGAGTCTTCCTTCGCCCGCTTGCGAAAAAGACTATTCAGGATTCGGTCACTGGCGCACGAGCGACAGGTTAGGTTGATAGGTTGGGCACCAAGTGCCAAAAGGTGTTGGGTCACTGTGTGGCTATCTTGCATGAGAAGCTTGGCCGGGGTTTGGTTATGGTTTGGTGGGTTGGTTTGCCTAAGTTTATTGACCTGGCTGAGATAGGATTAGCCAATGGTCAGCCTGGCTCTGATACCAAGTCTGTCGCGACCGGTTTTCCGGGTATTAATTTCCAGAAAATGGCCATTGTGCTCACCAGCCCCAGGATTACTGTTAGCTGATGAGGCACCAACTTGATACAGAAATTCCAAGAAAAAATACAAAATGTGTAGTACAAGACCATTGTGGCCTATGAGTACATCAAATGGTTTCTAGTGGTTGAGGGCGGAAGCGGTTTGTGGATCACCACGGTCTATGGGACTCCATTTCCCACAGGAACAGCTGACCAGGTTAACTCCTATCTTCGCGAGGCTGCTATCACCGTTGCTTAGGTCCCGAGGCTGCCATCGCCATGCTCCTCTCCAAGCAAGCAATCTGGCCAAGACAATAGCCAGGGACAAGCCAGTGAGTACTTTGAATGTACTCGCAAACATTAAGAACACAGGTATAATATAATTGATCAACATACACTGAAATATTCTATGATCACATCGTCAGTCATAAATAAAATATTGATGCATGCAAGCAGATTATTTATATGCAACCGGAATATGCAATGATAGAATAGAAATAAAATGCACCGATCGGATGTCTGAAGCAACGTCTCGAAAGGATAGTAAAAGTGAGCATGCCTCAGTCGGGCGTCTTAGCGACACCACGTAAGGGGCTTATAAAGTAAATAAAATAACAAGCATGCCATAGTCGGGCGTCTGAGCGACACCACATAAAGGGCTTATGAAGTAAATAAAATAACAAGCATGCCACAGTCAGGCGTCTGAGCGACACCGCATAAAGGGCTTATGAAGTAAATAAAATAACAAGCATGCCACAGTCGGGCGTCTGGGCGACACCACATAAAGGGCTTGTGAAGTAAATAAAATA
>NC_041386.1:269820717-269911748 GCF_002162155.2 Triticum dicoccoides | reverse complement strand
AAGAAGCATGCCACAGTCGGGCGTCTAAGCGACACCGCATAAAGGGCTTATGAAGTAAATAAAATAACAAGCATGCCACAGTCGGGCGTCTGGGCGACACCACATAAAGGGCTTGTGAAGTAAATAAAATAACAAGCATGCCACAGTCGGGCGTCTGAGCGACACCGCATAAAGGGCTTATGAAGTAAATAAAATAACAAGCATGCCATAGTCGGGCGTCTGGGCGACACCACATAAAGGGCTTATATATATATAAACATAATCATAGTGAATATCCAGTGGGTGGTACCGTCCCAGGGATATTCATTATTTCAAACAATGGAAACGATTAGTCCATAATGATAATAATCATAACCATCATATATCACAAGTCATAATCAATATTCGGGTTTAGTAGTTTCTCCTTCGAAGACCGACACTAAGACCGACACTTGACCCATCCCTGACTGTAATCCTTAACCATGGACACGGCTATTCGAATAGGTTTAATATCTCTGCAGAGGGTGTACTCTTTACCCACGAGCATCGGATTTCTTTAGTTCATCGGAACTAATTCCGTCTACGGTCTTTTAGTTGAAAACACGCCTGACTTGCACACACCAGCTTAACTTTACTCGTGTATGGAATCACCCATGACACCTATTAAGCAAAACTCTAAGTGGGGAGGCTACAACCTCGCGTAGCATGGGATCAAATTTCTATCGCGCGCTCTAAGGGGTGCCCCTCTCTCGGTCCCAACCGGATACACCCATACCCCCGGACCAGGTGGCATGCCTACTGGCTACAACCGGTATCTTCCACCATGGCCTCTCTGTACGGTGTGTGCCAAGACAAGGGTTAACAACTTACTAAACCATACCCCACCTACGGTAGGGACCAGTGGCAGTACGAAACAAGTATGGGGGTTACCGGAACAAGAGTCGATCTATGGCCGACTCAGGAGGCTTATGAGTTCCCTGCATGACATGTATAACAAATATATTTCAACCAACAGAATCACCACCCATTATACCTTACTATGCCATACCGGACATAACCGTCCCGACGGGGACCGGCGACAAGCTCACTCCTACCCAAGGCAGAAGCTTTCCCGAATTCCTTTCCAGCATGCATGCAAGGCACATGAGGATGATTACCATCACAAGTATATTCATTTCCAACAGCGAGGAAATCACTAATATGCATTCATGCAAATGATCGCATCATCACATAAAATAACGAGTTCTCCGAAATAAGGTGGTGTTATAATCGTGTCAACCAACACATCAAAAATATTATGCCAGGGTTCAAGATGCTTGCCTTCAAGGTGTGGAGAGGTGGGGGTGCTCTCCAAAACTTTTGAAAGTTTTCTTCCTCTCTCCAAAATCCTATTTTCAATAAATTTCAATTAACACACAATTTCAAAACAGCACAAAAAAAGTTGTTCGAATTTTTTTTCAAATAAATATGATAAAAAACTAGACAAAAATTTAAAGAGGACAGAAAAGAATCAATCAAAATTCATTTTCTGTTTAAAAGTTATAAGAGCTTTAATCTAGGGACTCATCTGTAATGAAACAGAAAGTTCCCAGGGGCTAACTTATAAAAACAGAAAATGCTTCGATTGAGAGTATGCCGGCCCAGAGGGGAGACAAACTTTGGCAGAAGATGCCTTCAGAAAACGGTTCATTTAAAAAGAACTGAGAGGCTGACGGGCGGGTCCCACCCGTCAGGTTTGAATTTTCAAAACGGGGGACGAAGCTCGTCGGTGCCCGAGAGCCGCGGTGGTCACCGGCGGCGATCCACGGTGAGTCAGGGAGATCGGAGAGTACCTCCATGTTCAGGGCGCCATTCCGCGTCTGTGGGAGGTGGTGGTGGTCGCCGGCGAGTACCACGTCGGCGGCGGCCCTTGCTCCGGCGGACGGCGGTTCGGGCAGTCGTGGATCTCACCGGAGGGAGCTGCGGTGATCAAATTGAAGTGGGGGTTAGCCTACTGGAGGTGGTACGGGGCTACGGGCAAGAGCAGGGCGGCGAAGGAGTTCTCACCAAAGAGAATGTTGTCGGAGCCCAAGGCGGACGGAGGTGGCCGGAGTCGAAGAAGAAAGGCCCCTCGAGGCTCTCCCAGTGGCTAGGCGGGGTCTAGTGAGGTGGTGGAGTTGTGCGGGGGCGAGAGCAAGCTCGGAGGTGCTATTTATAGCCAGCCCGAGGCGGTTGCCGTGAACGGATAAGTCCGGCGGGTGATTACGGCGGCGCTGTGGCGGGACGGTCGGCTTAGGAGCTTGAGCATCGCCTAGGTGGAGCAGTGGTGCCATTACAGGGTCCAACTCAGCACGGGAGGGAGGGTTACGGCCTGCCCTCGACGGAACGACATCACGACCCGTTGGCGGCAGAGAACGCGCTCTGCGCGTGCCAGGCCACGGCGACGGTGCTGCATGCATGCGCTGGCAAGGAGATGGCCACACGGAGCTACCAGGAGGGTTGGGCGGCGCCGAATGGCGTTCTACCGCGGTGTTGCCCGCTGTCGGCCGTTACGGTGGTTCTGCCGCTGCAAAGCACGCCGGCGCAGGCGGGCCAGGGCGCGACCGACGCCAGGAACCAGCCAAGCGCGCGTGCGGCGCTCTGGACAGCGAGGAGGGGCTGCACGCAACGCGCCACGGCGCACTGTTGACAAGTGACAATTCTCTGACGAAGAAACGACACCGAACTTCTCTGAACTTTCTGAATTTTACTGAAAGTGCAAAGTAACAGTGCCGGCCAGGTGTTCGACAGAATGATTCTGGCCTCTAGGGATTTTTCCTTGAGCTGGTTTTGGTGGAGTGGTCTCTCATTGCAACTAGAGGTTGTCTGAATTTTTCTAGAATTTTTGGGGGAAGTGTAGATATTAATTTCACCAAATTTGGCAAATCTGGTCCAAACTTGCAGAGGCTGAAACTTGAAAATTTTGAAAAGAAGAAGAGTGGATCTTGATGGTTCTAGGTTGTGGGTGCTAAGGACTATCCAGAGGAGTTGGTTTTAGATCAAAACTCAAAGGAAATTAGGTACTTGCTTTGCAAATCACCTAGGCTTAAAATAATTGACAGAAATGTTTTGGGGAATAGATTAAATGAAATAAAATCCAAAAATGGGTTGGACTTGTTGGAACAGAATGAAAATGAGGTCGATTCACACAAAAACTTCAAATAACATCATTGGGTTTTTGCATAAAGTTGAATCATATGCTACTACCAACATCCCATAATTTTGGTGGAGGCTAGAAAGAAATATTTAAATGGGTTGTAGTGAAAAATTGCACTCTAGACCAGAGAAGAAAATTGGGTGCAGAGCTCAAAATATTTCATGAATAAAAGATATTTTTGTATAAAAGTGATTTAAAAACATCACATGACATCTCCAAATTTTTGTTGGAATTTTAAGTGAATTTATCAAATGGTTGTAGTTCAAATATGGCCATATAACCTTGGAAAACCATTTCTCAGGAAAATAAAAACCAAGCAAATTAATTATGTAATTAGTTCTACTAATAAAAGAAGAGTTTTTCTTGAGAGGTTAAACAAGTCCAATAACATATTTGAAAAGTTTTCACTTTGCGGGAAAAACTCCATAATAACAAGAGAGAAAAAGGTTCAAAAATAAAAAGGGAGCCCAGAAAATAAAAGTTTTAATTTCCTGGCAAAAATTTTAATTAATAAAACAAGGTGAAAAATTTGGGGTGTCACATGCAATTTCATATCATAATCCTTGATAAGCTCCAACCATCTCCTTTGTCTGAGATTTAACTCCTTCTGTGTGAAAATGTACTTCAAACTCTTATGATCCGTGTACACCTCACAATGATTTCCAATGAGGAAATGTCTCCATGTCTTCAATGCATGCACTACAGCTGCTAACTCCAAATCATGCGTGGCATAATTTAACTCATGAGGCTTCAGTTGTCTTGAGGCATATGAAACAACTCTCCCTTCCTGCATAAGCACTGCTCCATGTCCTCGACGTGAAGCGTCGCAATACACCTCATAATCCTTGGTCTGGTCTGGCAAAATCAACACTGGTGAGGTAACCAAATGTTTCTTCAACTCCTGGAAACTAGCCTCACATTCCTCTGTCCATATGAACTTGGTATCTTTCTTCAACAACTCCGTCATAGGCTTCGCAATCTTTGAGAAATTCTCAATAAATCTCCGGTAGTATCCTGCGAGTCCAAGGAAACTCCAGATCTCTCCAACTGTTGTTGGGGCTTCCCACTTGGTCACGGTTTCAACTTTAGCGGGATCTACTGCTATACCTTCTCCAGATATAACATGTCCGAGGCATCCTACTTCCTTCAACCAAAACTCACATTTGCTGAACTTGGCATATAATTGATGTTCTCTGAGCTTTCCAAGTACCAACGCAAATGCTCCTTATGTTCCTCTTCATTCTTCGAATAAACTAGGATATCATCAATGAATACTACGACGAACTTATCCAAAAACTCCATAAACACTTTGTTCATCATGTTCATAAAATAGGCAGGTGCGTTAGTCAGACCAAATGACATAACGGTATACTCATACAGCCCATACCTGGTGGTAAAAGCTCTTCGGAATATCCTATTCTCGAATCTTCAACTGGTGGTATCCTGATCGCAGATCGATCTTGGAAAATACCTTAGCTCCTTGCAATAGATCAAACAGATCGTTGATCATTGGTAGCGGGTACTTGTTCTTGATCGTTACTTCATTCAATCCTCGATAATCAACAACCATCCTTAACGATCCATCCTTCTTCTCCACTAGAAGTACTGGCGATCCCCAAGGCGAAGAACTTGGGCGAATATATCCTTTATCCAGTAACTCCTTAATCTGCTTCTTAATTTCCACCAGATCCTTTGCTGGCATCCTATATGGTCTCTTTGATATTGGCCCTGTGCCTGGCAATAGCTCAATCAAAAACTCAATATCTCTATCCGGTAGCATGCCTGGCAACTCCTCTGGAAATACATCAGGGAAATCCCATACCACTGGTACTTCCTCCTGCACAACTCCTGTTAGGCAATTTACTTGAGTCCTCTTTGGCACATGCCGGGATACATACTTGATCCTTCTCCCTTCTGGGGTGGTAAGCAAAATTGACTTACTAGCACATCCAATATTCCCTTCATACTTTGATAACCAATCCATGCCTAATATCACATCCAATCCTTGAGATTCCAATACTATTAGGTCTGAGGGAAAAACATAGTTACCAATCCTTAATGGTAACCGATCACACCATAGACTAGCCACATACTCTGCTCCGGGCGAGGTTACTAACATGGGTGACCTAAGGGCTTGGGTTAGTAGGTTATACTTATCCAGAAATCCCCTTGAGATGTATGAATGCGATGCACCAGTATCAAAAAGAACGAGTGCAGTAAATGACTTAACCAAAAACTTACCTATTACTGCATCGGGCTGAGCTTCAACCTCCTCCACGCTAACGTGGTTCACCTGTCCCCTGTTAAGAAGGTTCGGCTTCTTCCCAAAACTTCCATTGCTATTTCCATTTTGTAATTCAGGACATTCATTGGCATAATGTCCTGTCTTCGAACACTTAAAGCAAGTAACTTGGCTTAGGTCCTTCTTGGCTGGGGTTGAGGGGTTGGTGCGGTTCTGGCCGTTGCTTCCTCCATTGCCATTACCATTCTTGGTGCCATTGTGATTGTGCGAGCTACCTCCTCCATGGGTATGCTGAAAATGTCCTCCCGGTCTAGGGGTAAAACGTGGCTTCTGCTGAGCTCCTGAATTATGCTTTCCTTGTCCATACTTCCTCTTGCGATTCTCAATATGCTGCTGCTTCCCTTCAATCATAAGAGCACGATCTACCAACTCCTGGTAGTTGTTGAAGGTGGCTACCATCAACTGCATGCTCAACTCATCATTCAGTCCTTCTAGAAACTTTTCCTGCTTAGCTGCATCCGTAGCAACGTCATCTAGGGCATAACGTGCTAGCTTACTAAATTCCTCCACATACTAGCCAACTGTCCATCCTCCTTGGCGCAAGTTGCGAAACTCACGCTTCTTCATGGCCATAGCTCCTGTTAAAACATGGGCAGTACGAAAAGCCTGCTGAAACTGGTCCCATGTGACAGTGTCTACTGGGAAAGTGGCTATGAAATTCTCCCACCATGATGTCGCGGGTCCTTCTAACTGATGTGCGGCAAACTTCACCTTCTCCGCATCTGTGCATCCTGCTGTGGTCAACTCCCTAGCTGTCTTGCGGAGCCAATCATCTGCTACTATCGGCTCAGTGCTAGTGGAAAACACCGGTGGATTCAGCCTAAGAAAACGGCCTAAGTGGTCAACAGGTGGTGGTGGTGGTGGTGGGTTGTTGTTGTTGTTCCCCTGATTCTGATTCTGGACTAGCAATTGCATCAATGTGTTCTGCTGCTGGATCAACTGGGTGAGCTCCGGTGGGAAGGCAAATCCGGGGTCACGTCTCAGAGGCATCTGAGGGTTTAGAAAAGATGAGATATAAGAATAGAGGGGGTCTAAAGAGAAAACACTACCCATATGCACATGAGGCAAAAGCAAACAATTCACTTCAATCAATCAAACAAAGGCATACAATCGATCTATCTATCGCAAAAGTGCTCGGACTACTATATTTACATGGCGGACTACTACTACTAATGTGGTGGTCTACTAGAAATATTCTACGGTCGTTGACTCCATGATATCTGCTCCAGCTTCATCAACATAGTCATCATCGCTACTATCTGCTTCCGAGTCGGTGCCGTCGATGATGATGTAGTCTTCCGGGCTAATCTCCTGAGGTTCTTCGTCTTCATCTACTGGCGTAGGGTCTCCCATAAATATTCCAATCTTCTTGATCAGGTCGTCATTGTTCTCCACCAATACTTCAATTTCCTCTTCATAATCTTCATGTGTAGCCTTGAGTTCTTCCTCCAGTTCGTTGATTCTAGTCTTTGCCTTCTTCAGGTCTATCATGTCAGCGCACATCTGGTTGTCCTGTCGTCGAATGTGCTGGTTTAAGTCCTGGATAAAAGCTGCGGTTGATCTATCCTTCCTGGTGCTGATCATCTCCCAGTGTTCATCTTGGCGCCCACAAATCTGGTAGGTAGTATCCTTGAGATCCTTGCGGCAGACTTCTCCAATGCGTCCCATAGCGATGTGAGCTGCCATGCTCTTTCCTAGACTCCAAGTTGGTGCATCAAAAGAAAATTCTATGGGCTCAATGACTGGCATGAACGTCCTTCCTGGTACTTGAACTTGAATCATCCAGTGCTCTTCTTCAGGTAAAGTGGTGTTGTAGGTTCCCGTGAAGCTTGGTACTCCTATGTTCAGGTATCTAATGACTTCCTTCAAGTGTCGTCCAAAGGGTGTATCTTCATCCGGTTGTGTGAACTTGTTCCTTGCATCCGCCATCCTAAAGAGTAGAAAAGATGAGAGGTCAGAAGAGAAGAGAGTGAATAGTGATCTAGGTCTTTAGCTTAGTGGTCGCGTCCTACAGTCAGTGTGTGCTCTGATACCATCTCTGTAGCGACCAGACCTCAAATAGTCAGATCTCTGTGCTCCGGTGTCATCCCTGGATCAGTAATGCTGACACCACACAGTACTCGGAGGATTTATAGCAGAGTAGCAATCACACACTTATTACATCAAGTGTCTCAAAAGAGAACTTATTACAATAAATATGGCTTAAGGCCATCTAATAACGATAACAGCGGAAGGCTTGGAAGATAAGTGAGTCCATCAACTCCAACGGCATCACTGAGGATAGGACCCCGACCTAAAACTCCTTAATCGTCGTCTGAAAAGTCTGCAACATTAACGTTGTAGCCCGAAAACGGGTCAGCACATGGAATATGCTGGCAAGGTAACACATAGAGAGTAATGGAATGACACAGCTATACTATATGCATATTTGGCTGGTGGAAAGCTCTATGGTTACAGTTTTGCATAAAGCCAATTTTTCCCTACTACAAAGGAATAAAATTTAATTACTATCATGGTGGTTGTTAAACATTTAGAATGGCTGACAACATTCTCAATCCCAATTAAGCATCATCATTAAACATAACCCAACAAAATTAATTTAGAGTAACTGTTGAGATTCACATGAAAATCCAAGTACTAGATACTCAAGATGTCCATAACCGGGGACACGGCTAACCATGATTAGTTTATTACACTCTGCAGAGGTTTGCGCACTTTTCCCCACAAGACTCGATCGCCTCCGTTTGTTTTCTCGCACTACATGGTGTTTGAGAAGACGTATGACCGAGACATAGTCTTTCAGAAGCGCTAGCACCTTACGATGGGTAGACCATACCACCTACATCCCCTACATCTGCTAGTCTACCACTGTAAGAGTTCGCACGACTTAGTCAACTATGCTAGAGCCCATAATAGCTTGTGGCTGCACACAGAAGTTTCTAGTATGAATAGTCTCATGATCTCTTTGAGCCTGGGTGGCGGTCCAAAAGAAAACATGCAAGTCCTGGAATACCCAGGTGCCTCAATCCACCCAGATGTGTGTTTAAGTTGCCACCTTAGATAAACCATTAATTAACAATCTCACATCTGTCATGGATTTCACTCACCCAATCCACGTCTACTAGCATAGCATGGCATAATAAGCAAACGTAGAAGTAACTCCCAAAGGTTTGATAATAAACAGGTAATAGGTACTACCTCATCTACTTCCCATCCCACAATTTAATTAGATCCTAATCATGCAATGTGTGAGCATTGATCTAATGCAATAAAACTGGGTAGTAGAAAAGGTATGATCAAAGTGTTACTTGCCTTGCTGATGATCCGCGAAACCTAATGATTCGAAGTAACAGGCGGCGCACTCTGGGTACTCTATCGCAGACAAACAAACAAGCATACAATAAGTACTCATCTAATGCACAGGTAAAACTCAAATAAGAGATCTAACCAGAAGGTTCAACTTAAGAACTCCGGTTGGCAAAAAGAATCAAATCGAACAAAACAACGAAAGACGAACGGTGAAAGAAAACAACTTCGTTCTAGTAATCTGGATCTAGGGCAAATTTTACAGTAACAAAAACTTGTTTAAGTTTGTCAAACGGATAGAGGGTTTCGAGACGAATCCCTAGGCGCTTGAATCGCCTGATTCCGATAAACGAGCGAAAAGTTAAACTAAAACGAAAATCAGATCAGGAATCGCGATTAGAAAAATCGTGGATTTAATCCGAGAAAAAGAAAAATGACGAACGCCGAATTTTTTTTCTCTCTTTTTTTTCGGCACGAAAATCGAGGCGCGACGAACCTCGGGCGGCGGGATCCTCGGCGGCGGCTCCAGCGATGCGCGCGGATCGAGGCGGGGCTAATGGGCTGGGGCGGCTCGGGGCGGCGCTATTTAAAGGCTGCCCCCGGGCGGTGTCCCGCTCGGGTACGGCCTGAAGTTGGTTTGTTTTTTTAATTATTCCGCTCGGAAGAAAAAATAAAAATAAATACTAAACAGACTTCAAAAATTCCGTAATAAATTTTCACGGGCTTATAAAATCAAGCCGCACAAGGTGAACATTTATTTGGGCCCAAAATGCAATTTTGAAAAACGCACATTTTTTCCTAAATTCAAATAAAACACTAAAAAACTCCGAAATAAAATCTTATTTGATTTTATTATTAAATCCTCAATATTTCTTTATTTTGGGAAAGTCATTTTATTCCCTCTCTCATATTTTTGTAGTAGAAATAATTGATGATAAAATAAAAAAAATCAAATGATCCTATTCTCAAAATTTGAGAGAACTCAAATATGAAAATAACGAAATCCCCAACTCTCTCCGTTGGTCATTGAGTTGCGTAGAATTTCTAGGATCAACCAAAATGCAAAGTAAAATATGATATGCATGATGATCTAATGTATAACATTCCAAATTGAAAATTTGGGATGTTACATCGCGCGAGCCCCTTATACCTGCACAAAACAAATAAATCCTTTCAACCAACGCGATAAGGGGTTGTCAATCCCTACATGGACACTTGCGAGAGTGAGATCTTATAAATATGATAAGATACTATTTTTGGTATTTTTATGATAAAGATGCAAAGTAAAATAAAAGCAAAGTAAAAAAGCAAAGGAAATGACTATGATTGGAAGATTAATATGATGAAGATAGACCCGGGGGCCATAGGTTTCACTAGTGGCTTCTCTCAAGAGCATAAGTATTCTACGGTGGGTGAACAAATTACTGTTGAGCAATTGACAGAATTGAGCATAGTTATGAGAATATCTAGGTATGATCATGTATATAGGCATCACGTCCGAGACAAGTAGACCGACTCCTTCCCGCATCTACTACTATTACTCCACTCATACACCGCAATCGAGCATGCATCTAGAGTATTTAGTTAATGAAAATAGAGTAACGCCTTAAGCAAGATGACATGATGTAGAGGGATAAACTCATGCAATATGATGAAAACCCCATCTTGTTATCCTCGATGGCAACAATACAATACGTGCCTTGCTGCCCCTACTTTCACTGGGAAAGGACACCTCAAGATTGAACCCAAAGCTAAGCACTTCTCCGATTGCAAGAAAGATCAATCTAGTAGGCCAAACCAAACTGATAATTCGAAGAGACTTGCAAAGATAACCAATCATACATAAAAGAATTCAGAGAGGATTCCAATATTATTCATAGATAGACTTGATCATAAATCCACAATTCATTGGTCTCAACAAACACATCGCAAAAAGAAGATTACATCAAATAGATCTCCACAAGAGAGGGGGGAACATTGTATTGAGATCTAAAAATAGAGAAGAAGCCATCTAGCTAATAACTATGGACCCGTAGGTCTGAGGTGAACTACTCACACTTCATAGGAGGGGCTATGGTCATGATGTAGAAGCCCTCCGTGATCGATACCCCCTCCGGCAGAGCTCCGGAATAGGCCCCAAGATGGGATCTTGTGGATACAGAATGTTGCGGCGATGGAATTAGGGTTTTGGCTCCGTATCTGATTGTTTGGGGGTACGTAGGTATATATAGGTGGAAGGAGTACGTCGGTGGAGCAATAGGGGGCCCACGAGGGTGGAGGGCGTGCCTGGGGGGTAGGCGTGCCCCCCTGCCTCGTGGCCTCCTATTTTGTTTCTTGATGTAGGGTCCAAGTCTCCTGGGTCTTGTTCGTTGAGAAAATCACGTTCCTGAAGGTTTCATTCTATTTGGACTCCGTTTGATATTCCTTTTCTTCGAAACCCTAAAATAGGCAAAAAAACAATTCTGGGCCGGGTCTCCGGTTAATAGGTTAGTCCCAAAAATAATATAAAAGTGGATAATAAAGCCCAATAATGTCCAAAACAGTAGATAATATAGCATGGATCAATCAAAAATTATAGATACGTTGGAGACGTATCAAGCATCCCCATGCTTAATTCCTGCTCGTCCTCGATTAGGTAAATGATAAAAACAGAATTTTTGAGGCGGAGTGCTACTTGGCATAATTTTAATGTAATTCTTCTTAATTGTGGTATGAATATTCAGATCCGAAAGATTCAAGATAAAGGTTTAATATTGACATAAAAATAATAATACTTCAAGCATACTAACAAAGCAATTATGTCTTCTCAAAATAACATGGCCAAAGAAAGTTATCCCTACAAAATCATATAGTCTGGCTATGCTCCATCTTCACCACACAAAATATTTAAATCATGCACAATCCCGATGACAAGCCAAGCAATTGTTTCATACTTTTGGTGTTCTCAAACTTTTTCAATATTCACGCAATACATGAGCGTTAGCCATGGATATAGCACTATAAGTGGAATAGAATGGTGGTTGTGGAGAAGACAAAAAGGGGGAAGATAGTCTACATCAACTAGGCGTATAAACGGGCTATGGAGATGCCCATTAATAGATATCAATGCGAGTGAGTAGGGATTGCCATGCAACGGATGCACTAGAGCTATAAGTATATGAAAGTTCAAAAAGAAACTAAGTGGGTGTGCATCTAACTTGCTTGCTCACGAAGACCTAGGGCATTTTGAGGAAGCCCATCATTGGAATATGCAAGCCAAGTTCTATAATGAAAAAATCCCACTAGTATATGAAAGTGATAACATAGGAGACTCTCTATCATGAAGATCATGGTGCTACTTTGAAGCACAAGTGTGGTAAAAGGATAGTAACATTGTCCCTTCTCTCTCTTTTATCTCGTTTTTTGGGCCTTTTCTCTTTTTGTTGGCCTCTTTTCTTTCTCATTTTTTTTATTTTTCATCCAGAGTCTCATCCCGACTTGTGGGGGAATCATAGTCTCCATCATCCTTTCCTCACTGGGACAATGCTCTAATAATGATGATCATCACACTTTTATTTTTCTTACAACTCAACAATTACAACTCGATACTTAGAACAAAATATGACTCTATATGAATGCCTCTGGCGGTGTACCGGGATATGCAATGAATCAAGAGTGACACGTATGAAAGAATTATGAATGGTGGCTTTGCCACAAATATGATGTCAACTACATGATCATGCTAAGCAATATGACAATGATGAAGTGTGTCATAATAAACGGAACGGTGGAAAGTTGCATGGCCATATATCTCGGAATGGCTATGGAAATGCCATAATAGGTAGGTATGGTGGCTGTTTTGAGGAAGGTATATGGTGGGTGTATGATACCTGCGAAAGGTGCGCGGTATTAGAGAGGCTAGCAAAGGTGGAAGGGTGAGAAAAGTGCGTATACTCCATGGACTCAACATTAGTCATAAAGAACTCATATACTTATTGCAAAAATCTACAAGTTATCAAAGCAAAGTATTACTCGCATGCTCCAAGGGGGATAGATTGGTAGGAAAAGACCATCGCTCGTCCCCGACCGCCACTCATAAGGAAGACAATCAAAAAATAAATCATGCTCCGACTTCATCACATAATGGTTCACCATACGTGCATGCTACGGGAATCACAAACTTTAACACAAGTATTTCTCAAATTCACAACTACTCAACTAGCATAAATCTAATATCACCATCTTCATATCTCAAAACAATTATCAAGCATCAAACTTCTCAGAGCATTGAACACACTCATAAGGAAGTTATTTTACTATTCTTGAATTCCAAGCATATTAGGATTATTTAAGCAAATTACCATTCTATTTAAGACTCTCAAAATAATCTAAGTGAAGCATGAGGGATCAATAGTTTCTATAAAACAAATCCACCACCATGCTCTAAAAGATATAAGTGAAGTAGTAGAGCAAAATTATATAACTCAAATGATATAAGTAAAGCACATAGAGTATTCTAACAAATTCCAAATCATGTATGGCTCTCTCAAAAGGTGTGTACAGAAAGGATGATTGTGGTAAACTAAAAAGCAAAGACTCAAATCATACAAGACGCTCCAAGCAAAACACATATCATGTGGTGAATAAAGTATAGCTCCAAGTAAAGTTACCGATAGAAGTAGACGAAAAGAGGGGATGCCTTCTGGGGCATCCCCAAGTTTGGATTTTAGGTGTCCTTAGATTATATTGGGTGTGCCATGGGCATCCCGAAGGTTAGGCTCTTGCCACTCCTTATTCCATAATCCATCAAATCTTTACCTAAAACTTGAAAACTTCACAACACAAAACTTAAAGTAGAAAATCCCATGAGCTCCGTTAGCGAAAGAAAACAAAAGACCACTTAAAGGTACTGTAATGAACTCATTATTTATTTATATTGGTGTTAAACCTACTGTATTCAAACTTCTCTATGGTTTATAAACTATTTTACTAGCCATATATTCATCAAAATAAGCAAACAACACACGAAAAACAGAATCTGTCAAAAATAGAACAGTCTATAGTAATCTGTAGCTAGCGCAAGATCTGGAACCCCAAAAATTCTAAAATAAATTGCTGGACGTGAGGAATTTATATGTTTATCATCTGCAAAAATAATTAACTAAATATCACTTCCCAAATAAAATTGGCAGCAGTTCTCGTGAGCGCTAAAGTTTCTGTTTTTTACAGCAAGATTAACAAGACTTTCCCCAAGTCTTCCCAACGGTTCTACTTGCACAAACACTAATTAAACAAAAAAACACAACCTAAACAGAGGCTAGATAAATTATTTATTACTAAACAGGAGCAAAAAGCAAGAAATAAAAATAAAATTGGGTTGCCTCCCAACAATCGCTATCGTTTAACGCCCCTAGCTAGGCATGAAAAGCAAGGATAGATCTAGGTATTGCCATAATAATAAGATAGATCATTAAAACTCATTTCATATTCTCTACGTTCGGCAGCAAGTTTTCTTTGAGGCAAGCAAAAGTAATCAAAAGGGCTAAATTTAATGGGGAAAAGTCCCCAAGATCAACCTTGGGAGGTATAGGTTCCTCCTTTGGTCCTTCGTATTGCACAACCAATTCATCATTATAAGCATTCTTTTGACAGAACTTTGTGAGCCTATATTCAAGAGAATATCCTAGTTCGTTATTTCGAATGGCCAAATCATTATTAAGCTCATAAATTCTATCAACTAAAACATTGGAAGGAACCCTTTTTCTAAGATTTTCATTGAAAGCAACATAGTCTAGAGATTGAAAACACATTATTTCTTCTTCATCAAAAAGGATAGCCTCTATGGGAGGACGGCAAGCGTCCACCCTATAATGCGCAAAGATTTCTTTGGCCTCTTTTATTATGAATCTAAACTCATGAGCCAAAAAGATAGTAGCGGCACGCTTAATAGAAGAATTCTCAATATTAGAAAATTCTAGGAAAATCCTTTGTATGCAAGGATGCATGTGCATGAATTGTCTTTCAAGTTCAACTACAAGCATGGCAATAGCATCCGCAAGACTACTAGTTCTGTGAAGGATAGAACTACCCATAGAAGGTAAAGCACCAGCACAAGTAAAGAAATCTTGAATAACTCCTTTTCCAATAATATTACCACTACCAACACGGAATTTTTTGTGTGTAAGATGGGTGGTTCTTTAGGAGGAGCATCAGAATTTTTCATGATATTATTATTGTCCATATCGACAATAATTTCCCCAATTTCAGACATAACGGAAGAAGGTGCAAAGGAAAAAAGAGGCAAATAGAGAAAGAGAGGGAGGATAGAGAGAGAGAGAGGGCGAATAAAACGGCAAGGGTGAAGTGGGGGAGAGGAAAATGAGAGGCAAATGGCAAATACTGTAATGCGGGAGACAGGGATTGTGATGGGTACTTTTGCGTAGACTCCCCGGCAACGGCGCCAGAAATCCTTCTTGCTACCTCTTGAGCACTGCGTTGGTTTCCCCGAAGAGGAAGGGATGATGCAGCAAAGTAGCGTAAGTATTTCCCTCAGTTTTTGAGAACCAAGGTATCAATCCAATAGGAGGCTACGCGCGATTCCCTCGTACCTGCACAAAACAAATAAATCCTCGCAACCAACACGATAAGGGGTTGTCAATCCCTACACGGCCACTTACGAGAGTGAGATCTGATAGATATGATAAGATAATATTTTTGGTATTTTTATGATAAAGATGCAAAGTAAAATAAAAGCAAAGTAAAAAAAAAGCAAAGGAAATGACTATGTATTGGAAGATTAATATGATGAAGATAGACCCGGGGGCCATAGGTTTCACTAGTGGCTTCTCTTAAGAGCATAAGTATTCTACGGTGGGTGAACGAATTACTGTTGAGCAATTGACAGAATTGAGCATAGTTATGAGAATATCTAGGTATGATCATGTATATAGGCATCACATCCGAGACAAGTAGACCGACTCCTGCCTGCATCTACTACTATTACTCCACTCATCCACCGCAATCCACCATGCATCTAGAGTATTTAGTTAATGAAAACAGAGTAACGCCTTAAGCAAGATGACATGATGTAGAGGGATAAACTCATGCAATATGATGAAAACCCCATCTTGTTATCCTCGATGGCAACAAAACAATACGTGCCTTGTTGCCCCTACTGTCACTGGGAAAGGACACCGCAAGATTGAACCCAAAGCTAAGCACTTCTCCCATTGCAAGAAAGATCAATCTAGTAGGCCAAACCAAACTGATAATTCGAAGAGACTTGCAAAGATAACCAATCATACATAAAAGAATTCAGAGAGGATTCAAATATTATTCATAGATAGACTTGATCATAAATCCACAATTCATTGGTCTCAACAAACACATCGCAAAAAGAAGATTACATTGAATAGATCTCCACAAGAGAGGGGGAGAACATTGTATTGAGATCCAGAAAGAGAGAAGAAGCCATCTAGCTAATAACTATGGACCCGTAGGTCTGAGGTGAACTACTCACACTTCATCGGAGGGGCTATGGTGATGATGTAGAAGCCCTCCGTGATCGATGCCCCGTCTGGGGGAGCTCCGGAACAGGCCCCAAGATGGGATCTTGTGGATACGGAAAGTTGCGGCGGTGGAATTAGGGTTTTGGCTCTGTATCTGATCATTTGGGGGTACGTAGGTATATATAGGAGGAAGGAGTACGTCAGTGTAGCAACAGGGGGCCCACGAGGGTGGAGGGCACGCCTGGGGGGTAGGCGCGCCCCCTACCTCGTGGCCTCCTCTTTTGTTTCTTGACGTAGGGTCCAAGTCTCCTGGGTCTTGTTCGTTGAGAAAATCACGTTCCCGAAGGTTTCATTCCGTTTGGACTCCGTTTGATATTCCTTTTCTTCGAAACCCTAAAATAGGCAAAAACAACAATTCCGGGCTGGGCCTCCGGTTAATAGGTTAGTCCCAAAAATAATATAAACGTGGATAATAAAGCCCAATAATGTCCAAAATAGTAGATAATATAGCATGGAGCAATCAAAAATTATAGATACGTTGGAGACGTATCAAACGGCCTTGTGTTCGACCAGCCACGGTCGAAATAGGATCATGTTCATCGGAAGGGGTTTGGTGTACCGCAAAAGGGATGGAATGGACCTCCTATGGTGGAAACGGGGTCCTGTTAATCGGGAGGAGTGTGGCGTACTGCAAAACGGAGGAAACAGACTTGTGTTGTAGCGCTACGGTTAAAATGGGGGTCCTATTCATCGGGAGGGGTGTGGCGTACCGCAAAACAGGACTCCACGGGATACTGTTTATCTCCACCGTCGACTGCCTCCACGGGCCACTGTTTATCCACCCTCGACCTCCTCCGACTGTTCATCCACGGGCTCCTATTCATGCAGCCTCCACCGCGCGCTCCTCCACCGCTACTGTTCAACCAGCCCTCTCCACAGGGTCCTGTTCAACTACCCCTCCACGGGCTATTGTTTATCCAGCCCTCCACCGGCAACTATTCAACCAGCCCTCCACGGGTTCTTCCTGTTCATCCAGCCCTCCACGGGGTCCAGTTCATCCAGCCCTCCACGGGGTCCTGTTCATCCACCGGCTCGATCGATTGGGGTACTGTTCATCTAGTGGCAACGACCTCTACTACCACAGTGTCCTGTTCATCCAAACCCCCACCGGGAACTGTTCATCCAAAGCCCCCAACAACGCTCACTGTTTGTAACACCTCAAGACCGGCGCTCCAGATGCCTTCCATGTTTTCCGAGTTTTGTCATGTGATTTGTTTTGCTTGTTGCATTCATCATTGCATATTTTGCATTGCATCATGTCAACTTGCACCCCTTTTAAAAATTCAACCAATTAAATTGTATGGATCTTCGATTCATTTAAATCGAGGGATATTCACTATGGTGATTTCTCTTTAAAACAGATTCTCCCAATATTTTAGGGAGCTACTATAAAATATCCCATTAGTTTGGAACCACCCCTCAAACACACTTGCATTTTTAATTCCATGCATATTCTATTCCAAGTTCGTTCCCAAACTTTGCCCTTAATTCTTTTATTTTATTCCCAAGCTCCATGGTAATTCTCAAAATATTTGGAGTCTCGTAAAGCGTAGCCTCCATTCAAACTCCTTGGCTCAAGTCAACTTGTTTGGGTTTAACTTCTCCTAATTTGTTGGAACCACTTTTGTTGGGGTGGAAATATTCCATAAAGCCATACAAAAATGTCTCATAATTTTGTTCGTCTCCATGGCCTCTTCTTTTAATTATATTTGGCCTATCCCTTTTGCTGAAAAGAGAAATTAAGAGAGAGGGAGAGAGAAGAGAGTCCAGCCCACCCAGGCCTCCCAGCAGCCTGCTAAGGCCTAGGCCCATCTGACACATCTATACCTGTAACCCTAGCCTCACTCGACCCCCTCTCCCTCGTTCCCCTGCTCGCGCCGCCACACACACAACACACACACATGCAGAGGGGCAGCGCCCCATGCCCGATCCCCTTGACTCCTACCTTGGCCTCCGTCCATGGCGTCCGCGCCGACGACCCTGTAGGCCGCTACCCTACTGCCATGTCCCGCCGCTGCCGCACGCCAAGTCCCACGCCGCTGTCATTGTCACGACCTACATCGGTCCCTGCCGCGCCCCTTCATCGAGCAGCCAAAGCAGCACGTCACCGGATCCCGTCCGCTGCGACTGGGAGCGCAGCCGCCCTCGACCCGCCTCACCGTCGTCCATGGCCACGCCTTCACCAAGTGCCAGCGCAGCCTCACCGCATCCTGCCGTTCTCCTTCGTCGCTGGACCCGCGCCGTCCTCTGCTTCCTCTACGCCGAACATGAGCCACCTCGCCCGCGCGTCTCCTCCACCAGTAGCCTGCAATGCCCGAGGAAAGCCGAGCTCCTCCCGGTCCCCATGGTGGCTACTTCCCCTGCCCCGAGCTTCCCTGCAGCCGACATCCAAGTCTCGCGCCGCCATGACCTCGCTGCATCTCGCACCGCTGATCATGGCCTGCACCAACCTCCTCCTCCACCGTCAAGTCCGCCGTTCCCCGTCGTACCGTCGCTGGAGTTCACGCAGAAGGCCCACTGCAACCTCACCTTCGGCCATGCCCTTGCCTTCCTATACTGTTGTCGCTGGACGCCAAGACCACTGCTACACCTGTACATCACGCCATTGTTCGCTGCACGCCAAGACGCAGCCCCGAGGCCTCCATGCTCGCTGCCAAATACCACCTTGGCACAACTTGCATCCCATGGTTCTGTGATCCTCATTCGCACGCCAAGACTGGACCCATCAAGTACCCTGTGGATGCGCCAGGTGTCACGATGTCGCATAAATTTCTTCTTGGCGTGTACGACTACGCGGATTCGCCAAGTACCACGACATCCGGAGCCCCTTTGAAATGTAAAGTTCGACTACCATCGCAAGAGTGAGACCGACAAATCTGAAGACCCCAAGTACCACGACAACCGCGAAGGGTTTCAAGTCCGTCAAGTTCCTCTACCGATGACTCGAACAGCTATGAACTGTGTGCTCCTACCATCGACACCCGAAGGACTCAGATTCGTCAAGTTCCCCTTGTTATATCTTTGCTTGCTAGTTGTTCGCTCTATCGCTATGTCGCGCTACCTACCACTTGTTATATCATGCCTCCCGTATTGCCATGTCAAGCCTCTAACCCACCTTCCTAGCAAACCGTTGTTTGGCTATGTTACCGCTTTTGCTCAGCCCCTCTTATAGAGTTGCTAGTTGGAGGTGAAGTTTGTTCCATGTTGGAACATGGATATATTGGGATATCACAATATCTCTTATTTTAATTAATGCATCTATATACTTGGTAAAGGGTGGAAGGCTTGACCTTATGCCTGGTGTTTTGTTCCACTCTTGCTGTCCTAGTTTCCATCATGCCGGTGTTATGTTCCTTGATTTTGTGTTCCTTATGCGGTTGGGTGTTACGGGAAACCCTTGACAGTTCGCTTTGAATAAAACTCCTCCAGCAAGGCCCAACCTTGGTTTTAACATTTGCCACCTAAGCCTTTTTCCCTTTGGTTCTGCAGACTCAAGGGTCATCTTTATTTTAATCCCCTGGGCTAGTGCTCCTTTGAGTGTTGGTCCAACCCGTCAACCGCCGGTGGCCACCAGGGGCAACTCTGGGCTGGCCTACCGAGAGTTTGGACAATCCGGTGTGCCTTGAGAATGAGATATGTGTAGCTCCTATCAGGATTTGTCGGCACATTCGGGCGGCTTTGCTGGTCTTGTTTTACCATTGTCGAAATGTCTTGTAACTGGAATTCCGAGCCTGACCGGGTCTTCCCGGGAGAAGGAATATCCTTCGTTGAGCATGAGAGCTTGTGACGGGCTAAGTTGGGACATCCCTACAGGGTATAAAGTTTCGAGAGCCATGCCCGTGGTTATGTGGCAGATGGGAATTTGTTAATATCCAGTTGTAGAGAACTTGAAACTTCACTTAATTAAAATACGTCAACCGCGTGTGTAGCCGTGATGGTCTCTTTTCGGCGGAGTCCGGGAAGTGAACATGGTTTTGTGTTATGTATGAACGTAAGTAGTTTCAGGATCACTTCTTGATCGCTTCTAGCTTCTCGACCGTTGCGTTGCTTCTCTTCTCGCTCTTATTTGCGTATGTTAGCCACCATATTTGCTTAGCGCTTGCTGCAGCTCCACCTCATTACTTTATCCTACCCATAATCTTAAATAGTCTTGATCTTGCGGGTGTGAGATTGCTGAGTCCTCGTGACTCACAAATACTTCCAAATAGTTGTAGGTGCCGACGATACCAGAGCAGGTGATGCAACCGAGCTCAAGTGGGAGCTCGGCGAGGATCTGGGTCGTTACAATGTGTCATTTTCCTGTTGTTCAGTAGTGGAGCCCAGTCGGGGCGATCGGGGATCTAGCATTTGGGGTTGTCTTCCTTTATTTTGGTTCCGTAGTCGGACCTTTGATTGTACTCTAGATGATGTATGTTTAACTTGTTATTTGTGTGAAGTGGCGATTGTAAGCCAACTCTGTATCCCTTTCTTATTCAGTACATGGGATTGTGTGAAGATTACCCCACTTGTGACTAAACCACCATGCGGCTATGACTCTAAGTCGTGCCTCGACACGTGGGAGATATAGCCGCATCGTGGGTGTTACACTGTTCATCCAGAGGAAGCATCGATCGGCTTCAGTTAGAAGCAGTAGCGAAGGAATCACTCGGGTTCAGTTAATAGTAAGGGATCGATCGACCTCTCGGGTTCAGTAACGTCTTGCTTGCAGTGCAATCACTCGGGTTCAGTTAGAGCCCAATGCCTCGCTCGGGTTCAGTTAGAGCGCAACGCCCCGCACACACGTGCGTACGTACGAGAGAAACGCGCATCGCTCGGCCCCCGACCACCCACCGTAACCCGGGAACTCCCTGATATTTTCCTCGCCCTCGCTTCTACCATGGTTTTTTCCGTCATGGACGGCCCAAAGAATGTCATGCAGCTGCGTCTCCGGGCCGCCCAGGATGAAAAGCCCATTTTCTATCATGATTTTTTGTCATAGAAGTAGGACCCCACCACATCTACGATGATACCGGGTTTTGTCACAATTATCGTCATAGAAGTCTCATAAGTATGACATATTTTTTTTCGTTCGGCCCAAAATGTCACGGATGTGTCTTTTTTTGTAGTGTATGGTGGTGGCTAACCTATATTTATAGTGGCCTTGGTCCTCTTCCCCCAAAATGAAGGCGGGAAGGGATCCCACAACGTCCAAGTTTCATGGGAGACAAATAGTACATCTTATCCTAACTAAAGGTGGTCTTCGCCTGCAAAGCTTCTGGTCATGACGTCGTGGTGGGCTCGGCGATGACCTCCGTCCTGCTGTCCTGGAGGTCTTGGTCTTGTAGCACGGAAATGGAAACCTTTGGATGCCTCGTCGGGATTCTGCTCCTGCGCTTGCCACCTTAGCACCAAAGAGGAGACCTGATGTACTGCGCCCGCAGGTGCCCGCCTGGCCGTGGCCGTCATGGATTACGTCACCTTAACCTCATGAGGTTAGCGCCTGCATAGGAATCTCCGCTCCTCGGGATCTAGACTAGGGAGGCTGCTCCCTCTAGAGGTCTTGGTGTTTTCCTCCTGGCGAGGCTTGGCCCCTCGCGAGGGTCTGGTGTTGTCCATGCTGAAGACGGGCCGTACCAGACCGTTGATGGTGCGACACCATGGGCCGCAGGCAGACAAGTCTGGGTACCTTGGTTCCCAGAACACCAACAATAGCCCCCGGGTCCAAGGCCTCGGGCTTGGCTTCAAGGCGAGGCCAAAGGGCAAGGGCGAAGTTCCACGGGCCCCAACTTCCTACAGACCCTGTTGACACATGGCGCTTGATGGGACATGGGCGTCTCCACTTCTCCATGCTGCCTCGGCGACCGTTTCGATTTGACAATGGCCTGCTGCATGCAAAAAGATCATCATTACTGGGGATCGTGGGAGGCCAGCGGTTGGCCTCCCTCTAGCTATAAATGGGGCGGGGGGGCGGAGTCCCCTGCTCATCTTCGTCTTCTTGCTGCTTGCTCCTTCTTCTTCCTTCCTATTTCATCGTCTGGTCGAAGCATCCATGGCGCCGGTGAGGAGGTTTTCCGGCGGAGAAAGGGAAGGACACCAAGGAGGGGCCAGGCTCGCCGCCGTCCAAGAGAGGTCATGGGCGGCCCCGAAAGCACGCGGTGACTCCGGTGGCAGCCTCTCGGGGGCGCAAGCGCGCCCCTTTGACGGCCGGTGTTGCCTCTGGCAGCCGTTGTAGTGCCGCTTCTCACGGTAGGAGCTGCGCGGACGAGGTGACCTCAGTGATGGGTGGAGGCGCGTGGTGATCGCTCGGCCACCACGGCCACGCTCCCACTCAGCCGACACATCTCCGGAATTCGTCCTGTGGTCTGGGAGGCCAGAGGCATCTGGTTTTAGCTTCCACGTTCCTTCATGGGCGCGCTGCCGGCCCGAGGGCCCGGTGACCTCTGGCTGCAGGCCGACGGTTGCTGCAGCAAGGCCTCATGGGTGGACGTTGAATTCATCGCAGCTGTCAAAGTGTTCCTGAACCACGGGTGGCAGCCGTTTGCCCGCGCGCGTGGCTTTCATGGGAGATGCACCCTCCACTTCAGGTATGACGGCGCCGCGACCCTCTATTTCAGGGTCTTCGGGAAAATGGCCAATGCCTGGGGTGCTGCCCAGAGAGCGACAGCGACGACGAGGATGACAACACTGGTGTCGCCACTGGCGGTGAGCTTGCCCTTGGTGACGGTTGCGCCGCCTCCAGCAGCAGAGGCTCCTCGGTGAAGCAGGACAAGCCGCCATGCCGAAGGGCTTGGACCGGGGAGGATGACGAGCTACATCGCTGGCGCACCTCAATGAAATAGGAGGAAGACTCCGACTGAGCTCGAGCGTTGCTGGAGCCGCTGTAGCCGTGCAGCTTGCTTTTTGTTTCTTTCTTTCTCCTACCTCGAAAAATTAGAAAGCCATCTTGGGGCGTGTAGTGAACCATGGCGCTTGCGCCATAATGCTATGCTCGTTACTTTTATGTTATGTCATGATGTCTGCGTTGCAACTGGGTGTGGTTAGGGTGATATAGCTTGATGTGCTCGCGGTAGACTCCTGAGGGCCCCCTTCTTGGAAACTTGAGGATGGTCAAACCCCCGGAGGCTACATGTGGCTGCAAGGTTAGAAAACCTCACGAGGCGCCATACCTCTCGCAAGACCCCCATCGCGGGTTAATTGTGGCTAGTGTGCCACGTCGTGATGCCTGGAAGCATGGACTTGAGAGGGCGCACATGCCCGTGAGCTCGTTTGAGAGCGTCCTGCGAGGACTAAGGCACCAAAGCTGGGGCAGCAAGGTTTTGGGAAGGTGTGGTCATGGGAGAGCCTAGGCGCACACACCGTACCCAGCCCCCGCACGCGGGATGCGCGAGGAAGAGCGACGGCAAAATTCAAAGGGCGATTACTGCGAGGAGAGAAAAAGAAAGAGATTTCCCGACCCTTGCGAATGAAAGATGCGAAAACTCCAAATTTCATTCAAGAAGTTGCAAAACAACGACATGAAGCAAGCAAAAGAACAGCCGTGTTCGGCACCTAGACTAGTCTTCTTGTCTTCCCACCAGCGCGGAGCATGGGGCCTCGAGTAGGACATGGGTGGGAGCCCCCGTGATGCCCAGGGCGGCACTCAGGAGACCCCGGGGCGTGTACAGCCCCAACTCATTATTATGTGAGAGTGTCACGAGGGGAGATCTTCATTGGCGCAGAGCCTTGGTCATGCATAGAACTTCTGGAGATGTTGGATGTTCCAGGCGTTTTGGATGGGGATCCCGTCCTGCGTCTCCAGGCGCGCCACGCTAGGCTTGGAGACACGGGAGATCCTGAACGAGCGCTCTCGCATGGGTGAGAGCTTATGAAGCCCTTCCCTCGAGAGCACCTGCCTCAGGATGAGATCACCCACCTCGAGTGTCCTGGAGGGGCTGCAGTGATACCGCGACAGCACCTACTGGTACCTCGCTGCACGGAGCAAGGCTTGGCAGTGGCGCTCCTCCCCTAGCACGAGGTCCATCCCCCGCCATGCATCCTGGTCTGCCTCGTCGAATGCCAAGACGCGCCCGGAGGGATGCCTGACCTCATGAGAGAGGACTGCCTCGGCTCCATAGACGAGGAAGAACGGAGTCTCGTCCGTGGGATTGGTTGCGGTGGTGCAGATGGACCACAACACGGACCGGAGCTCATCGAGCCAGCCCCTGCCGCAGGCCTCGAGCTTTTTCTTGAAGGTCCTCGCCTTGAGGCCCCTCAGGACCTCTGCGTTGGCGTGCTCGGCCTGGCTGTTGCTCCGTGGGTGTGCCACCGAAGCATAGCATATCTGCGCTGCAAGGTTAGCACAATATGTTTTGAAAAGGTTGCTCGTGAACCGAGATACATTGTCGGTGATGATGTGGTTACGAACCCCGAAACGACTCACAATGCCCTTGACGAACTTGATGGCTAAGCCAGCTGGGATGGTGCAGACGGCCTCCACCTCCGCCCACTTGCTGAACTTGTCGATGGGGACGGAGAGGTAGCGGTAGCCCCCGCGCGCCTGTGTGAACGGGCCTAGGATGCCCAACCCCTAGACCGCGAATGGCCATGAGAGAGAGAGAGATGGTCTAGAGGCCCTAAGTGGGTTGGTGGATCTGCTTGGCTTGGAACTGACAGGCGTCACAAGATCTTACCAGCTCGGTGGCATCATTGAGCGCCATGGGCCAGTAGAATTCGTTGTGGAATGCCTTGCCCACGAGGATGCGTGATGAGGAGTGATGCACGTAGTCCCCACCATGTATGTCAACCAGCAGCTCGCATCCCTGCTCCCTGGAGATGCATCGTAAAGAAACATCGTTCGGGCACCTTTGGTAGAGCTCGCCGTCCTGCATGCAGTAAGGTGCCCCGGAGCAGGTATGCCTTAAACTCCTCGGTCCAGCACCCCTCCTGAGGCTCGAGCGCAAGGAGCAGGTAGGCTCCCGATGTTGGTCCGCAAGCTGGGGAACCCTAAGGAGGCACCGGCGGGAGCTCCTCCTGAGGCGATGCTGGTCCCGCAACAGGGGAGCTGCCGATGGCTTGAAGAGCCGCTCCTCAAAGACGCCAGGCTCCTGAGGTTGACGTCGGGATGCTCTCTTGGCGATGTCGTCCGCCTATTTGTTCATGCCTCGCGGCACATGCTGCAATTACAATTCCAATCCCAAGAATCGTTCCTCAATTTTGCGTACCTCCTCAAGGTATGCCTCCACGTGCTCGTCCTTTGGCTTGTACACCTTGTTGGAGAAGTTGACGAGGAGCTGGGAGTCGGCCCTGATGGTGAGGCGCCTCACCCCAAGAGCCGCCACAGCCTTGAGGCCAGTGATTAGGCCATCATATTCCATGATGTTGTTGGAGACCTTCTCGCCATGCCGGAAGAAGAGCTGCACAGTGTAGTAGAGCTTGTCCTGGGTGGGCGAGATGAGCACAACTCCAGCCCCCGTGGCCTGACACGCGAACGCACCGCCAAAGTACATGACCCAACCATCCGGTGCTTCATCTCCGGGCGCGAGATAACGGTCCTCGCCCACTTCTCGGTCAGGGGAGTTAGTCCACTCCGCCAGAAAATTGGCGAGGGCCGCACCCTTGATGATTCTGGTGGTGCTGAACTCCAACTGGAACGCATGCAATTCAATGTTCCATTCGGTGACCCTTCCTGCGACGTTAGGGCTCCGGGGTACCCTCTCCAAGGGGTAAGCTGAGACCACCTTGATGGGGTGGCTTTGGAAGTAGTGACGCAGTTTCCGGGAGGCAACAAGGAGTGCGAGCAAGAGCTTTTGTGGCATGGGGTAGCGCGCCCGGGCATCGCGCAACACCGTGCTGACGAAGTACACTGGGTGCTTGACGACGGTCGAAGCGTCGGCAGGGTCCCGTGCCTCCCGAGGTAGGGGAACCTCAGGAGTTTCGTCATCTGATGGAGCAATCGTGGCCACATGAGCGCCATCCTTAGGACTCCCGCTGATCGAGGGGATGGCTGAGGCCTTAGGAGCACAACCCTGAGGCTGCGGCATCTCGGCCGGGTGTGGGGCGCTGCGTTATGTGCCCATAACCAGGTGCTCCTCCCGGACCGCCACGCGGGCTGTGCTAGCTGAGTGAGGTGTGGTGGCCTGGTAGAGCACCAAGGGTTCGAGGGGGCGCGGCGCTACCATCACCGGTGGGCTGGTGAGGAACTGCTTAAGGTCTTGGAAGGCCGCGTCAGCCTCCAGAGTCCACTCAAACATGCCCTTCTTTTTCATCAGCTTGAAGAAAGGGCGGGCGCGCTACCCTAGCTTGGAGATGAAACACCCGAGCGAGGTTACGCAGCCTGCCAGCTTCTGCATCTCCTTGAGGGTTTGCGGCGGACTCATCCTCTATATAGCCTTGACCTTCTTCGGGATGGCCTCAATCCCTCTGTGCGACACCAGGAAACCCAGTAGCTTGCCAGATGGGACTCCAAACTCACATTTTTCCAGGTTTAGTCGCGGGTTCACCTTGCACAGGTTGGCAAATGTCTCCTCAGATCTTCGATAAGGATTCTTGCCTCCCGAGATTTCACCACTATGTCATCGACGTATGCCTCGGTGTTCCTCCCAAGCCGCTGACCCAGTGCAATGTGCATCAGCCACTGGAAGGTTGTCCTGGCATTGCGCAGCCCGAACGGCATGCAGGTGTACCAGTACACCCTACACGGGGTCAGGAAGGTTGTCTTCTCAACATCCTGCACTGCCATCTTGATTTGGTGATAGCCTGAGAAGGCGTCCAGGAAGCACAGTAAATCACACTTGGCGGTGCAATCGACGATCTGATCGATGCATGGGAGAGGAAAAGGGTCTAGAGGACAAGCCTTGTTGAGGTTGGTGAAATCGACGCTTGAAGGCGAGCTTGAGGGCCGAGAGCGCGTCCTTATTATCCCCTGCCATGGTGAGTACACCACTACTTCCCGGCATCTTGATGAGGTTGTAGCCGGGATGAGTCACCACCATGAACTTGGCCAGGGATGGATACCCGAGGATGGCGTTGTATGGGAGGCTGATGCGGGCGATGTCTAAGTCGACAAGCTCGGTGCGGTAGTTATCATGTATGCGAAAGGTGACAGGGATGCGGATATGCCCTAGCACTACAAAAAAATACACTTCCATGATGATACGTGTTTGTCACAGTAGGTCGCTTTTTTTCTCATGCATGTACATGCATGACAAATTTATGACAGAATCAAGATACTCATACCTGTGCTATCGTAGAAGTGTTCCATGACATTACCAAAATTATTATCACGGAAGTGTCCACTTCCATGACGATAAATCGCACGTCACAGAAGTGCTTTCGTCAAGGGTGACTCACACGTGGCATCCACCGTAACGGAACACCGTTAAGCTATCGTGTTGGGTTTTGGATCCGATAACCCGTTAACAGCCCTAACCAATGGGGATTTTCCATGTGTCAAATCATCATTGGCTAGAGGAAACACATGTTGGCTCATCATCGGGACAGATGTCATCCACTCACTGGACAGAAGGCGCCTATGATACGTCGACACGTGACACGGCCCAACAAGTTTAAATGGGCCGGCCCAACTAAAGGCCCACAAGATTTTGCAGACCATAATGGGCCGGCCTAGCTAAAGGCCCACGAGATTTTGCTCACCATAATGGGCTGGCCCAGCTAAAGGCCCACAAGATTTTGCGGGCCATAATGGGCCGGCCTAGGTAAAGGCCCACAAGATTTTTGTGAGCCATAATAGGCCGGCCCAGGTAAAGGCCCACAAAATTCTTGCGGATCATAATGGGCCGGCCCAGCTAAAGGCCCACGAGATTTCGCCGACATTAATGGGTCGGCCCAGCTGTAGGCTCACAAGATTTTGAGGAACCTAGTAGGCCGGCCCGTTAACTGGCTGCCATGTTTTGGGCCAAATGCCAGCCCATATTTGATCCGGTCTATTAATGGTCTGCCACGATCCGGGCCTAATAGTGGCCCATATGAGATCTAGCCCGTTAAAAGCATACCACGTTCTGGGCCAAATTACGGCCCAGATCAGGTCCGGCCCTTTAAGAGGTTTTGGGCCTAATTATGGCCCATATCAGATTCGGCCCGTCAACTGGACACTATGCTTTTGGGCCCACTTGCTAAAGGCCCACTAACTAATTCGGCCTGATATTAGTTTTGGCATGTTAAGGGCCCGTTTAACATTTTGGCCCTATATTAATTTCAGCCTGTTAAAAGCCCGTCATATAGTTGGGCCTAACTATGGCCCGGTTTGCATCCGGCCTGCTCGCAACCGATATCTGATTGGGCCAAACAAGGACCAAGACAATTTTTCGGCCTGTTAAAAGCCCATGATTTGATTCGCACAATCATGGGCCGGGGTTCATTTCGGGTTGCTGCTGGCCGGTGAGCTGATCGACACATTTCAGGCCCAACCTACATCGTGATTGCATGACGGCCCGATTATGTACCATAATTTTACGGTTTGGCCGGTTTACTGCGAAGACAAGATATATATACAGTAAAATAAATGCAGCATAGTGAATAAGAAAAAACATATATTATACAATAAAGAAATTACGACATATTACATCCACTGGGCATCAAAGTTCGCCACTATGATAATAAAGCACAAGCAGACAACAGATTACATACACTGGGCATCAAAGATCGCCACCAGTGCAAATAAACACACTGAGAAAATAATATACAAAACCGACAACACTTCAATAGAGTTCAAGAAAGGTTAGCCCTGCTAGGGAGCCGCAGCGCAAGCAGCTGAGCAAGATGATGAGACTGCGCTTGTTCAACACTTATATCTTCCTCAGTCTGAAAGATAAACAAGTAGATAGATGACATGTTTTGCACATAAAAGTATCAGTGCTGACAATTCATCAAATTTCTTACTGACGAATAAAGTGACACAGTTTAAATTTGCATTAACACAATATGGTATTGTTCAGGTCAAGACATGGCAGGAAATGACATTGTGAAGGAGCTGGCAGCTTCACAACACCACTGGATTACAGATCAAGAACTCATAAGTATTAGTGGTTAGTGTGCTGTCAATTGATACCATTTCAGATTGGCAAATAAAAAGATGGTTTAAATAATAGTAGAATGATATGACATTTTTCATAGTTAAGACATTGCAGAATATGACATTGTGCTGTAGTGGGTAGGTTCACCACACCACTGGATTACAAATGAAGAACAGAAGCATACATGCAGTGCAAAAGAAGATCACTTGCTCTATATAGTTTAATTTACATGGTATGAAGAAGGAACTTGGTTGGACAAATGAAAACTTAAATTGAGAAAGGACGAACTTTTGTTTATGAACTACATATAATAAACATTAAACAAGCAATTTGATGCAAACACCAAAAATAAACAGCTGTTGTAGTCATGCCTAACCAAATATATACAACAAATTCTGAAGGCTTGAGATGGACAAACTTACATTATTGGTGAAGACAGGCTCTATAAAGGCCTTGTCCGTGCGGATGGGGGGGGGGGGAATTCAAGAAGTTTACCACAGAATCTTCTTCAAAAGCATTGCCTTTATTCTACATTTTGTTAAGAGTAAATATAGATGTGATAATATACGAAAAAATGGAGAATATTTAAGATAAGATGAAGAGTGATGCTACATAACCAAGTAGCTATAAATGTAAGTGCAGTGATACAGGCAAAAGGTACAGCCAAGAGCAATGCACAGCTAAACTTCTTCAGTACCAACCTTATGGTAAGAGTAAATATAGATCCGATGTGTAGAAAATGCAGGGCAAAGGAAAATAAGCTGCAGAGTGATGATACATGAACAACTACCTGTCATTATAAGTACACTGATAAAGGACAACATGTACTTACAAGAACAATGCAGAGCTAAAAACATTGGCATTGGATATATTCTACACTAATGTAACCATTCATACAGATCAGATAATTTGGAGCGAACAATTGATAAGCAAGCTATCATGCATACTGTTGTCACATAATGAACCAGGTATGTATGCGAGTACAGTGATACAGGACAACAGGTACTAACAAGAGCAAACCGGAATTCTTCTTCGAGCAGATTTCTTGCAAAAAAGATCCGTAAGGCACATGCGGAAAAGTAGAAGTTCAAAATTTCATGTGATTTCATAGACAATACCTCATCCTGGGAACGAGACCAGTGCATAACAAGGTTTTTCCATTCAATGTCTTCTAAATTTAGCACATGAGACTTCCCCAGAAATTCGTTTATAGACTTGCCATCAAAGTGTGATTTCCTCAGGTAACACCGATACTGCTGCAATGCTTCCTTGAAAAGCACAAGCAAGCTTTGCTCGTCATGACTATCCAGATTGATCCTTGCCTAGTTACAACAATGTAATGTAAATCATTGATGTGTTCAATCAGCAGAAAACATGAAAATAATAACCATGAATAATAGCACTTACACGTAAGTTGGACAGGAAGATGTGAAAATGGTGTTTGTCTTCACAATAATCTTCCCATGATGGGAATATATGCATGTAGTCCCTAACAACATTGAAAGCATTGTCTTTTAAACTGGGAATAAATGGAATGGGGTTCCAATCTGCAGAAATTAGTCGTATCTGCAGTTGGGATAGGTCTTCGGCCGGTGGACTTGATGTAGTTTTTGCTGGAGTGGGATTTTTCTGTGGTACATCTGGTGCTATGGCAAATGAAATCGGTATACTGCTGGAGTGCAGGTCCTGTGTGGTGGGGCTAGTGGTGTGGCCAGTGAAGTATGGGTACAGTCTGCTGGAGTCGGTCCTACGTTTTGTGTCACTGGTTGTACAACCAATATAAGTGGGGTGCTGTCTGATTTCTCTGGCACCACCATGTTTTTCGACGACTTTGCTGGTGCTCCTTCAGGTTCGGCAATCACCCTCTTCCTTTTTGATGTATGATGCACACGAACATCATTTGAGTGGAAAAACATGGTATGATGACAGATGGAATATGTATTGATAATGGATGGGCATGGCATCTCGACATATATGATGAGTAAACTAAGCAGATGGTGGTGCAACAAAGTAGAAGAAATGCAAGACAACATATGCAAGATATGCGCAATAAATAAAGCCTTGCCAAATTAGAACATGCACCTTGATGGGTGAACAGGACAGGCCATCTGCCTTTGACTCCTCGAGGTTAGAATAGTCATTAGGATGATATTCTGAACAAGAATCAACAGGTGGGGAGCGTACTAGTTTCATTGCTTCCAGAATGGCACTCAATGCCTTGCTGCCAATTTTGTAAGTCATTGCAGTGTTCCACAATATTCTTCTGATGCGCGGATTCTGATATTCACTATAATTGCATATAATATCTGAGAACCATGAAAACATAAATAGTTGTGAGATTATCTTTGTAATGCAGATGATATTCTAATATAGGGGCGCCCCTGTAAACACTTGTGTGCTATCACTGGATTCTGATGAGAGAGCTCATGTGTGCTGTAATATGGTGCGTGCATTTATATAATCTGGCACAAGTACACACAAAATAGGCTCCAGAAGTAAGGATAGCTGGAAGATGATAGGTTCATAATATACTATATAGAGAGTTTATTGCCAAACCATGATAACAAGAGCACACAGCAACTAGGCAGATCATAGTGTACATAACAGGGGTACACCATAACCAGGATATATAAATCGGGAAAGTGGAACTGGCTAGAAATTACAGTGTTGTATTGCCGCTAGTAATTGAAAGCCTATCGATCACGTACATGCCAGCTCTATCAGCTATTGACTGCAGATGTCCTTGCTCCCCTTCCTGACAAGGAACATACTGTGCTTCCCATACAGAACATCACATGGGCCGCCGGCCGAACCACCGGCCCCAGTGCCTGTGTTCCTCCACCACCCCACCCCCGCCCCCACCGCGTCGAGTTTTCTTCGTTCGACGAGGCCCCACCACTGCCCCCACAACCACCGTCCCCACCTGAGCCCCTTCGATCGCACCAGCAAACTCCGACGAGCTCTAAAAAATTGACTGACCCAATTTTGAAATTTAGTCTACTGTGATTTAACTAGTGTGGAATATAAAAGGGGAAAACCATAAGCATTGCGAGTATGGTGTTGAGCGTGCCATGGCAGATCTGAAGCTGCAAACCGGATAAAGGCAACTTCACAACCAAGACAACAAATCAGAGTAAAGCAGTGGTGATCTATTTTCTTGCTGCGATAAATAAGTTGAGCAGATACAAAAGAGTACTGCCTCTGGTGTGGCGCCGTGTATGCATCTACTGAGAATTTGACGGTGCTGAAGTAGCGATGGCTATTGGCGGCGTGGAAGCAGATCTAGGAGGGTAGACGGTGGCGGCAGGGTGCGGTGGACGAGACGGTCGTAGGAGCAGCGCCGGCAAGGTGGACGACGACGGGGATGAAGCGAGAGGACGGGATGCAAGGATCCTAGTCCGAAGCCATGGATGAGAGAGGTCGATCTCTTGTAATGGACGGCGGCATCGGGGTATCAGCTCCGGCATGGTGGAGGAGGACGGTGGTGGATGGGGTGGCGGACGGCGGCGGATGGAGGAGGGTGGGGTGGAGAGGGTGTTTTGGCGCCCACTGAGTACGAATGGGGAAAAGGGAGGTAGAGAGGAAGGGGGGAACCATGTATTCAGGGAGCGCTTGTCTCAAATGCGAGGAAATTTACAAATTTAGCCCCCGTTTCAAATTTGTACTACATCACAGCAACACTAGTCGGTTGGGGATAGGACGGTAATCTCGCATAGACCGAATATTTGCCGACGAGAGTTTGTTTTTGGCGCCCACCATGTATGAATATGAATCGGGGAGGGAGTTGATTTCGGCCGAGGACACACCGTGTTTTGGCGCCTACCGTGTATCAATCCGGGTGAGAGGTGGTTACGTCACGTTTGGGTGAAATTACAAACCTACCCCTATCGAAACCTATAGAAATCCAGCATATAGGCTTTGCGTGGCAGGGACAGGCAGTAGTGATTTCCATCTCGCAGATTTTGGTTTCGGGCGGTTACTGCGACATTCCCCGCTTCATTCAAATTTTGCAGAGTGCACGTTTACCGTGCCAACTCAATTCTAATCCCATTTGTATTCTATTTTTTTCAGGCGGGATCCATTTTCAATTGGAATTACATTCTATATACATCATTTTTTATATATACTTTCAAAAGCACAACAAAGAATTCTGCTCCTTTATATGTATAATATGATTTACAAATACAACAATCTCGAAATCTTAAGGTTGAATTCGAAAAAATTTAACCAAATTATGTTCTACTAAAATGTATGGATCAGTAATATCTACATATTAAATAACATAGATGTGCGTGAATTCATATGAGTATGCATGTTTGATAGATCAATTTTGGTTCGAGTATGGATTACATGTATCATCATCTCGGATTCAAATATTTGAATCCCTTTTTTGTTCACTCCTTTCACGCCCATCTCTCTCGCATGCATGCTCCTTCAGGTAGCTATCACTCTCTTTTCTCCAGCTCACCCGCACGCTCACTTCATGTTGCTCCTATCCTCGCAAACATGGTCTCTCGACGTCTCCCTTGAGAAGTGTCACACTCTCCCTATCTTTATAAATTACACGGTTTTCATTATCTCTCACGTCTCTACTGTTCTCTGGTATCACTCGGTACCTAAGTTTCTTTTTCACCGCCAAACACACAGTCTCCACTCGTCTTTCACTTTGTCTTTCTCTCTATGGGATTCTCTCACACACCCTATATGTCTGTACATATGACTCATAACACTAAAATTACTCTCTCTATCTCTCCTGTAGACACAACATTTGTTGCGGTCTCCTTTTCATCTCCATCCCAGACTGACATTATTCATTTGTTTACCGATCAGACAACCCCGACTACCGTCTCCTCTCTCTCTCTCTCACAGACACACACGCACAACTCCTGCTTCCACTCCCCTTCCCGACTACCGTCTCTCTCTCTCACACACAAAACTCTCGCTTTCGCACCCCAACTCGTATTTCTCTCACAAACATTTATCGACTAGCTAGCCTCTAGATAGGTTTATACACCCGCACACTCATGCTTCCACCATTGCATACATGTCTCTCTCCCGCTCCTTGTATCTATGTAGATTTTTCTTCCCTTCTTGAGACACGCCCTCTCGATCGTGCACACACACACTATCGCCTCATTTTAAGCTGGTACCTATCGCATACACACTCCTTGTGTCTTTGTCACACATACACTCCGTCCTCCTCCACTCGCCCTCTCTCTCACACACACATGGGCTTTCTGCAACAACTAGCAAGATGCCCATGCATTGCACGGAACATCAAGATGCATTTGTATGAGTATTTTATCTTGTGGGGGAAAAGGATAAACGACGGAAGGCCTTATTTGCAAAGGTGGAGAGGGGTGTGGGTATCTTTTTGCAAAATTGCCATAGTTTCCTTCCTATCCGCCAAATATAGATCGGACGGCCTATATTGCGGGATGGCAGACACACGATCATCACCGACAATGCTTATTATAAGAGTAGGGATAAAAATAGAGTTGGTGATGATAGTGGTCCTGCCATCCTACAATGTAGGTCGTCTGATTTATATCTGACGGATAGGAAGGAAAATATTGCAATTTACCTGCACTCTTCACCACATTTGCAGATAAGGCCTTCCCTCGCTCATCCTTTTCTCCCACAATATCTTGATGTTCCATGCAACGCATGGGCATCTTGCTAGTAATAGTAGAAATTAGACATATACCACTTCTCGAATCTTGAAACCAACAACATTCCTCCCTTATCTCATCAAAACTGCCAAAGGAATATATTTTGAGTGAAACATAACATATTTTTAGTGATATACGTTTTTCAAAGCTAGACTTTTTTCTATGAAATCAGTGAATATGTATTATGATTAATCTACTTTGATCGTGTGGCAACACATTGGCACATTGCTAGTAGTTATTATAATTTTTTGGACACCAGACAAATGATGGAGTACATATACGAAGATAAGAGGCGCACGCACGCAGTCGGCCTCTCGCTGTCTTGTCCACATGAGTGTTACGTAAAGGCGACGTTAACAAATAAACCCTAAAACCCTAGGGGCACGATTGCTGCATTCGCGGGTACCGGGTACGTGGTGGAGCACCTTTGTCGGAATAGTCAGCTCGCGTGATAATTTGATCCATAGGAGTTGATGGTCGGGACCACAGGTGAACGACTTGGAGCGCGGTGGCTCGCCAGTTGCCATAGATCGAGTAACCACGTTTAAAATATCGTTTTTAGCGGGGTTAAGAGTTCCGATTTTCAGTGGCGCGTTATAAGTAGTAAGTAGTTTTTAGAACGATTGGTATGGAGCGAAAATGGAATTCATAGTACTACGTACCTCCTTGGTTTATGGTTGTATGGTTTGTTTTTTTGTGATGGAGGTTGTATGGGTTTATGTTGCGAGATGTTGAACCTGGTAGTTTTAGGGCAAATACTATGGTTTAGATTTAGATGTTGGTTTTCTTTAATGAAAATCAGAAGGGGAAACCCTTCTTCGATTAAAAAAACTACTACCTCCATTCTGGTTTACTAGTCCCCATCGTACTTTGGGTCAAAGTTTGTCCACGAACTTTACTTGTAAAATGTGAATGGAAAACGAGATTTTGTTATACCCAAACAAAAAATGACTGGAGGGAGTGATTGCTCTGACACGGACGCGACCTCTCATAGCGCAGGCATTGAACCAGTATAGCTTCTGCCTATTCGCACGCCGCCGGCGTGTGGATGTAACTTCACTTAATTCCGTCAAACGTCACGCCTCCCATGACCTTTGCCCCCCTCGCGCGGTCGCGCCCTTTGAGACTTCGACCGGCTATAAATGAGAAATTTTTTGCCTACTCCGCATGCATGATACTCCCTCTGGTCCTTTTTACTCCCGTCAACCGTTTGCAAAGTGTTTGACCAAATTTATAATTTTCTTGATCACCACCTTATATTAATTAACCAGCCACACCAATACACTCATTCGATACAATATTCACCACACAGGGCGGTACATTATTTACAGGAATACCATCTAATCTATTGTCAAAGCAGTACTTAGCGATTAAGTGTGCCACCTTATTGGCCGAACGACTAATCTTTGGCAATTGAAGATTGTTGATCAACCTCGAGATGCTCAACGCTTTCATCTTCAGGTCACGCGTAGCAGACCTTTCAACGCTTTGACAGGCATCAATGAAATCCCATGACCAAATTTATAATAAAAATATCAATATCTACAATACTCCCAAAACACTTAGGCGCGGTGCATTAACTTCTACCTCGTTTCTTGTTTCTTGACATATCAACCAATAGGAGATGTGGGTGTGCATGCTTTTAATGACTTGAGACTACCAAACACGACATGCAGTGGTTAGTTCATTGCATGCAATGCTATTAATTAGCAAATAAACATTAATATCTCTTGTTTTCCCCTCCTCCTTGGTCACAGTGCACAATCTAAGATGACTTGCTCACCTAGACGGAGGGAGTACTGATTATAATGAGTATAAGAACTACGTTTTATAATGAGTGTAAAAATATTGATTTGACATTGTGAATGTTAACAAATTGTGGAATAGTTTTTGAAGTCTGCAAAAGTACTCAACTAGTGATGTCGTTCTCCACAAAAAAATGTGTTTACCAATGCATGCATGACACACTAGTTACTCTAACCCCCCTCTCTTCTTTAATTCTTTGCCACAACAGCATGTTTGCTATTCCCGCGTGCATGATACCTGCTAAGATACCACCATTATGGCCAGCCTCAATCATTGCATGCAATAATTTAGTGCACCTTGAAATATGAACATGTGTGGGGCATGTTTGTTTTTAATGACTTGAGACTATACCTAGCCCGGCATGCAAGATGACTTATTATGCACCGTTCCCCATACCTGCAGGAAACCCGTTCGTCTCCAAATCTTTTCCTCTCCATGGGTGGAAACAATATGCCTGCCAAACTCTCCTTCTCCCTCCGGAGGTCCCACCACTCCACCCCGTGTGAAAAAATTTGCATGCATGACTCTCCTCCCCCCATGCTCGTCCAATCCGTTGTGACCAGCAATATTTCCACCCCTTCGCTCCCCTGTAATTTACTCCAACAAATATGCTCACGTAGCTGTTACTTAAGTGCAGGTGCATTCGGTCACTGACATATGGGACCAATAGTGGTCTGGCCCACATGTCAGTGACGCAACTGGACCGGTAGTTAACTCAGTGCAGCTCAGTCCATATCTTACGTAGGTGTGCCATTGCTCGCTATAAATACTGTGCCTCCCATGACAGCGCTATCTCCTCCCCCTCATGCTCATGTTCATCGCTATCTCCTCCCCACCCTCTCACGTTGACCACCATGGCATCGCCCCTCCCAAGCCCTAGGAGCCCCTCGCTGCACCGCGCGAACGGTCACGCGTCACCGTTCCGTTCCACGTCGCCACTAGTCGAGGAGGACGCTTCGGTGTTCCACTCCTCGCCGCTACGTGACGCGTCCCTGTTCCGTTCCTCACCACCACTAGTCGAGGAGGACGCGTTTGTGTTCCGCTCCTCGCCGTGACGCGACGCATCGCCGTTCTGTTCCTCGCCGCCACTAGTCGAGGAGGACGCGTCGGTGTTTCGCTCCTCGCCGCGACGCGTCGAGGTGGACGCGTCGGCGTTCCCAATCTCACCAGCACGCATGCCGGAGGACGCGTCGGCTCCCCGCTACAAGGAGAACGCCGCGCCGCCCGCCGATCCCCCCAGCCTTGAGGAGCTTTGGAAAGAAATGGATGTTGCCTTGTGGGAGGCTTTGCCTCTAGCAGAGCGCACCAAAATAGAGGCGGAGAAGAAGGCCGAGGAAGAGAAGCGCACCGCGGAACAAGCTGCCTGGGAGGCCTATGTCACGTACGATAGAGTCAGGCAATTGTCTCTTTGGCAGAAGGTTCGTGCGAGGGCCGTGAGGGTGGTGTAGGACGCCCGTGCCAACGCCCTGAGTGCAGTCGGGCCCAAGCGCCTCATATACGCTTGGTGGTACGTGGACCGGGTGCACGCTTCCAGCAAGGAGTACATGTTGGTGCCGGATCACCACATCGGTGAGATCGCGCTCGCTCGCCGGCAAGCCGCCAATCAGCACCTCGCGAGTTGCGAGGCTGAAGAAGAGGCGTTGTGTCGGTGCACTGGGAAACGGCCGCGCACCAGGGCACTCGTGGCGCGCCGCAAGCGCTGTTGCGAGTGCCGTGGCTTTTAGGAGGAGTATAATTTTTGTTTCGTAAGGCAATCTCATTAGTTTTGGGACGCAAATGATAAATCCTGAATGTTCAAGAATTTTTAGCATCCTTAATTAAGTGTGTAAAAGGGAAAGTTTGGAAACGTTGTGTATTCGTACGCATTTTGCAAGTACGTGCATATAGCACAAACTTTACTATATACTATCGCACTACACGTCTCTCTCGATATATGCTTGCAGACTGTGCTACTCCCTCCGTCCAGGTCAATAAGTCATCTTCGGTTGTGCATCGCGACCAAGAAAGAGGGAAGACTTATACACCTTGACGGAGGGAGTACTACTATTACTTATGTACGTGCAAATGCACGTTTTAACATTACGATGTGGTTTTTGTAAATGTAGAAAAACAACACTAGTCAAGCTTGTGAAACAATTCAATGCAAAACAAATGCAAAAAATGCTCGTTTGATTGTTTACTTTTAGCTTCCTTCTCTGTGGTTATTTCTGTCATACTTTGTACGGAGTATCTCACTGGTTGGAAAGGCATGCAAATTCCCAAACCGCTTCCTACACCCTCTATCTCACTGGTTGCCAGCATTGACATTGTCGCCCATGTCGTTGAGGATGAGATTGCCGAGGTCGGGGAAGAAGTCGTCGTTCGCAAAATCGTCGCTGCCAGCAGTCACGCGAGTGCGCTCCCCAAAACCCTGATCGCCCCTCTCCCGTACAGGATCACGAGAGGTGGGGTTCCGGAGGCCTGTTGTCCCTTCTCCCGGTGCACACCGAAAGGAGGGATGGAGAAGACTTGCTTGGCGGTGCAATGATCTGGAACGATGGTGAGAAACTATATAGTGCGGGCCGGGTAGGTCGTGGGAGTATAGATCTATCCTCGGCTCGGCTCAATCCCACAACCCGCGGCGTGTCGTGACGAGGCGTGGCGTGGCGAGGCGAGCGAGGAGGAGGAGCGCACGTGTAGGTATCCTCTTATCATGCTCATACAAGTGGTAGAAGAGCTCACCTTATAAAGGACTACTAGCAAAATTCCAACACCGACCAGGCCGTCCATGAAACGGGAGTGGCTGTAGGGGACGTTGCGCCAGTTGAATATATGAGCAACAGGAAGGACAGAAACACATACGGTGCAACGGGATCAGCACCGTTGGCATTGAGGTTGTCGCCCATGTCCAAACACCAGGTAGACACGTTCTTTGAGTATGGTTCGTAGTCGTTCCACGCTCGGGCATTGAAGTTTGTAACTATTTTTGATTAGAATATACTACTCCTCCGGTTCTAGTAGTAGAGCAGAGTCCTACTCTACTACTCTACTCAAGCAAGTTAGGGCATATCATTGTAGGGAGTACCAGTACTATGATCACTCAAGCAAGTTGTCTGACATCGACATGACCCTACGCTGCTGGTATGTGTCTCGTAAGTCAAGCGGCGTGCAGTAGTCATCATCACCTGTCCACTTCCCGCAGCACATATTCGCTTTGTCTGCACATAATCTCGTCCAATCTTCCATCCCCGCTAAGGCGCCTCCCCCCTCGTCCAAAACCCAAGCACTAACAATGGCAGAACCGAGCAACGTCCACCGAAAGAGTGGCTAGAATTCTCTCCCCATAGAGGTAATCAAGCTCATTGTTTCACGTGTGGACAATCTCAGTACCATGCCGCTCGCCGCGTGCTCGTCGAGGCTGTACCATTTAATCAAAGCCCTCAGGCCGGAGCTTTTTAAGCCAGCTCCTTGCTTGCTGATTCCGCCTGATCTTCAGAAACGGCGTGTCACACAGCATAACGATCGTAGGGTGGCGAGCATCAACCCCATTGACTGCGATCCGATCCCCATCAGCCTCAACTACATTAATGGTATGTACTGGGTCGGCATAAACACGTCTTAGATGGTGCTCGTCGACGGTCGCGACAGCTGGATGCTCGTGGTGGTCTACACCCGGCGATTGATCCCCCTTCCTTCGATTAACACTGCATTGCTTTGGCACCACAGCCCAGAATACTCGGAATCTTACAGTAGCCAAGATGATACCAAGTTTGATTTGCTCAAGGTTGTAATCTGCCAAGTGCCCACAAGATCTGCGAATTATAAAGACTTCATGCTAATTGCGTTCTTCAACCGCGGTCTCGCCTATCTGACAGGTCACTGCGGTAAGTGGATAAATCTGCATGTCCATCGCAGGATCATACATCCTCCATGGTTCTCTGATGCCATTGAACACAAGGGCTTCATTTACGCTGTCGACTCCTTCTATGGCTGGACGTATTGCTGGCCTACTCCAGTCATTGCTACAAACGGCTGTTACAGCAGTATGTTACTTTCCTATGATATCATGATGGCTTGCTTATATTACTGTCAACATGCTCATAACATGCTATTCTTAAGATTGACTAAACCAAGAGCCCTTTTTTATTTGACTCCAACTTGATATGATGTTATAGGCCTCCTGGTGTCCCTACCCTTCCTAATCCCAGAACCTTTCAAAGAAAAGCGGCATGGCAGTTGCAGGTGGTTCCTGGCTCGATTAGACGACGGTGAAAGATTGACGATCGTTCGCACGTATCGGACGTGTTGTTTCGCGGAATACAATCACAGTCACTCCAAGGTCTTTGAGCAGGATCCCAGCTTCTCTGGGCCTTCAGGAATTTTTAACTGGAGGCTGGTAAGTAGGATTGGTACACGCTCTCTGTTTGTCTGACTGAATTATCCGAATAACCAGGAGATAACTGACGGCAAGGATCATGTGTGCAGCGCGGTTTTGTTCATCAGGGAAAACTATGTGTACACAGCGTACCATGCGTCTCTGCATGCACCATACCCTGATATGTGCCGCCACGCTCTGTAGCCCAAAGTAGGAGAGAGGGTCGCAAGTATCAGACTTCGACCTGCTGGCTGGAGTTTCCCCCGTCAGGCACCCATCTGGTTCAAGCTGTGAGCCAATCTCCATAGCTTAATAAATAGTAACATCTAACTGAGCCAGTTAGTTAGATGCGTACACTTGGTGTAGTAGGATCTTTATTTAGTTTGATGCATACACTTGTTCTTTTTTGGTAGCCCTTTTGTAATGATGGCTGATGTTTGGTTTGGAAGAGAGAGTTGCGTCTTCACTCTCCTGGCCTGCTTACTGCTTATGTTGCACCCCCAGCCCCGGTTGCTGCTGTTGTTGTTTTCAGTGTACAATCAGTAGTATATTTCGTTTATTGGTTGAATAAATGTGTTGTTAGAATGACAAACACAATGTTTTGGAAGTCGTTGCACGGTTCGATCCTTTAGTGCCCCGTACCTTACGTAGCGCATACTATTTATCATACGGAACACATTTTTTTTGAAACTCGGAACATATTTTCCACTTGTTGATAACATGCAGCCCACTGATGAAGGCCCAATAGAGAAGCCCATAATTAACTGGAAGGGAGGCTCTCACATGAATCCGGCCCAAGTACATGCTCATGGTCCCCTAAACATAAATAAGTAAATAAATAAATAAATAAATAAAGCTAAATGCTCATGCACCAGTTCTTTGGGAAAATAGGTAGCCCAGTATTTTTTTGAAGAATACCCAAGCTAGGCCTATTTGTTTTCTCCGAATTACCGGGCTGCAAATCTTTCAAGACGAGAAGGGATGCATTCCGGCCTGGCTTAAAAGTATGGTCAATGTCTATTAAAAGTAATATCAAAAGGGGTTGAAACTTCCAAAAAAATTATAGTAAATGGGATATAAGTTTATTTTTTTTGTTTTTGTTCTTCACCGATATCTTATACGTATTTCATTGGATTTAACATGACATGGTACTAATTTATTTTTAAATTTGTTTTAGTATGGCTATTAATTTTTGGATTAAGAATATTTCGTTCCCGAGGAAAAATTTACGAATTTTCAAAATTTCCCACATATTTAGTTAACTTTTTGACCCTGGTACTGACCTAAAAATGGCCAGCAATTCTAAAAATGGAAAACAGGCTTCAATAAATTCCATATGAATTATAAAATGAGTAAAAATTACAAAAATAATAGAAAATGGGTTGTACACGCCACAGATTTCAAGGCTGACTTGTTTACGCAAGGCTTTGTCAGTGAACACACGATTCTAGCAGCAGTTAGTGTTGGATGTCCATCCAACGACCGACGTGCTTCTTCAATCTCTGATCTTCCTGCTCCAGCTGCCTAAACTAGCGCCGGCGGGACTGCCTGCTTCCTCCTCTTGTGGCCCGCTGTGATGCCGCGCAGGCTTCCCCGGCCCACCCTACTCCCTCCGATGGCCTGGCCGCACGCAATCAACTGCCTCCTTATTACGCGAAAAAATGATTCCTCCCACTGACATCTGGGGCGCACCGGTTGGGAGGCTGACCTGTGGGCCTACTAAGTTGACGCGTACACAGGTCTTGTCAACTTAGTCAACAAACGATTCTAGCAGTAGTAACCACTGGATTTGAATTGAACGGTCCAGCTGCTTCTTCAATCGCTTCTCTTCTTGCACCATCCGCCCAAAGCAGCGCCGAGGAGACTGCCTGCTCCTGCCTCCAGTGGCCGGCTGTGCTGCCGATGAGGCCTCATCGCCCCCTCCTACTCCCACCGCTAGCCAGGCCCTGCGGTGACGGCAGCCTCACACCGCAGCCGAACCAGTGAACCCTCGTACTCCTCTCCGCATGGGCATCCACTGCCGTGTCTTCCCCGGCTCCGTGTCGTCCCCTTCCTAGGCCTCACCGTCGTCCACCGCCTTGGTGCTCTCGACGCGGCGTGGTCAACGTGGTCAATGACATTCCATCGGAAGAGTACTGTACATGGAGAGGCTGACAGCTGGGTCCATAGCCCAGTTTTTTTGTGATTTGCCAAGTAAGTCGCTTTGTCAGGCCTGTTGGGCTGCAAATCTTTCAAGATGAGAAGAGCTTTCATTCGGCTGGCCGAGAAAATGGCCCATCAGTAATGAGAAATGGGCTGTACATTTTTAAAACACATCAAACTGGCAATTAGTTTCAAATATCTTTTTTTCATTTCGAGATTTGAAATTACATTAGTTTTTATGCATGGAGAATTTGTTGGATTTTATATTGATATACATTTATTTTTAAAATCAGTTTGAATGTGATTCGAAATTTTGGGATTAAAAACAGTTCGGACCGCATCGAAATATGCAAAATTTCCTATAATTTTTTCACCGTGGCCACAATATGGGCTGTAGTGCTAACAAAAAGAATATGGGCTTCAAAAAAACCTTAATAATTAGCAAATGGGATGTAAATTATTAGAAATAATGGCAGATGGGGTGGATGCTGTTTTCCACAGATTTGAGGCTTTCCTAAAAAAAGGTTGACGCACAAGCAGTGACTGTTGGATGGCCATCCAACGGCCGTCGTGCTTCTTCAATCTCTGCTCTTCCTGCTCCAGCCGCTCAAACAGGCGCCGGCGAGACTGCCTGCTCCCTCCTCCCCGCGGCCGGCTCCGCTGCCGCGCAGGCCTCACCGCCCCATCGTACTCCCATCACTGGCCTAGCCATCCGTCTACTCACCCACACCTGTTGTTATTCTCCAGCGATGGCAGACGAACCAGTAAACCCTCGTACAGTCGTACTCCCCTGCGCGTGGGCAACAACTGCCGAGTCTTCCCTGCCTCCGTGTCGTTCCCTTCCTAGGCCTCGCCATCGTCCACCGCCCTGGTGCTCTTGGCACGGCCTGGTCAACATGGTCAATGACCGACATGCATCTGAAGTGGAGAGGCCGACAGCTGGGTCCATGGCCGCACGCAAGGAAATGCCTCCTTATTACGCGCAAAATAATGATTCCTCCACCTGACATCAGGGACCCACCAAACGGGCCTCTGTATTTCGCGAAAAAATGTTACCGCCGCTGACAGCTCGGACCCACCAGCTATATCATCGCACGCAAGGAAGTGCCTCTTTATTACGCACAAAAAAATGAATACTCCACCTATTAGCTGGGACCCAGTATAGTGGCAGGCTGACTTGTGGGCCTACTAAGTTGACGGGGACGGAGGGCTTTGTCAACTTACTCAATATGCACGATTCTAGCTTCAGTGACCGAACGATGTCCATCCAACGGCCGTAGTGCTTCTTCAACCTCTAGTCTTCTTGCTCCAGCCGCCCAAACCAGTGCCGGTCGTGCCTCGTGCTCCTGCCTCCCGTGGCCGGCTGCAATGCGGCGGAGGCCTCACCGCCCCCTACTACTCCCACCGCTGGCCAGGCCATCCCTCTACTCACCCACACCCCCTGTTATTCTACGGCGACGACAGCCTCACACCGCAGCGAACTAGTGAACCCTCGTACTCCTCTACGCGTGGGCATCCACTTCCGCGTCTTCCCCGGCTCCACGTCGTCCCCTTCCTAGGCATTGCCGTCGTCCACCACCATGGTGCTCTCGGTGCGGCGTGGTCAACGTGGTCAAGGAACGGCTTCCATCGGACGTGGACTGTATGTGGAGAGGCTGACAGCTGGGTCCATGGCCGCAGCAAGGAAGTGCCTCCTGATTACGTGCAAAATAATTATTCCTCCACCTGACAGCGAGACCCACCGGATGGGCCACCGTATTTAGCCCCCCTGACTGCTGGGACCCACCAGCTACATCTTCGCACGCAAGGAAGTGCCTGACAGTCGGGACCCACCTGGTCGAAGCATACGTAGCGTTGCCATTCTAGCCGCGAACGTGTACGTTTATATATACTAGTCGATGTAGAGGCACGCACGTGTCGTAGTAGAGGCGGCCAGGGTGCAAGAAAGAAAATACGGCCACGTATGTGTACATACGGGCGGGGTCTCGAACGCCTACTCGCGCATACGTATGGCCAGGGCTCGTGTACATGGCTGGGTCGGAACGGAGAAACAGCGTCGTCGTCATGTTCATGGGGAGGCAACGGAATGCGTCATGTTCATGGGGAGGCAACAGACGGAGTCATGTTCATGGGGAGGCAACGGAATGCATCATGTTCATCAGGAGGGCTTGGACGGAACAGGCGATGGAAACGAGGCCTGGCGTACCGCTGAGCGGAGGAAACGGCCTTGTGTTTGACCGGCCACGTTCGAAACGGGATCCTGTTCATCAGGAGGTGTGTGGCGTACCGCAAAACGGAGGAAACAGACCTCCTACGGTCAAAACGGGGGTCCTATTAATCGAGAGGGGTGTGGCGTACCGCAAAACGGAGGAAACGGACCTCCTACAGTCGAAACGGGGGTCCTGTTGATCGGGAGGGGTGTGGCGTACCGCAAAACGGAGGAAACGGACCTCCTATGGTCAAAACGGGGTCCTGTTGATCGGGAGGGGTGTGGCGTACCGCAAAACGGAGGAAACGGACTTGTGTTGGAGCGCTACGGTCGAAACGGGGGTCCTGTTCATCGGGAGGGGTGTGGCGTACCACAAAACGGGACTCCACGGGATACTGTTCATCTCCACCGTCGACCTCCTCCAGCCTCCACGGGCTCCTGTTGATCCAGCCTCCACGTGCTCCTGTTCATCCAGCCTCCACCGCGTGCTACTCCACCGTCTACTGTTCAACCACCCCTCCACCGTCTACTGTTCATCCAGCCCTCCACACCACGGGGTCCTGTTCAACCACCCCTCCACGGGCACCCCTCCATCGTCTACTGTTCATCCAGCCCTCCACCACACCACGGGGTCCTGTTCATCCAGAGGCAACACCACCGCTCACTGTTCATCCAAACCCCCCTTCAACACTCACTGTTCATCCCAGAGGCAGCATCGATTGGCTTCAGTTAGCAACAGTAGCGAAGGAATCGCTCGATCGGGTTCAGTTAACATTCATCGATCGATCGCTCGGGTTCAGTAACGCGCAACCTGCAGTGCAATCGCTCGGGTTCAGTTAGAGCCCAACGCCTCGCTCCGGTTCAGTTAGAGCTAACGCCTCGCACACACGTGCGTACGTGTACGAGAGAAACGCGCATCGCTTAGCCCCCGACCTCCCACCGTAACTGGGAACTCCCTGAAATTTTCCTCCCCCTCGCTTCTACCACGGTTTTTTCCGTCATGGACGACCCAAAGAATGTCATGCAGCTGCGTCTCCGACCCGCCCAGGACGAAAAGCCCATTTTCTGTCATGATTTTTTGTCATCGTAGTAGGAGCCCACCACATCTATGATGATACCGGGTTTTGTCACAATTATCGTCATAGAAGTGTCATATGTATGACAGAAGGAAATTCGTTCGGCCCAAAATGTCATGGTTGTGTCTTTTTTTTGTAGTGTAGGGGGCAGGTGGAGCCATCAAAGACCCCATAGAAAGGCTTGGTGGGGAGGAGTCGGCCGTCAGGCACATGAAGCAGGCCGAACGCCTCCATGGAGAGGATGTTGAGGCCAGCACCGTCGTCGATGAGGGTCCTGATGACTGTCACATTGCAGATGGTGGGGTTGCAGAGCATAGGGAGCACGCCGGCGCGGACTGTGGTCTCGGGGTGGTCCCTCGAGTCGAAGATGAGGTCAGCCTTAGGCTCCACCCAGCCCGGAGCGGCTCTCCGCTGGCCATGGGTGGCGCCCTCCTGGCGGAAGAATTGCTTGATGTGGCGGTCCGTAGCCAGAGCGTGCAAGCTGCCAAGGAGGGCCGCGATGGTGTGGGGCACTGTTGTCTCGAAGAATGTGATGAAGAGGCCGCATAGCTCTTCCCAAGAGGCCAGTGAAGACTCTGGCAACCCCAGGAGCTAGGCGCGCGACACACCTATACGGGCCATGGGGAGCCAATTCTCCATGACCTTGTCGTCGCCGCCGGCTGCCCAGACAGCCTCCGCATACGCCTGGAGAAACCCTGCCGGATCTGCCGTGCCGTCGTATCAAGGTGGCAGCTCCGGCCTGAACTTTGGCGGCCACTGCACTTGTCGCATGGCGGCAGTGAAAGCTCGGTGGCCTGCAATCCCTCCGAATGCGCCCGACGGCATGGCGAGTGGAGCGACGCCCGCCATGCAAGCCGAACAGTGAGGGCAGGATACAACAGACGAGGAGGTGAATCTTCGATGCACCCCTACCTGGTGCGCCAAATGTCGGATTCGGGGCTCCACGAACCCAAGGAAGATTCAAACTCTGGGGTGCATGAAAATAACTCAATCTCCTCAGCCTACCTATACGATGCTCCCACAGCCTAGCTCGATGAACGGAGAAGGAAAGGGACACAACAATTTACCGAGGTTCGGGCCACCTTGCGGTGAAGACCCTACTCCTGCTTTGTGGTGGATTAGCCTCGCGATGGGCAGAGGATGAACTAGTACAGAGGAAGAACAACCTCAGGAGGTCAGTTCTTGTGTGTGAGCTGCGAAGGAAGGAGTGGATTCTATCCCCGCTATGGTGGTGGATAACCTATGTTTATAGTGGCCTTGGTCCTCCTCCCCCAAACTAAAGGAGAGAAGGCATCCCACAATGGCCAAGTTTGAAGGGAGACAAATAGTACATCTTATCCTGACAAAAGGTGGTCTTCGCCTACAAAGCTTCTGGTCGTGTCGTCGTGGTGGGCTCGGCGATGACCTCCATCCTGCTGTCCTGGCGGTCTTGGTCTTGTAGCACGGAAATGGAAACCTTTGGCTGATTCCTTGGGACTCCGCGCCCGCGCTTGCCTCCTTAGCACCAAAGAGGAAGCATGCTGTACTGCGCCCGCTGGCGCCCACCTGGCCTTGCTTGTCACGGCTTGTGTCACCTTAACCTGACGAGGTGAGCACATGCATAGGAATCTCCGCTCCTTAGGAGCCAGCCTAGGGAGGCCGCTCCCTCTGGAGGTCTTGCCATCGTCCGCCTCGCGAGGGTCTTGTGTTGTCGGTGCTGATGAGGGGCCATACCAGGCCATTGATGGTGCCATGCCATTGGCCGCATGCAGGCAAGTCTGGGTACCCTGGTTTCCAGAACACCAACAGAATCCATCACTAAGAGTGCCTCTCAGTTGTTGGATGCAGCAGAAGTCGGTCTTATGGCTGATATAGGGCGAGCAGTTCTTTGTCCTCTTGACCGTGATCTCCCCACCTCGGTGGCTGTACCTTTAGATAGCACTTTTGAGAACATCCTTGATGTGTGTGTAATCCTTTTTATTTATGTTCTTTGACGAGTCCAAGTACAGAGCATGGGAGAATCGGGGGTAAAGAATGATGAGGACGACACGCCCCTCGCTGCGCAAAATAAGTACACCTCAAATTAGCGTCCACGCGTGCAAATGAATCATTAAAATCGAAAGAAGAATATCCGGGGATGACTTACATGGGTAAATAAGGCAAGAGAATTGTATCCTTGTCCTTATTGGCAACTCATGGTGCTTTGAGAAGACTGTCAAAAAGCCCTCATGCATAAAGTATGGGTCAGTGACACATATATGAGATATTTGCTCGCGCCTGATGATGTAGTTCATGTACAACGCATAAAGGCGGACGAACGTAAAATCCAGCTTTGTCATATGAAACATGTTGAAGATGTAATCAAATCAGAGGAAGAACTTATCCGCGGGGAATGTGTGGACATAGAACCTTAGTTGCGGCATGTTAACCACGTAGAGCGGGTATCCTGGATTTTTCGAGGCGATAAGGCTTCTCACTGAACAACACATCGTCATGAAGCCTCCTTACATCGCCGTATATGGCCTCTAACGCTTTCTTAGGTAGGATCGGATCATCGGGGATACGGTATTTCGTCGCACCTTTGACAGGTATATGGGCTTCTATTCGAGGCCGAGGAGGCGACTGGCTCATAGAAGCAACTTTGGCAGCATTAGGGCCTTTCTTTGGTCTCTTCCTACGTTTCTTTGGTTTCGGATGTGAGCCTATCATACCGTACCTGACTACCGCCCCCAGTGTTCTCGGGCCAGCCTTTTAATGTGCGAGCTACATTTTGTTGTTGTTGTTGTTGTTGTTGTTGTTGTTGTTGCTGCTCGGTCAAGGCACCATCTGAAGGTGTGTCCTACGATGATTGCACGAAGAGAGACTTCTTGCAATCAGCCTTAAGACGATCCCGCTCCAGCAATTCAAGCATCAACTCATCACGCTCAAACCCTGAGTCATACTGCAAAGCCATCAATCCTCCATTGTCATAGCTGCTGATATTGAGATACTGTAGAGGATCATAATCCTCGTCCATGGCATCAACCATTTCTTATTCGACGGTGGCGACATCACTAGCCACTAATGGAGCCTGATCTTCCTGACGCCTTCCGCTATCACCCGGAATGATAGGCACCGCTAATTGGGTAGGTGGGGTGGTGGTCTTCATACCTTCCTAATTAAGGCTGCTTGGTCATTGGTGTGCTCCTAGCACCCTCCAGATGAAGGAGACTCTTCAGCCACAACAGGACCCAACTCTTGCAATTGCCATGACATGGCGGGGCCTCATCGTCATCTCGCCATGGTGATATCGGAGGAGCCAAATTCTTGTAGCCCGCTTTGACACTGGACACAAAAACCTTGAATACGCCAAGGGGCATCGGCCGGTTGTGGAACAACTGTTCCTTCAGCTTCACTATCTTCATCTTTCCCATGTCCACCTTTCAGCTGCTGATGGTGTACAGTATGGTGCACGGGGTTTCGTCGGCCTGCGAAGACATGTCTGCCACGTGAGACATCCGAAATGCAACGGAAACGGGAGATAATACATATATTGAAGAGGGCTGGTGTGCAAGGTAGTTACCATTAGGGCGTCGAGCTCAGGCAAAGACGAAGCCCCGCTGAGCATGCTTGAGATGGAGGATGGGCTGTATGAGCAGGTGCAGGAACTGGTTTGGGAGCAGGCGCAGGAGGAGGTGCAGGAGCAAGTGCGGTTGCGTGAGCAGGTGCTGGTGCAATGCTAAACAAGCTGTTCCTGACGAAGCTAGGAAGGTGAAAGTTCGCTGCCGCTTTATGTGGATTTTACTTGGTCCAATTGATGACAGCCGGATCTAGGCACCAAAAGAAGATACCATTTCCTCTCTTGCGGCAGCTACCGCTGCTTTGACTGCCTTGGTCAGCAACTCAGGCCGTATCACTTCTTTGGTCTTAGCTGATTTCTTATCGACCACAATCTCAACCTTCTTGTCGATGTTTATTTTGTTTAACCTCCATCTTTGATTTCTCTCCTCGGCTTCCTCACGGTAGTAGTGCTTCCACATGGCATCGTCTCTGACGCTGTGCACGCGTCTATACAACGACCGAGTGTCCACCGGGAGTCTTTTCAATACGTTCAAGGCCCAGTAGAATGGGGTGTCCCTCTTGGGCCTTGACAATGCCTCAATCGGCGATTCACTTCCGACCGCAATCCTATGTTGCTCTTTCTGCAAAAGGAACATGGATCGTTTACTAATGTGTCTAAACTTGCAGTCAAATTGATGAGAGTCTAAAGTAAGGTAGTAAATATATAATTACCAGAAGTCTCATGAAATCCCTCGTGATTGTGCCAGTTTCGAAAACCTTCTTGAGTAGGTCCCAATGGTACCGAGACCTGATGATGTCACGCACCTGCGGGACAGTGAACTCCTCCGAGGGGTCTGGGAGCCCTAGATTTTCGCGTTCTGCGTCCTCCTTGGACAATAATTTCCTCTTCCCCACGTAACCTCATATTCCGAGGCAGTGGTACCCCATGTTCATTTCTTGGAGCCCCTTCATGTACTCCAAATTTTCTTTGGCAGCTATTGAACCCTTTTTGAATATTTCAAACTGCTCTTCCGTAATTGTCGGATTATCCATTACAATCTCGGAGTAGGTTTCATTTGTGACGATGATCCGATGTTTCACCCTTACTTTCCTAGGAGACAACACGCCGCTAAACTTTCCTGTGGCTTTGTTGTTTATATTCTTCATTTCCAGGTCTTGCCATGGTCAAGGATATTCTTTTTCATCCCATCCCGAGAACAAGAATCTCTCGTGCAACTTAGTTAGGAGGAAGTACTGCTTATTTGGTATCTTTCTTAATTTTTCGTCATTGATGGTGGCAATTTCCCGTAGGATGTAGCCTAATTGATTGCCATAGCACATGTGCGCTTCCTGAGGCTCTATTGGCTCGAAATTGCTAGGGTCCATCGCCATGACCACTAGTCTAGTAGAGCTGAGCTGGTTTGGGTGCCGTATCCTCTTCGGTGGGGCTCTTTACCTGCTAATTCGCCAGCATCGGTGCCGATGTCGGTGCTAGTGTCGGTGCCAGTGTCGGTCTCGATGCAACCCTCGGATGTGGCATGGGGGTAATGCAACAACCATTGTTGCTCATCCAGATAGTTCAAATAGTTGTCTGCTGATAACCCACAACTATAGGGGATCGCAACAATTTTCGAGGGTCAAGTATTCAACCCATATTTATAGATTCGACACAAGGGGAGCCAAAGAATATTTGTAAGTATTAGCAACTGAGTTATCAATTCAACCACACCTAGGGATTAAATATCTGCAGCAAAGTGATCAGTAGCATAGTAGTATGACAATTTTGATAGTAGGGGTAACAACAGTAGTAACGGTAACAGTGATAGCAATGATTTTGTAGTAGTTGTAACTATAACAGTAGCAGTAGTAACTTAGCAAGAACAATATGTAGGAAATTCGTAGGTATTGGATCGGTGGATTCGTTGGATGATATTCACCATACAACAGTCATAACCTAGAGCGATACAAAACTAACTCCAGTTCATAAATATAATGTAGGCATGTATTCCGTAAATAGTCATATGTGCTTCTGGAAAGAACTTGTATGACATCATCTGTCCTACCCTCCGGTGGCAGCGGGGACCATAAGAAACTAAGGGACATTATAGCCTCCTTTTACTAGAGAACCAGAACAAAACATTAACACATAGTGAATACATGAACTCCTCTAACTACAGTCATCACCGGAAAGTATCCCGATTATTGTCACCCCGGGGTTTACGGATCCTAACATGTAATAGGTGAATATGACTGTAACACCCACGATGCGGCTATATCTCCCATGTGTCGGGGCACGACTTTGAGGCATAACCGCATTGTAGGCAATGTTGCAAGAGGGGTAATCTTTACACATCCCATGTACTGAATAAGGAAAGAGGTACATAGTTGCCTTACAATCGCCACATCACACAATACATAAATATAGCATTACAATCATCCAGATACACTCAAGGTCCGACTACGGAACCAAAACAAAGACAACCTCAAAAGCATAATGTCCCCAATCACCCCAACTGGGCTCCACTACTGATCGTTTGGAAAGGAAACGTAGTATCGTCCTGAGTCCTCATCGAACTCCCACTTGATCTCACTCGCATCTCCTGGAACGGTATCATTGGTCCCTGCATCTAGTTTTGAAGTAATCTGTGAGTCACGGGGACTCAGCAATCTCTCACCCTCGCGATCAAGACTATTTAAGGATATCGGTAGGGAAAAGGTATGAGGTGGAGCTGCGGCAAGCACTAACATATATGGTGGCTAACATACGTAAATGAGAGCAAGAAGAGAAGCCAAGGCACGGTCGAGAAACTATGATCAAGAAGTGATCCTAGAACAACCTACGTTCAAGCATAACATGAGACAGTGTTCTCTTCCCGGACTCCGCCGAAAAATGACCATCACGGCTACACACGCTGTTGATTCATTTTAATTAAGTTAAGTTTTAGGTTTTCTACAACCGGACAATAACAAATTCCCATCTTCCTATAACCGCGGGTATGGCTTTCGAAAGTTCAAATCCCTGCAGGGGTGTCCCAACTTAGCCCATCACAAGCTCTCATGGTCAACGAAGGATATTCCTTCTCCCAGGACGGCCCGATCAGACTCGGAATTCCGGTTACAAGACTTCTCGACAATGGTAAAACTAAACTAGCAAAGCCGCCCAATGTGCCGACAAATCCCGATAGGAGTCGCACGTATCTCGTTCTCAGGGCACACCGGATAGGTCAAGATACGAGTAAAACCAACCCTCGAGTTGCCCCGAGGTGGCCCCGCACGCTGCCTATTTCGGACCAACACTCAAAGGAGCACTGGCCCAGGGGGGTTAAAATAAAGATGACCCTTGAGTCCGCGGAACCCAAGGGAAAAAGGCTAGGTGGCAAAAGGTAAAACCAAGGTTGGGCCTTGCTGGAGGAGTTTTATTCAAGGCGAACTTTCAAGGGGTTCCCGTTACAACCCAACCATGTAAGGAACGCAAAATCAAGGAACATAACACCGGTATGATGGAAACTAAGGTGGCAAGAGTGGAACAAAACACCAGGCATAAGGCCGAGACTTCCACCCTTTACCAAGTATATAGATGCATTAAAGTAAACAAGATATAATAATGATATCCCAACAATAAACATGTTCCAACAAGGCACAAACTCCAATCTTTACCTGCAACTAACAATGCTATAAGAGGGGCTGAGCAAAACAGTAACATAGCCAAACAACGGTTTGCTAGGACAAGGTGGGTTACATGTTTGACATGGAAATATGGGAGGCATGATAAGCAAGTGGTAGGCATCGTAGCATAGGCATAGCAAAAGAGCAAGCATCTAACAAGCAAAGATAGAAGTGATTTCGAGGGTATGGTCATCTTGCCTGCAAAGTTCTCCGAGTTGACGTAAGCTTGATCCTCGTAAACGTTCTCAACGGGTTCCTCGATCACGTACTCGTCTCCCGGCTCTACCCAAAGCAAGAACACAAGCAAAGGAGACACAATCATCCACGGTGCAATGCGCAAGCAACAAGATGCAAACCATGGCATGATATGTGGGATGTGATATGCAATGCATATGCATGTTTCGGAAAGGAAAGATTGAACCTGGCCTCAACTTGGAAAACCAAGAGTGCCGCTAGAAATATGAGTTGATTTCGGTTAAAATCGATATAAAGATCACCGGAATCGGACACACGGTTTGCAAATGCCAAGCAAAACAATAATGGCACAAAGCGGGGATTAACAGCACGAGGCCATCTAAATGCTTCAAGAACAACAAGCTACTGCACTCTAACATAACAATAAAGCACATGGCAGTGATCCACTCAAGATGGTTGACAAAAGATGAACACTGTGCTACGGCTAATTCACTTAATAGCAGGTTCAAACAAGCATGGCAAAAGTGCAAAAGATATCAGGTTACAGACTTAGTGAAAATAACAACATGTCAGGATTTAACATCAGGAAGCAATGTTTAGAGCAAGATAACAACATGCTACAGGAACATATCATGGCAAAGCAAAGCATGGCATGAAGCTACTCAAAGCATACAACAAAAGTCCCTTACTGACCATAAGCCAAAAGGGATCAGAAAATACAATGGCAACCATGTGAACATAGCAAGTTTTGTTAACAGATTCAGACTTAGCAGAAAACTGGAACATGGCAAAACAGATTCACGTAGGCATGTTTGCGAGCTCGAAGCACTCACCACAAGGTATTGCATGACAAACTAAGCATACACCCAGCAATTATACATGTCATAGAAGCTAAACATGGCAAGAACAACCTCATAGCATGCATGGATCAACTACAACAACCTCGGCAAAATTACTTAACACGTAAACAATCTGCCATTAACATTTTATAGCAAAAGTAGAGCAAGATTGAGTCATGCTAGGGTCCTCCATAATTGCAAACAAAGACATGGATGGATCGAGCATAACAATATCTCAAAATCACCCTTACGGAACATGCTCAAAAGACGCATGGATCACTCTCTAGCAACAAGAATATATGGCATAAAAATATCATCAGGGTCAAGACTTAGAAGAATTTTAAGTCCCTGAAATCAGCAACATTATGAGAGCTACTTTGCATGCTTGTGCTAGTCACCACAAAGATCACAAAAATACATGGCATACACCCCTATAAAGATGGCATGGCATACTTCAAAATACATGTAGGGCTCAAGTTCATATGAGGCACACATTAAACATGGCAAAAATGACAAATGTCCAATATCTGTTAAGAACCTGAAACTAACATTACATAGCACTCTTGCAACAGCATTTAGGGCATCAAGATGAACTCAAATGAACATGGTGCAATGGAATGAAATGAAGTACACATCGAGACGAACAATTTGATATGCTACACGCCCAAACGGAGCCACGGTTCCAAAGTTATGATGCGATGAAGTATGCTAAAAATTACTGGGACTTAGGGAAAAAACGAGGTCAACCTCTCTCAGATCTAGGGTTCTTCACGGGCGCGCGAACCGAGGGAACTCCAGCGAGGTGGTGGCTGCTCCGGCGAGGGGAAGGCGAGGGGGAGGCCGGAGAAGGGTGGATCCGGTGCTTCCTCGTCCGGATCCGGCGGCGGGCGGCGGCTCCGGCCACCTCGGGCAGATCGGGAGGCAAGCCGCCTCGCTGGGGGCGCGGGAGCGGCCGGCGATGAGCTCCGGCCGGCGAGCGGGGAGTGGGGCGGCGGAGACGGCGACCTGGGTGGCGGAGGCGGCGATCGGGGCGCGAGGAGGCGGGCGACCCTCAGGCGGCGACGACTTCAGGCCGGGAGGGCCCCGCCTGGGCCCGGCGAGCCGGCGCGGCGATGTGGGCGCGCGGGCGGTCGGCGAATCGGGCGACGACACGTGGCGGCGGCGGGCGGACCGGACACGTTCGACCGGCGATTTTTCGTCCGGCGGCGCAAGAAGATGGAGAGGTTAGGGTTTCATCCGTGATTTTCGGGGGAGATGCCTTTTTTATAGGTAGAGGGAGCTAGGAGGCTCCAAATTGAGCACAGTTTGCGGCCACGCGATCGTGATCAAACGACCGAGATGATGGAGGGTGTTTAGGTGCGTTTTGGGCCACTTTGGAGGGATGTTGGGCTGCAACACATACGAGGCCTTTACGGTTCCTCGGTTAACCGTTGGAGTATCAAACGAAGTCCAAATGGCACCAAACTTGACAGGCGGTCTACCGGTAGTAAACCTAGGCCGCTTGGAAAGTCTCGGTCCAATCCAAGAACGTTTAACACCCGCACACGAAAAGAGGCAAAAGGGGACACCGGAGGACATAGGAGCGTCGGAACGCAAAAAGGACAACGGGGAAAAAGCTCGGATGCATGAGTCGAACACGTATGCAAATGTGATGCACATGATAACATGATATGATATGCATGACAAAGACAAAAGAAACACGAAGACAAAACCCGACAACGAGGAAATATCATAACTTAGTGCCGGAAATGGCAAGGGATGGAATACAAATATGGCAGGTTACATATGGGGCGTTACAATGACTTGCAAGACCGGATCTAGAACATAGATATAATGGTGAAAACATAAACACTTCAGATATTAAATGAGGTACCCGGGCCCAAAGTGACAAGTATTAAGCAAGGAAAAGTCATAACAACTTCAATCTCAAAACATAATGAATACAAGGGATCAAACCATAACAAAACTAACTCAATTACATGATGAATCTCATCCAACGCCTCATCGACCAGCGAGCCTCTGAAGGAATAACTCACTCCTGGTGGGGAGCATCATGGAATTGGTGATGAAGGAGGGTTGGTGATGACGAAGATTGAAGATCCCCCTCTCCGGAGCTCAAAATGGACTCTAGATCTGTCCTCCCGATGACGAACAGGTGGTTACGGCGGCTCCGTATCGTGAAACGCGATGAAACTTCCTCCCCTATTTTTTCTCCAAATATGGGTATTTAAGGAGTTGGAATTAGGGCCTGCGGGGCCACCAGGTGGGCACAACCCACATTGGCACGCCTGGAGGAGGGCGCCTTGGTGGGTTGTGCTCACCGAGGGTCCCCCCTCTGGTGGTTCTTGGCTCTAGTGTTTCTTATGTATTCTGAAATCATTCTCCAAAAAGTTTTATTCCATTCCGATAACTTTTATTTCTGCACAAAAAACATCACCATGGTAGTTCTGCGGAAAACAACCTTAGTCCGGGTTAGTTTCATTCAAATCATGCAAATTTGAGTCCAAAACAAGAGGAAAAGCGTTAGGAAAATTATATACGACGGAGACGTATCAACTCCCCCAAGCTTAAACCTTTGCTTGTCCTCAAGCAATTCAGTTGATAATCTGAAAGTGAAAAAGAAAAACTTCTATAAACTCTTTTGCTCTTGTTTACCTAAATAAGCTTAAGTAGCACCCAGGTTTTCAGCAAAGATCATGAGTAACCATATCAACAATAACTCATAAAAAAATATTAACTCATATCAATGACATAATCAACTAGCGAGCAATAATAAGATATCTCAAATGCCAGCACTTTGTCAAAACAATCATGATATAATATGACAACAATGGTATCTCACTAGCCCTTACTGAGATCGCAAAACATAAATGCAGAGCACCTCCAAAGTTCAAGCAGAGACTAAACATTGTAATTCATGGTAGAAAAGATCCAGTCATTATGCATCCAACATTAACTATACACAATTCCCGAGGATGACAATAATCCTCTCAGATCTGGTGCTTATTTGAGAAGTTGATGACTCAACATAAAATTTAACAGATAGTCCCTTCACAGAGGGAAGAAGGGATTTGCAGAGGTGCCAGAGCTCAAAGTTTTAAAAACAGAGATAAATGAGATTTTGGGAAATGGACCCTTCCTGTTTACGTCACGACCGAAAGTTATCAATATCTTCCATCCTAAACACATTAGTGGAGGTTGCCAAGCAATAAACGTAAAGGTTTACTCCCCCTCAACCAACAAACACACTCCATGGCTAGCCGAATCCACGGGTACCAACAACAATATTTAGATCATCGGGCAATGCACGACGTAAGATGGTGAAGTCCAAAGCATTGAGTGCCCCCACCTTCTCTCTAGCAATTAAACACTTAGCAATGAATATCAAAAATAATGCATAGAAGGGAACTGCAAAATAGTGGCAGTGACACTCAACATGCCCCTCTCATCTCCCACTGATAGAGTACGATAAAAGTCCTCAAACTCAAACAGGTCTAGGCTCTCTTATTTCCCTGTCAAAAGGGATCGAGCATATATCACAAAAGTTAGTGAGTGGTATCTGATGGGTTTCAGCATATAAGTTAAACTGCACCTCGGGAGGATTATTCCTACTCAAAAAATGAAAATTTTGCACAAAGGAATTTGTAAGGAGATGGTATTGTTCACACTCAGTTGCGATGAAGTCAGTTAGCCCGGCGTTTGCAGCGAATTGGGCGAACTCTTGATGAATCCCGACCCCCTCCATGGAGGGGTTATGCGGCCATTCGCTTGGCCGCACCTCCGCCCTTCTTCATGAAGGAAATATGCCCTAGAGTCAATAATAAAGTTATTAAATATTTCCTTATATCATGATAAATGTTTATTATTCATGCTAGAATTGTATTAACCGGAAGCATTTTATAGCAAAAGTAGAGAAAGATTGAGTCATGCTAGGGTGCTCCATAATTGCAAACAAAGACATGGATGGATCGAGCATAACAATATCTCAAAATCACCCTTACTGAACATGCTGAAAAGATGCATGGATCACTCTGTAGCAACAAGAATAGATGGCATAAAAATATCATCAGGGTCAAGACATAGAAGAATTCTAAGTCCCTGAAATCAGCAACATTACGAGAGCTACTTTGCATGCTTGTTCTAGTCACCACAAAGATCACAAATACATGGCATACACCCCTGTAAAGATGGCATGGCATACTTCAAAACACATGTAGGGCTCAAGTTCATATGCGGCACACATTAAACATGGCAAAAATGAAAAATGTCCAATATCTGTTAAGAACCTGAAACTAACATTACATAGCACTTAGGGCAGCAAGATGAACTCAAATGAACATAGTGCAATGGAATGAAATGAAGTACACATTGAGACGAACAATTTGATATGCTACACGCCCAAACGGAGCCACGGGTGCATAGTTATGATGCGATGAAGTATGCTAAAAATTACTAGGACTTAGGGAAAAAAACGAGGTCAACCTCTCTCAGATCTAGGATTCTTCGCGGGCGCGTGAACCGAGGGAACTCCGGCGAGGTGGTGGCTGCTCCAGCGAGGGGAAGGCGAGGGGAAGGCCGGAGAAGGGCGGATCTGGCCCTTCCCCGTCTGGATCCGGCGGCGGGCGGCGGTTCCGGCCACCTCGTGAAGATCGGGAGGCAAGGCACCTCGCCGGGGGCGCGGGAGCTGCCGGCGACGAGCTCCGGCCGGCGAGCGGGGAGCGGGGCGGCGGAGGCGACGATCGGGGCGTGAGGAGGCGGGCGACCCTGGGGCGGCGGCGGCTTTGGGCCGGGAGGGCCCTGCCTGGGCCCTGGCGGGCCGGCGCGGCGATGTGGGCGCGCGGGTGGCGGGCGAATCGGGCGACAACACGTGGCGGCAGCGGGCGGACCGGACACGTCCGACCAATGATTTTTCATCCGGCGGCGCGAGGAGATGGAGAGGTTAGGGTTTCATCTGTGATTTTCAGGGGAGATGCCTATTTATAGGTAGAGGGAGCTAGGAGGCTCCAAATTGAGCACGGTGTGCGGCCACACCATCGTGATCGAACGACCCAGATGATGGAGGGGATTTTGGTGGGTTTTGGGCCACTTTGGAGGGGTGTTGGGCTGCAACACACACGAGGCCTTTACAGTTCCTCGGTTAACCGTTGGAGTATCAAACGAAGTCCAAATGGCACGAAACTTGATAGGTGGTCTACCGGTAGCAAACCAAGGCCGCTTGGCAAGTCTCGGTCCAATCCGAGAATGTTTAACACCTGCACAGAAAAAGAGGCAAAACGGGACACCGGAGGAGATAGGAGCGCCGGAATGCAAAACGGACAACGGGGAAAAAGCTCGGATGGATGAGACGAACACATATGCAAGTGCGATGCACATGATGACATGATTTGAGATGCATGAGAAAGACAAAAGAAACACGAAGACAAAAACCCGACAACGAGGAAATATCATAACTTAATGCCAGAAATGGCAAGAGTTGGAATACAAATATGGCAGGTTACATATGGGGCGTTACAACACTCCACCACTACGAAAGGATCTCGTCCTGAGATCTAGGACTGGAAAAACTCCGGATATTTAGAACGGAGGTGGTCCTCGCGTTCCCAGGTGGCTTCATGGTCGGAATGATGTGACAACTTCACTTTCAGGAATTTGATAGACTTGTTCCGAGTCTTGCGCTCAATTTCTTCAAGAATAGCAACGGGATGCTCATGATAAGACAGGTCTTCTTGGAGATCAATCTCTTCAAAGTTGATGGTGCGGTCAGGAGTCTTGAAACATTTGCGAAGCTGAGATACATGAAACACGTCGTGCACGTTTGCAAAGTTGGATGGAAGCTCAAGTTGATAGGCGAGATCGCCTCTTTTGCCAATGATATTGAAAGGACCCACGTATCTAGGGGCAAGCTTCCCTTTCATACCGAAGCGACGCGTACCTTTAATTGGAGGTAGACATGGTCTCTGATCTTGAAAGCCAAATTGCGATGCTTGCTATCATAGTAACTCTTCTGGCGCGATTGTGCAGCTTTGAGATTTTCACGAATGACTTTGCACACTTCTTCAGCCTCTGTGATCAAGTCATTGCCAAGAAGTTCGCGTTCACCAGTCTCTGACCAGTTAAGAGGAGTATGACACTTCCTGCCATAGAGAATCTCGAATGGGGCCTTGCCCGAACTCTCTTGGAAGTTGTTGTTGTAGGAGAACTCGGCATATGGAAGACAATCTTCCCACTTCATACCGAAAGAAATGACACAAGCCCTGAGCATATCTTCAAGAATTTGATTGACTCGCTCGACTTGGCCACCGGTTTGAGGATGAAAGGCTGTGCTGAAGCGAATGTTGGTGCCCATGGCCTTCTGAAAGGAATCCCAGAACTTAGAGGTAAAGATGCTTCCACGATCTGAAGAAATCAACTGTGGAATGCCGTGCAGAGAGACAATCCTGGAGGTATATAGCTGTAACACCCCGGATGTAATTTACCATATATGTATTCCAACTCTTGCCATTTTCGGCACTAAATTATGGTATTTCCTCGTTGTCGGGTTTTTGTCTTCGTGTTTCTTTTGTCTTTCTCATGCATCTCAAATCATGTCATCATGTGCATTGCATTTGCATACGTGTTCGTCTCATGCATCCGAGCATTTTCCCCGTTGTCCGTTTTGCATTCCGGCGCTCCTATCTCCTCCGGTGGTCCTTTCTACCTTCCTTACATGTGTGGGGGTTAAACATTTCCGGATTGGACCGAGACTTGCCAAGCGGCCTTGGTTTACTACCGGTAGACCGCCTGTCAAGTTTCGTACCATTTGGACTTCGTTTGATACTCCAACGGTTAACCGAGGGACCGAGAATGCCTCGTGTGTGTTTCAGCCCAACACCCTTCCAATTTGGCCCAAAACCCACCAAAATCCTCTCCATCATCTAGAGCGTTCGATCACGATCGCGTGGCCGAAAACCACACCTCATTTGGACTCTCCTAGCTCCCCCTATGACTATATAAAGACCTTCCCCAAAAAAATCTGGGCGAAACCCTAACATACCTTCCCTCTCCGCGCCGGACGTGTCCGTCCGCCGCCGGACACGCCGCGCCGCCGCCCGAGCCCAACCACAGGGCGCCATGTGGCACCGCCAGCCTCCTCCCGCTGCCGGCCCGCTCTGTTTTTTATAAGAGCGTATTTTATGTATTTTATAAGAGTGTAGATGTAGAGTATATACAAGTCGATAGGTGGGCAAGATGGTAGTGAGATAATGTGATGCAACACTAGAGGTGCCACGTGGAGCGTTTAATTGGTCAACTAGTCATGTCATGAGCAAATACAGAGTTGCACGGTGAACCCGTGACTGTATAATAACCACTAAACGAAAATGGTCACCGTAATGAGTGGATTCTGAAGTCCAATTATGTATCGTGCTTTCGCTTCAAATACAATGATCATCATTGCATATATCGCGAGAGAAAGATGAAACATGCATGAATTTCCTTGGGGCTTACATTCAGAGGACCTGGAGATAGTTTTGTGTGCATACGTGAAAGGGGCGTACAGGGGGGTTATGCAATGGAGAGAGAGATGCTCTTCGTTTCCCTTTATTATGACTAACTTTGTATATAGTATAAAAATATACAAATTCACAATGCGGAATAAATATCATTGTGGGCACCATGCAATGAAAATTAGCGTTCGTACTCCTCCATATAACTTTGTAATGTTGTATATGTAGAAACTCTAAAATAATTTTTTGGCCACACTTTATTCAAAAGGAATGTTGTATGCGAAATAAACGTGAAGAGAGGGATTTTTAGATCAATGGGGTAAGTGATGTAACATGTGTGAATGTGTAGTTGATGCATTTGGCGGGGCCTAGAGAGGTATGTGTGTGTATTACGTATTCGAGAGAGGCATGGATAGAGGGGCCGATGGGGGGGAGGGGGTGGGAGAGATAGCACGAGAAATGAGAGTGGTCTAGAGAGAGAGACGAATATGACGTCACGACAAGAGATTCCATTCCCTTGAGTGTGTATATGCAAGGGGGGCAATAGAGGCACCAGGGGAAATTTTCTGTGTGTGTGGTGTTTGTGTTGGTATGTGTGGGTGTGAAAAGATAATGAGACGTGGGGGCAGAGGGTGTGTCACCGCGTGAGGTCCGGTGGGTCGAGGTGATGCCCTTCTTTCGGTTCCATCCTGCGCCACATTGGTCGGCCCGTGACGCATTTAGGAAGACCCATGGATGACTAGTCGTACAAGACAAAGATAGCATAATTGTGAAGGACTCTGTGTCCACTGACAAAGCTGGCTAGGATTTGTAACCCTAGGTTCTCGGACTAAGGTAACCCCTTTATATCTGATATTACTATTCATCCAACCTAACTTTAAGGGCCATCCTACAGAATGCTCTGCTAGAATCATACTCGTCGATTAGGAAGAGAGGTGTGAGACAATGCGTGAGAGACAGGTGTAAAGATAATGTGCGTACATGAGACACGTAGGCAGGTCCATGTATATAGAAAGGGTTGATGAGGATTGTGCGTGTGTATGTTTGCGAGAGGAAGAGTGCTTGTGATAAAGGTTAGTGAAAACAGTTGTAAATGGTTACGAGAGGGAGGGAGGGTTATATCTAGAGCATGTGTGCGAGAAAGACACCTCGGGAGAGAGTGTGTAAGCATGTGTGAGAGACCACCGATGGAGAGTGAAACTACACGTAAAAGACTGCTCTACACATTGATTAAAGATATAAATTGTATCCAAATATTAGGATGGGATCATGATATTTGCAATTCGCGTAAGGAGCGGTCATTGATCCATCAGACATCTAGATTCTATCGAATTTGATCATGTCTATGTTATTATTCGACACAATTGATCCACATAGTTAGTATTTTGAACTCCATACAATGCATCACTTTAGCAATCGAATATAAACGTGAGTATAGTTCATGTTGTGTGTGTAAAGCACATTATACATACGAAAGTTACACAATGGACATTATAAATAGCTACCTATGAACTAGCATACATTTGAATTCAACTTAAGGTAGTTTAAAAAAATTGAATTCAACATGAAGTCCATTCAATAATTTGAATTTGATATCATGGCATTTGTAAACCATACCTAAATTATGGGGGCACCAATCTTTGCTCTGATTTTGTACATAATAGCATATGTAGTCGTGTACAAAATAGATTCAAATTTAGCTCCTCCATTCCGAAATAATCTTAGTTATAGGATTTTCAAGTGTCAAAATTTCAAAAAGAAGCGGATAATTTAATGAGATTTTCAAACATACAAGGTCAAATATAACGCTGTCTATTTAGGTCAATCCTCATAGTTCAAGAGTAGTCTAAACGTGAATGCTTGTGTTTCAAAATTTCGAACGAAGCGCCAAAAGAGCCTCTCCTCGCCTGAAACCGCGTGAGACCAATGTTTGGTAGTACAAGGAAATTACTTTTCTAATAACTCCGACCCGTGAAACCTACCGGCCCGACGTCCAAAGGTCTAAACCGGGGTAGGTTTGTAGCTTCATCTAGACACCACGCAACCGCATCCGAAAAACATTCATACACAATGGCCGCCTAAGCACACATGCGCCCGGCCGAAATCGCTACCGCCCACTATTTGGGACACCTGGGATTACCATCCTACCCCCAACCCGCAGTAGGTCCGAAATTTAAGAGGGGGGCAAAGTTTGTACTTTCCCCAAATTTCAAACAAGCGCGTCCCATCTTCTGTTCAAAAAAGCCAAAAACAAGCGCGTCCCAGACCGAATCATGGTTCCCCCAACCCGTCTGATTCCCCATTCGTACTCCGTGGGCACCAAAACTACCTCTCCACCAGCCGCGAAACCTCGGCGTCCTCCGTCCGCCACCCCATCACACCCATTAACCGCCGCCCTCCTCCATCACGCTGGAGCCGATACCCCGACGTCGTCGTCCACCGCAACGCCCTCCATGGCTAGTAGTTGAAGCCGAGGCCGAGCCGTCCGTACCCGAGCCAGTTCAACCACGCCGTCCTGCGCCTCACCACTACTGCTCCAACTTCGCCACCCTCCACCGCACCGGAGCTATTCCTACTACACCATCCTTCGCCGCCTCGGATCTGCTTCCCCTCCGCCGACATACGGCCACGGCAACACAGTCAACAATTTGGCCATGGGTTCGTCCAAGCCTGCACCCTCCAGAACATCAGTTTCCTCGGTAAACAGAAGAAGATCAGCGTGACATGTGGAGGTGACCACAACGGCAACCAAAAAGGTACTCCTCTTCCCTTATTCATGCAAATCTTACGTCTCTACTTGCAGGATATTCATCCCACAGAAGAAACTAGTTGACCGCTTCTTCTTGATACTAGATGTTCCAAGTAACTCGCGATGCACAAGGTTTCTCCTCATATACTATTTCACCTTAGCTAGAGGTCCATCACCCCCCTTAATTTCAATTTCTGGCCAGTTGATTCCGAATTAATGGAAGCATTCCCCGGCGTAACAGGCACTAGTACACCTATTACACCGGGGAAGCAACGCCTTGGTGTTTATCTTAGGGGCCTGTGCGGCCTAGAGCTATAGCCGCCCGATCTGGAGGTCGGCCGGGATTAAAGGGTTGGCCTGGGGGCGCTGCCAAGCACGACAGTGGTGTGAGGTCGATGGGAGGGCGGGGCGGGGGAGGCAGGGGTCTGGGCTGGTGGTCGCTGGCGGTTCGAGAAAGATCGTCAACAATGACTGGCGGGAGGTAGATGAAGGCCATCTGCCCATTCCTTATAGATCGGACGGTTCATTAAAAAAATTGAATAACCTATTTATTTTCAGTCGACTGTTATCTTAGATATGACCACATGTGGTGGTGTGCTGGAGGAGTACCTGCATTTCCTGTGCTCATATATTAGAAAATCATACGGAGTAGAATCTAATTTTGTTTGCCATGCAATGTTGTAGACCTATCATATGTCTCCTGTCATTTATTTTTCAGCCACCTGCTATCTGCTACTTTTACAGTGCACTAGTTCTGCACACACTTCAGCCTTACTCTCACTATTGTGTTTTTATGCAAGGGTATTTCAAACTCTGCTGCCATGAGAGAAGCCAAAAAGAGAAGAGAGAAGTCGCTCCAGCTTCATATGCGGGTAGGCAAGACACGTTACAACGCTATAAAGGGTGCAGTGTCAGCAGATGGAGACGGTAAACGTAGCTCTGGAGTTGATGACCTCGCTCGCAATGAACCACCATCCCAGGTGCTTGCTTTAACTTTGTGGTGTCATATGTGGTTGCATGTTCCATATGGTGTCTAGCTTGTATTCGAAAGGCCGAAGTCGGTAAGATAAGGAAAGATATTTTTTTACATGAACCACCATCCCGTGAGCACCAGAAGACAAATAGCTAGTCAGGGCACTGGCTGAGCCAGTGACAAGCCCAGCAAAGATAGGCATCACCTGGGAGTCAACTAAAAAGTTGCGATGGCGGCGAAGCAGCCCGCCTCCCACTAGGCTCTCAGGTCCTAGATGATCATGCTCACCACTCCAGCAGGATGTCTAGGTTGTATTGCTTCCAATTTGGTTAAATTGCATCTGCTTAGCTTACACATTATACCTTAGAATATGACATGCCTTTCTGTTTTTGGTACATACTAGTACATCTGTGTATTAACCATGTTCTTGCATCAAACTAATGTTCTTGTGTATCCCTCATCAATCTCTTATGACGAGGCAGGCAGGCAAGGGGCCTAATCCTCATTTAAAGAATGCAGCGACAGCCTCTCGACAGGATTCTCAAGAGACAGAAATGCTAGATGAAGATAGTGAACGTAGCTCTGTAGTTGATTACAGCATTTCCCCTACACTAGCATCATAGGTGCTTGCTCTAACTTGGCAGCGTGATATGTGGTTGCATGTTTCATATGGTGTCTAGATTGTAATTCTTCCAATCTGGTTAAACTGCATGTGCTAGTCTGCTTAGCTTATATATTATACCTGTTAATGTGACATGCCTTCTTGTATTTACTACATAGTACATCTGTCTATTATGCATGTCCTTACATAAAACTATTGTTTTTTTCTATCCCGCATCAATCAACATCATGAGACACCTTTAGTATATGTAGTGCGATATTAGTTGCATCTTTTGTCGGTGTACTAGAATAGGGGTACCCTAGTACCCCGAACTTGTGCACGGGCAGTTGCAGCACCCTGCGGCAAGGCTTGCCGGGCGAACGCCAAGATCCTCCGTGGTTCCCTTGGAGCCATTCAAGAACAAAGTATTTAAGCTCAGGAGACAAGGCCCCGGCAAGAGGAGCTTGCCGGGAAGGCCAACCAAGGCACTCCAAGGAACTTGCCGCGACGCGCCACGCGCTCCGGCAAGGCAACAAGGCCCCGGCAAGAGGAGCTTGCCTGGAAGACCAACCAAAGTACCTCGAGGCCCGGTGAGCGACAAGCTTCCGGACCCGACAAGATAACAGCAGCGGCAAGGCGCTTGCCGCGGCAGGCGGCCACTCTGTGCCCACGCTCCAGCGCATCCACCAACGTGTCACCCTGGGGGCCTCTCCAGGCGCGCGTGGCAGGAGGTTGTGCAGCCAGCGGTGCGCAGTGGCATGCGAAGCTGACAAGATCGCCATCGTGGCGTACGGTGGCGCCCCTAATTGTCCTTTTCTGCACTCTTTGGGCGACTTAGACGGGCATTTAATGCCCTTGTCCCCTGCCGTCAGGGTTAGGTAGGGTGCACTGTACAAGTAACTGTACCAACCACCTCACTTTTTACATTTGTACCCTTCTCTGCATTGCCACCTGTCGGTGACCCCTTTAGCGTATAAAAGGAGGCCCATGCGCAATGTAGAGGAGGATCGGTTCGACTGGTTCGCAAGGTTCGACTCATTCGGAACCCAGAAAAACACTATGCTCTCTCTCTCTGGAGCAAGAACACAAAATAATCAAACAAGAAGCAGTAGGAGTGTTATCCCTCCGGAGAGCTCCGAAGCTGGGTAAACTGCTCGTGTGCTTCGCCTCGATCTGCTCTTTGTGCGATCTCCGCCACCCGCCGAACCGAAAGGGGCTCGGTCCGCCGGCCCCATAGGTGTTCGTGCATTCAGTTTCCCCGACATCTTTGGCGCGCCAGGTAGGGGGCGTCGAGATTGTGTGAACCTGATCCGGCGTTCACGCGAGCTAGATCTTCATTCCCTTCATCAACATGCCACCGAAGAAGAAGACTTCGGCGGCAGCCGCTCCGTCCACGTCACTTCCGCCACCGTTGGAGCAAACGGGTGGTGGAATGGACGCCGGCGGAAGAATGGACGTCGACGAGGAAGCTTATGATGCTGCCAGGTCCAAGGACAAGGCTGCACAAACCTCGGCGACTGTACATGTTCCGCGCCACTCTTAGGAGGCGCAAGACCAACAGCGTCATGGCACTCGCAGTGCCATAAGCATGATGGGCCAAGACCAAGCTGGTGGATCTCAGGGCGCTCAAGACCAGCATGCACGCCAGCATGCTGGCACGAGCGGGGCATGGTCGCCTGGACGGGATACTGCTCCTTCTAACATAGTTAGAAGTCCGAGCACATACCGCTCCTCGCGCCGTCCGCCACCACCACCCACCACTCCAGCAGAAGCTTTGGCGCGAGCTCAACTGCTCCTAGATTACCCTCCGACGTCAGACAAGATCGATGAATGGAGGGCCACCATTCAGAGTCTCATCGGCTACGCCAACGGCGACACTCCACGGCGGCCGAGCGCGTCGCCACCGCGGCAGGGTTGCCGGGCGCGATCCGGTGGCGACGAAACGGGTGGAGGTGCAACTACCATGCAATCACCACCTCGAAGGCCAAGATCGCCGACTCGCCGGATCCACCTCGACAGCGACTCCACCGCATCGTCGGATCCACGAGCTCGTCGCGATCAGCGCCAAGTTCTTCATGATCGACAACAAGAAGACGCTCGAACTCACATCGAGCGCCGAAGAGAAGCGCGACGTCAATCCGACAAGAGCGCTGCGCCCTCTGTTGACATGCATGCGCCAGGGGAACCAGGCGAGCTGCCGTACGCGGTAGGTTGCCCTGCGTTCACTCATGAGCTGCGACAAGTCCAGTGGCCCAGCACGAAGAACTTCAAGCCAGACGTACCAGAGAAGTACGACAGCAAGACGCATCCGTTGGAGTTCCTCAGCATCTACAGCATTGTGGTGCAGGCTGCTGGGGGACGGGATGACAAGATCCTTGCCAACTACTTCCTGCTGGTGCTCAAGCCCAACGTCAGATCCTGGCTCATGCACTTGCCGGACAACTCCATATCCTCTTGGGCTGATCTGTGCCATCAGTTTGTCGGCGCCTTCACAGGCGGACACAAGCCTCATGGCCAGGAAAGTGATCTTCATTTGCTCGCCCAGAAGGAAGGAGAGCCCCTGCGCAAGTACATTCAGAGATTCAGCAGTGTGCAGCATAACATCCCACACATCCACCCTGCCGCAGTGATCAACGCGTTCCATCAGAACGTGTGAAACCGCAGGATGCGGGAGGAAATGGCGATGTGCAAGATCAGGGACGTCAGTGAGTTATATGCACTGGCCGACAAGTGTGCACGTGCTGAGGAAGGGAGGAGACTCCCCGGAGAGAATGTAGGAGCGGGAGGATCTGACAGTGAAGATGCTGCCCCGACAAGGAAAAACCGGCGGCAGAACAACAGGAAGAGGAAAGGCAAAGAGGTGCTAGTTGTTGAGCAGTCCGGCAACGGTGGTGGCGCCAAGAAAGCCAAAGCTGGTGACTCCGACAAGGAGGTTGCCACGGAGGTGGCAGTCGCCGACAAGCAGGACGGCACCAACAAGCAGTATTGCAAGATCCACCGCACCAAGGGCCATGATCTCCAGAGCTGCAAGAAAGTCGAGCAGCTTGTTGAGCAACAGAAAGCTGAATACGAGCGGCGCGACAAGGAGAAGGCCCAGGAAGGTGCTGGGGGATCTGGCAAGAAACGTCCCGGCCGAGGAGGACGCCGCGGCAAGGCCAAGCAGCGGCAAGGAGACAGACCTCCTCGCGGCCGCGACAAGGATGAAGATGACGATGACGATGAAGACATGGATGATGAGGAGACTGATGAGCAGGAGTTCCAGAAAGCCACAGAGGTCCTATGCGTTGACGGTGGTGCTTCTCTGCATACCTCACACCGTCAGCTCAAGCAGTGGGTGCGGGAAGTTAATGCAGCAGAACCACCCGTCGAGTCACGCAAGCCTCTGAAATGGTCCAGCACGCCTATCATCTTTGATATTGAGGACCACCCTGATCGCATAACTGCGGTAGGGTGCTTGCCGATGTTGGTTTCACCAACAATCCGCAACCTCAAGGTCACTAAGATGCTAGTTGACGGCGGGGCCGGCTTGAACCTGATCTCCTCCGCGGTGCTCCAGAAACTCCAGATCCCTGACAGCGAGCTCGAAGAGACCGGTACATTTGAAGGAATCAACCCGGGAAGGAGCAAGCCGAAGGGAAAGCTCACATTGCCGGTAACATTTGGCACCGAGCTGAACTTCAGGACTGAGAGGGTCATGTTTGATGTTGCTGACTTTCCATTACCTTACAATGGAATCCTCGGCCGTCCGGCACTCGCCAAGTTCATGGCAGCCTCTCACTATGCGTACAACGTACTGAAAATGCCAGGCCCGATAAGTGTCATCTCTGTCCCTGGCGACAAGAAGGATGCTCTTATCTGTGCTGACAAGATCTACCGGGAAGCAGCAGCCGCAGCAGAACGCAAGACACTTGCCGCTGAAGCTCCCGGGGGGGAGAGGAAGACCAAGTCGGGCAAGAGCTCTGATGCCCACTCCGGCAAGCGCACCTCTTCGGAGTGCTGCGCTACCGTCGAGGACGCACCATCAAGCTCCACCGGCAAGTGTAGAAGGAAATGACAGCTCCACCTGAGACCAAGAAGGTGTCCGCCAAGGAGGACGGCACTGGTGGTACCTTCACCATCAGCGCCACTCTTGACCCCAAATAGGAAAGCGCGCTCGTTGCTTTCCTGCGGGCGAATGTCGACGTGTTTGCATGGCAACCGTCTGATATCCCCGGTGTTCCCAGGAAAGTAATTGAGCACCACCTTGCCGTCTGTCCTCACGCGCGGCCCGTCAAGCAGAAAGTCAGGAAACAGGCAGTGGAGTGCCAAGAATTCATCGCAGAAGAAATCAAGAAGTTGGAAGCAGCATGCCTTGTCAGAGGAGTGCTCCATCCCACGTGGTTGGCCAATCCTGTTGTCGTGCGCAAGGCTAACGGGAAATGGAGGCTTTGTATTGACTTTACTGATGTTAATAAAGCTTGTCCCAAAGACCCATTTCCCTTGCCGCACATTGACCAGATTGTTGACTCCACAGCCGGATGTGATTTTCTTTCATTTCTTGATGCATACTCAGGATACCATCAGATCTTCATGGCAGAAGAAGATGAAGAGAAAACCGCATTTATCACCCCGTGTGGCACGTACTGCTTTGTACGGATGCCTTTTGGTTTGAAGAATGCTGGTTCAACATTTGCAAGGGTAGTCCACCACGCTTTTGAGCTGCAGATACACAGAAATTTGGAAGCCTACATGGATGACATAGTGGTCAAAAGCAAGAACAGGGCGACCCTGATTCAAGATTTAGACGAGACATTTGCAAATCTGCGCAAGATCAACCTCAAGCTTAACCCTGAGAAGTGCGTATTTGGAGTCCCTTCCGGCAAGCTTCTCGGGTTCTTCGTGTCTCAGCGGGGAATTGAAGCCAATCCCGACAAGATCAAGGCCATTGAGCAGATCGAAGCACCAAAGCGCGTCAAGGATGTACGAAGGCTTGCCGGTTGCGTGGCTGCTCTCAGCAGGTTTATCTCTAGATCTGCTAAGCGTGCCCTGCCATTTTTCAAAATTTTGAAAAAGGCAGGTCCAATAAAATGGACTCCGGAGGCGGAGGCTGCGCTGCAGGACTTGAAGAGATACCTGTCCTCCACTCCAACACTTGTCGCACCTAAGCCGCAAGAGAAGTTGCTGCTGTATATAGCGGCAACCAATCAAGTGGTTAGTGCTGCGTTAGTGGTGGAGAGGGAGGCAGATGATGAGCCGGCAACCACGGCAGATGCATCCGGCGACAAGCAGGGGGCTTCGCCGACAAGCTCTGGTCCCGACAGAGATGGATATGCGCAGGAGCATGATAAGATGCAGAAGAGAATGGTGCAGCGTCCAGTTTACTTTGTCAGTTCCCTTCTACAGGGGGCTAGATCAAGGTACTCTGGTGTGCAGAAGTTGCTTTTCGGCCTCCTCATGGCCTCGAGAAAGCTGCGCCATTACTTCCAAGCACATGAGATCACATTCGTCACTCGCTTTCCGCTGAAGAGGATACTGCAAAATCCAGAAGCGACAGGCAGGATTGTCGAGTGGGCGCTGGAACTGTCAAGCTTTGGCCTCAAGTTTGAGAGCACTTCAACTATCCAAAGCAGAGCATTGGCAGAGTTCATAGCAGAATGGACGCCAACACCAGATGAAGAAATTCCAGAGACGAGCATCCCCGTCAAGGAGGCAAGCAAAGAGTGGCTGATGTACTTTGATGGTGCCTTTTCGCTGCAAGGCGCCGGTGTGGGTGTGCTGCTTGTCGCGCCCACCGGAGAGCACCTCAAGTACGTAGTCCAGATGCACTTTCCCAAGGAGCAAGCAACCAACAATATTGCAGAGTATGAAGGATTGCTTGCCGGTCTCAGAATCGCAGCAGACCTTGGGTTAAGAAGCTCATTGTCAGGGGTGACTCACAGCTTGTCGTCCGCCAAGTGAACAAGAATTACCAGAGTCCACTGATGGAAGCATATGTTGATGAAGTGAGGAAGCTAGAAGAGCACTTTGACGGCCTACAGATGGAGCATATCCCAAGGGCTCAGAATGACATTGCTGATGGGCTGTCAAAGTGCGCCGCACTAAAGTTACCTGTGGAACCAGGGATCTTTGTGATCAAGTTGACTCAACCATCTGTAACACCATCAACTGGGCAAAGCAAGAAGAGGAAGTTGGTTTCTGGTGACTACTTTTCGGCAGAGCTCCCCGAAGCCGCCGCCAAGAAAGTCCCCAAGATCAACACCAAGGATGCTGAGGGGCAGTCTGCTCCGGCAAGCCTTATGGTTTGTTCCCTTGAAGCAGACGCTCCCGACAAGTTTTGCTCCGGCAAGCTTGCCGGGGAACATCAAGCTCCGGTAGGGCCGCAAGTCCTTGCCGTAGAAGCGGATGTTCCCGCAGCAGCAGATGTGCCTTTAGTCCTTGTTGTCGAGCCACAAGCTCCAGCATGGGCAAAGCAGATTGTCCATTTCCTTCAGACAGGAGAACTTCCCGAAGAGCAAGAAGAAGCGGAAAAAGTAGCCCGGCAGTCAAGTATGTACCAGTTTGTCGATAGCATACTGTACAGAAAAAGACTCAACGGTGTGAAATTGAAGTGTATTTGCAGGGAAGATGGACAAAAGGTGTTGGCAGAGATACATGGAGGCATATGTGGCCACCACATTGGCGCAAGAGCACTTGCCGGCAAAGCTTTCCGGCAAGGTTTCTTTTGGCCGACAGCCCTCCAGGATGCAACTGCATAAGTAACCAAGTGTGAAGCATGCCAGTTCCACTCCAAACAGATACACCAGCCAGCTCAAGCTCTCCAGACGATCCCTTTATCCTGGCCATTTTCGGTCTGGGGGCTCGATATCCTCGGCCCTTTCCCCCGAGCTGTCGGGGGCTTTGAGTACTTGTACGTCGCAATCGACAAGTTCACAAAGTGGCCGGAAGTGCAGCCAGTGAGGAAGGTGACAGCACAGTCAGCAGTCAAGTTCTTCAGGTCAATTGTTTGCCGTTTCGGGATCCCTAATAGGATCATCACTGACAACGGCACGCAATTCACGAGCCGCACCTTCATGCAATACGTCCAAGACCTTGGCGCCAAGGTCTGCTTTGCTTCTGTTGCTCATCCGAGAAGCAACGGTCAAGCAGAGAGGGCAAATGCTGAAGTGCTGTGCGGGCTCAAGACCAGAACTTTCAACAGGTTGCGCAAGTGCGGAAGAAACTGGATCGAGGAGCTGCCGGTGGTTCTTTGGTCGATCAGAACGACGCCAAATCGATCCACTGGCCAGACGCCTTTCGCTCTAGTCTATAGATCAGAGGCAGTTCTCCCCACGGAACTCGTATACGGATCGCCTCGAGTGCTCGCTTATGATGAGCTTGAGCAAGAACAGCTGCGACAAGACGACGCGCTGCTCCTTGAGGAAGATCGTCTTCAGGCTGCTGTACGAGCTGCTCGATACCAGCAAGCTTTGCGCCGCTACCATAGCTGCAAAGTTAAGGCCAGAAGCTTCGAGGAAGGCGACCTTGTTCTTCGGCGCGTTCAGTCCGCCAAGAATTCCAACAAGTTGACGCCGAAGTGGGAAGGCCCTTATCGGGTGAAACGAGTCACAAGGCCCGGCGCTGTCCGCCTTGAGACCGAAGATGGCATTCTGGTGAGCAACTCCTGGAACATAGAACATCTTAGTAAGTTTTTCCCGTAGGGCACGGTTGCCGGAACCCGTTCCGGCAACCACCTTTTGTACAAGTCTTGCCGCTGTTGCATGTAATCCTTTGTACAAAGCCGGGCGCAGATCCCGTGCATAAACAAAACCCCATGTGCTCCGCACAACTTGTCCATTTCATGCATTAGTTTCTTTCTTGCATGCGTTATCTGACACTTTGTGCAGCACCTACATCCGGTAAGCAATAACGAGCCGAAGGGCTCCATATCATTATTCTCTCTTCTTTCTTCTTTTTAACAAAGGAAAAGAAGGTTCCCTCGCACACAAGTTTGCCGGGGGGGAAGGAGAACATTGTGGTATGGACCAGGTGTCGTTCAAGCAAAGTTTTGCCTTGCCGAGAAGCAAACGACAGAAAAGCTAAGTTGCCAAAGTTTGAGCAATCAGTTTTTAAATTTTTGAGTTATCTTCCTCGAACGACCCTGCTTTGTATGGAAAACCTGTGCGCGGAGGAACCAACTCGTGGCTAGTTGCGCCCTTACTTTGTTTCGAGTCCGCTCAACAACTTAAGTGTGCTGCATCTAGTCGCGACAAGATTTCTTGTCGGAAGCAGCGCCGCCAGCAGGCTGTTGACGTTCCGCACTCAGCGCTCGCGGCTCGGGTGCCTGCGCCGACAAGTTCCCTAGAAGCGTAGGGTAAAAACATACAAAGGAAGGAATCTAGTAGAGGAAATAACATAGCAATTGATAAACAGAAATAAAGTTATATTACAAGATAACTTGTCGCAGCTCTAACAGACTGTTTTTCATAACATGATTAGCAGCGACAAGGGAAAAGAAGAAATGGGCGGCCTAATCTACGCGATCGCCCTCAACCCTCTTGATCTCGCTCACCTTGTCCACAATGGGTGCGACAAGGGCCTTGAGTGCGTCACGATGGGCGTCTGGCGGCAAGGACTTGAGGACGTTGGTGAAGCTGAGGCCTGGATTGCGGAAGGCCACCTTCATCAGCACCTTCTGGAGAACCCCAGCGCAGATTCTGCGTGACTCGTCGGCCAGCTGCTTTGGGATCCTCTCCCGGAGCCGCTGGAGTGCCGTCGCCATGCCCTTGAAGAACAGGCTGAGCTTGGCGCTGGGTTGGAGATTCTCGTCGGAGGGATACCCAGAGTCCTCCATCCCCAGCTGCGCCAGCTCCTCATCGATGACTGCGGCAATATTCACCAGACCCTCGGTCCAGTGCTCCACAGTATCTCTGAATGAGTTCTGGGTAACTGCGATGCTCTCCAGCAGCGCCTTGTCAGCCTTGACCTTCTCCGACAAGGTCTTCTCCCGCTCCTTGGTGGCGTCCAGCGTCTGCGTCAGCGTGGCCAGCTTCAACTCCAGGTCTGCATTGGAATCCTTGGCGGCGCTGAGCTCCTTGCCCCTCCCAGCGAGAAGACCTTGCAGCTCACCGTGGGCGGCAGCATTCTACTCACGCTCACGCTTGAGCGCGGCAAGCTCCTCGCTGCTCTTCCCGATGTTGGCCTCCAGCTGCACCACCTTCTCCTCCAGCTCTTTCTTGGCAGCCTCTGCGATTGCGGCAGCGTCCTTTGCCTCCTTGAGCACCCCGCCAAGTGCTTTCTCGCGCTCGGCGAGCTCCTCCTCGTAGCTGTCGAGGTTGGCCTTCCGCTGCACCAATTCGCCTTCTCGCGCGGACTGCTTCTCAGCGGCTAGCCTTTGTTCCTCCTCAGCTTCGGCCTTCTCGAGAAGGAAGGCCGTGCGCTCCTCGTCGAGTCGCTCTCGCTCATGTGCCAGGAACCGGAGAGCTTCTTGATTGTGGCCCCGGAGCTCCTCCGCGCGCTTCTCCATGTCAACTCCCGCCTTCGCGACAAGCGCTTCCCGGGAAGCCAGCTTGGCTTGCCGTGCGCGGTAGAGTGACAGCAGCTTCCGCGGCAGCTGCTCCTCCTCAGGCTCGCCACTTCTGCTGCTGGGCGCGTCAACCAACGACAGTCCAGCAGAGGCGAGCACCTCCTCATCGAAAGTTTCCCCCTCGACCAGCGCCCTGGAGCTCGACGCCTAGGGTAGCTTGATGAAGATATCGTCACCGGCCTTCAAGTAGGCGCCGGGCTAGGGCTCCTCGGAGCCCGGCTCCACAGAAGCGGCAGAGGGATCAGCGGTCGGCGCAGCGCCTGGCGCTCCTGCGGCCTCAGGGTCGTCAGTGCAATCGCCCGACCCCTCGCCGGCTTCTGCGGCGGCAGCCTTGGCGGCCTCCTCGCCGGCGGTCTCATCAGCACCGGCCCCTTCCTCGCCGGCGCCCTCTGTCTCCATTGGCTCAGCAGCAGATGGGTCTGAAGAACAAAGAAGGGAGAAAAATCAATCAAAAATCCAAGAGAAGAAAATCAGAAGAAGAAGAACCCAAGGGAAATTTTTGGACAAGTGAATTACCTGTGCCAAGACCTGCAGTTGCGGTCTCGGCCGCCGCAGGATCGACGGTGCTGCCCCTTGCCAGAGAGCGCTCCCTTACCGGGAACTCCTCCCTTGGCGGCGTAGTCGAAGCAGATGGCACTTCGGGACCAGCTTTCGGGCGCTCCTGATATCGCTGCTCTGCTCCTACACGAATCAACAAGCAAGATATCAACAAAGGAAAAAGCACTCATGCGCGCCTGACAGCAGAAAGCTAACTATGAACTTACGCTGGGGGCTGCGCTGGGGGCTGCTTTGAGGAGTGGTTGCCGGGTCCGTCAAGGTGGTCTCGGACCCACCCCCTGCTGACACGGTGGGGTCATCTTCGATGACAATCACTGCGGCCTTGGCCCTCTTCGCCGCTCTCTGGGCCAACGTCCTGAAAAGAAAGGAGTCCAGATTGAAGCAAGTCAGATACAAGATAAAAACAACAAGATTGAAGAACTACAAGAGCACCAAAGAAGCTTACTCTTCTTCCTCCTCGTCGGAGCTGAGCGCAGAAAGATCGAAGTCCGGCTCCCCTCCGGTGCGGCGAGGCGGAGGAGTAGGATCCCTTGCCCGCTTGGCAGGGGCGGTGGCGGTGGCCCGGGAAGATCCCGCTCCAGTTGCCGCTGCTGCGTGAGGCGCTCCCGCGGCAACATTGCTTGCCGCGGTAGAGCGTGTCGCACGGCTCGGCGGCTGTTGACCCGGCTGCCGCCCCGCTACGTCCACGGCCCTGCGAAGACGCCTTCCTGGCGGGGCCGGGGGCTCCGCCTGCGGCAAGCTTTCTGAAGGCTCGGGCTCTTCCTCGCCGGCCTCGCTCGGCTCAGCTTCAGAGCCGGCAGGCTCTTCCTCGCCAATGAACTCCGCGCACTCGGCGAGGTTTGCCGCCTCTGCCGCCTCCGCCTCCTCCACAGTGAACCCGAACGCACCCGCGGCAGCTGCGGCCGCAACCTCTTCCGCCCTAGTGGCGATGTGCTGCAGGTCCTCGTCGGTGGTGTCATGGGTGAGGCTCTTCTGCTCGTCAACGTGGACTGGCACTTCTTCCAAGTTGTCGAAGAACGCTTGCACGACGTCGTCCGCAGGCTCTTGCCAAGTTGGAACGATTCCGTGTGAATCGCACAACGGCATCATGGCGCGGATCCGGTCAAGCGAAGAATTATTGCACAATGGAACGACGCCCCTCGCCAGCGTGAATGGGTGCTGGGGATCGCGTTTGAACAACTCCGGGAGCATTGCATCCAGCTCCATGACGGTGAAGTTGTAGTTGAGGCCCGGCCGCAGCCTCATGATGTCCGCCGAGTTCTTGAATTCCCAGGCGGGCCTCCCCCTCTCCTGCAGGGGGGCGATGCGGCGGCGGAGGAAATCTGCGCCTACAGCGCCTACAGTGAGCCCGGCAAGCCTGAGGCGAAGGATCCTAGTGATGGCGATCTTTAGCCTCTCGTCTTCCGGGGCCACGTTGCTCCAGTCATTGCCGCGCACTATTGGAGCTTGGCGCACGACGGTGAAGGGCTGCGGATTCTCCTCGATGATCCAGCACCACTCCGCTCTCCACTCCTCCCACTTGCTGCGGAGCTCACCCTCCAAGTACGCCTCCTTCTTGCCGACTCTCAAGATCCAGGCGATCCCTCCGGCAAGCGGCTCTCCTCTCTCTACCGAGGTATGAAGAAGTGGCGGAAAAGGGCAACATTGGGGTGGACTCCGACAAAGTTTTCGCACAAATGTGCGAAAACTACCATGGTCAGAACGGCGTTGGGGTGAAATCAAGGAGGCGGAAGCCGTAGGTGTTCATGATATTGCAGAAGAACTCCGAGAAGGGCGGGCAGAGCCCACAATAGAAGAACAGCGCGAAGAATGGGTACCCGTTTGGAGCCAGTTCCGAAGCAGCGGCCGGGAGTACCCTCGTGTGCGGATGCGCCCGCGTCTCCGTCGCCAAAAAGAGGTAGAAGTACTCCCTCAGCTCCTTCACACCGAGCTGGGGGGAGAAGATTGCCCGCTCCTTCCGCAGTGCCATGAGCCGCTGTGCCTCGGCCGACTTCACGGCCTTTCCCTTGTCGGCTTTCGGAGCCATGGCGGAGGTTGTGGCGGAGGTCGACCGCGTTGGTGATGCTGGTGGCAATGGGGGGCGGAGCGCTGCTCTCTCGGCTTCGAGGAGAAGGGGGGGAGCGGCGGAGGTATGTGAAGATGGAGTAGTAGCAACCAGCGAGGGGGAACGAACTGCCCCTGTTTCCCCTACTTATAAAGAGGGACAGGGCGGACGTTTCGCCCTTCCGAATAAAGAACCACCCACGATCTCTCCCACGACGCCGCATTCAACGCGTGCCGTTAGGGGAGAGCGCGGTGGATACGGAGCGAGATTCGGCGTGGCCCAGTCCGCATGTGCCCGTGCCCTGTCTTGGGCCTGGCCCAACAGCGCTCGGCACCGTGTCTGGCCCAGGCCCGGGGGCTCCTGTCGGTGTACAAGAATAGGGGTACCCTAGTACCCCGAACTTGTGCACGGGCAGTTGCAGCACCCCGCGGCAAGGCTTGCCAGGCGAACGCCAAGATCCTCTGTGGTTCCCTTGGAGCCATTCAAGAACAAAGTATTTAAGCTCAGGAGACAAGGCCTCGGCAAGAGGAGCTTGCTGGGAAGGCCAACCAAGGCACTCCAAGGAACTTGCCGCGACGCGCCACGCGCTCCGGCAAGGCAACAAGGCCCCGGCAAGAGGAGCTTGCCGGAAGACCAACCAAAGTACCTCGAGGCCCGGTGAGCGACAAGCTTCTGGACCCGACAAGATAACAGCAGCGGCAAGGCGCTTGCCGCGGCAGGCGGCCACTCTGTGCCCATGCTCCAGCGCATCCACCAACGTGTTGCCCTGGGGGCCTCTCCAGGCGCGCGTGGCGGGAGGCTGTGCAGCCAGCGGTGCGCAGTGGCATGCGAAGCTGACAAGATCGCCATCGTGGCGTACGGTGGCGCCCCTAACGGTCCTTTTCTGCACTGTTTGGGCGACTCAGATGGGCATTTAATGCCGTTGTCCCCTGCCGTCAGGGTTAGGTAGGGTGCACTGTACAAGTAACTGTACCAACCACCTCACTTTTTACATTTGTACCCTTCTCTGCGTTGCCACCTGTTGGTGACCCCTTTAGCGTATAAAAGGAGGCCCATGCGCAACGTAGAGGAGGTTCGGTTCGACTGGTTCGCAAGGTTCGACTCATTCGGAACCCAGAAAAACACTACGCTCTCTCTCTCTGGAGCAAGAACACAAAATAATCAAACAAGCAGCAGTAGGAGTGTTATCTCTCCGGAGAGCTCCGAAGCTGGGTAAACTGCTCGTGTGCTTCGCCTCGATCTGCTCTTCGTGCGATCTCCGCCCCCCGCCGAACCGAAAGGGGCTCGGTCTGCCGGCCCCATAGGTGTTCGTGGATTCAGTTTCCCCGACATCTTTCATATGATTTATAGCATGCACTGCTTCTAATTTGTTGAAATTCCATTTATGATGGGACGCTTTTAACTTGGCAGAGTCATATTGGTTGCATCTTTCATGTGTTGTCTAGATTGCATTGCTTCTTATTTGCTGGAATGGTTTCTTCTTAGTTTACACAAACAATTGTGAATATGCCATGCCGTCCTATTTTTCATACATATTCCATCCTGGTATCATGTGTTTTCCTTACATCAAAGTAGTGGTTGTCAGTATCATGCATGAATGAGTTCTGAAGAGTGAATTTTCTTGCTTTTTCTTGTCGGTTTTACTTGACAATTCAAAATCAATAAAGTGGAAGGAAGTTAGCAAGGCAGCGGATAAAGGTGCTCCTTCCGAACGGAGGGCCTCTACAGTTTCTACTCCTCCACACCCCCAAGATGATTTCCAAGACTACACATGCATAGACACTCAACAAAGTTGTGTTTATGATGAGCACGTCTCCCCTAGTGCAGCATCACCGGTGCTCCCTCTAACTTGGCACTGTTATATGTGGTTGCATATTATGTGTGATGTCTAGCTTGTATTGCTTCTAATTTTTTTGAATTCCATCTGCTTACTTTACACATTATACTTGAAGAAGACATGTGTTCCTGTTTCTACAACATACAATATCTGTCTATCACACCATGTTCTTACATCAAATTACTACCGTTGTGTAACCTGCAACAATCACTTATCATAAGACACGTTTGACTTCAGAGTGTGATATAGGTTACATCTCACATTCTTTTCTAGCTTGTACTACTAATTTGTTGAAATGGCACTTATGACACGACAATTTTAACTTGGTAGAGTGATATTCGTTGCATCTTTCATATGGTGTCTAGCTTTCATTGCTTCTAATTTGTTGAAATGCCTTCTCCTTAGATTACACATCATAAGCTGTGAATATGCAATGCTGTGAATATGCAATGGCACTAATGACGAGAGACCTCTAACATGGTAGTGTGATGTTCTTTGCATCTTGCATATGATTTATTTCTTGTACTGCTTCACATTTGTTTAAACACCATTTATGATGAGACACTGTTAACTTGGCAGAGCGATATTTGTGGCATCTTTCATATGGTGTCTACCTTCCATTGCATTGCTTCTAATTTGGTGAAATGTCTTCTTCTTAGTTTACACATCATAGTTCTAGTTATCTCTTCCGTCCTATTTTTCATACATATTACATCCTCCTATCATGTGGTTGTCTAACATCAAAGTTCAGTTCATCTGCATCATGCATCAATTTGTTCTGAAGAGCTAAATTGCTATTCGTTTTACTTGTCGGCTTGACTTAACATGGCACAGAGAAAGAGGAAGAAACACAGAATGTTAGGGAATGAGAAGCGGATGAATCCTGCAGATTCTGCTGGTACTGATGGTGCAATAGAAGGTCAAAGTCCAACGGAAAATTCTACAAACACGGCATCCCATGCTACACGAGTTGCAAAAAAGGCCAAACAGAAACAAATAGTTGCCACCAAACAAGCAGAGACAACCCTAGTTCTTGCAACACCTACCACAGTACTACCAGCTGCACGACTTACTCGTGCGTCAACTGAGCTAGCAGCACGTTCCCAAGCTCCCTTGCCACCTGACACTACTTCCCAAGCACCCTTGACACAAGACGAGTTGGCAATATCAGATGGATCTTGTGAGCTTCAACAGCAAGAAGGTAGTTGTTGGAGTCAAGTTACAGTTGCATGCTTCTTTATATGTAGTCTCACAGTTTGATGTACACTAACACTTCCTATGTTCGTTGTTGGACTAGCACCTAGGCGCAGGAGGAAAAAAACATCAGGGATAATGCTCAATAGGCTAACTAAATCTAGAGGAGGAAGAAACAAGATCCGTTTTGAGGCAGGTTTAAAAAGGCCACGTGATGATACAGAGTCAGCCAAGTTAGTATCATAGGCAGCGGTTGCTGTTAGGTGTCATGTACGTATCCTCCCAACATGGATTCACTACAGGAATGACAAAGACGAAACCCAGTTCAACACCTTCCTCAACCATTTATCTGTAAGTATGGTTATGTATGGAAACTAGTAATATCGTCTTGCTCTGTCCCATACTTTCTAGGTTGCTGATAATGAGACTCCCATAATTTTCAATAGATGAGGTTCAAGTTGGATAGCCAAGATGATGCAACCAGACAAGCTTGCACCCATGTTTTCAAGTCTGCTCTACGATAGTATCGATATAACTTGAGGAAAACTCACTTTGAAGGCAAGGCTAACAGTGAACTTTCCCAAACATCTCTAGTGGAAAATATATCGGATGAAGACTGGAGGGGACTTGTTAAACACTGGTCTGATCCGATGTATCAGGTACATTATATATATGTGATCAGATCACATGTTGAAGTCCTATTTACGCATGTGCCACACAAATCTATCTTCTTGTAGGTGAACTGTTCAAAGAACAAGGCCAACCGTACGAAAGTGAAATTCCAACAGACGACAGGATCTCGTAGCTATATTGCACACTGTGAGGCTCTTGTAATTAGATGCTGTTTCACTCTTTTCGTTGTACCATTTTATCAGATCAATATTGACTTGTTCGAAATGCAGAGGAAGGCTCGCAAGGACCAAAAAGTACCTGAACCAAATGATGTTGAAATCTTCAAGGACTGTCACACCAGCAAGAAGAAGGGCATGACTACACGATTCAAAGCCGTTGTTGTAAGTCCTTAATCCTCATGCCTTTTAAGTACTAATTACTCTGACTTGTGCCTTGAAGTGCATGGTTTGCAGCCAATGTCTATTACTCTTTTCAATTTTATACACAATTGTCTTAGCATATCATTGCACCTTACAAGGTTTAAAAGAGAGGAGTGATGTTCCTTTGATCTTGACCCGTAATCTAGTTCCGTGCTGGACTTTCCCACACAACGTTACAATTGCCTGTTTGTCTGTTCTCAGTTGTTTTGTGATATGAATGATGTCATACTATGCTTATCATATTGTAAACTTTGTCTCTTTATCCATAGCCCTCAATACAATGTGAAGAAATAGACAATACATTAGCGATGGTACATGGTCATATGTTTGGAACCTGGTTTTATTATGTACTTTGCAATAAAATACAACTAATATTTTACACGGCTTCACCAGAATAAGTTCTGTATATAGACCAAAGCTATTTTGTTTGGTTTTGCTGCCTCCTTAATATCTTCTGTCCTGGTACTACTAATGTAAAACCTCAACTTTTCAGCAAGCTATCGAAAAAATGGTGGAACCACCACCTTCTGAAGGTGGCGAGGCAACTGTAACCGCAATGTCAGCTCTTGCTGCAGTGGGTCAGTACCTGTCCACTAACAGTGCCAAAAGCACGTTCCTTGGTAATACTGGGTTGGTTGTTAAGGCAATATCGTCCAAACTGCCTCATGATCATGATATGCAAGCTCAAAGCAATGTTGTATCTGCGCTCCAGACACAAGCCATTCCCTAACAGAGATCCTTCGTGAAACAAGGAGAAACATTGCTCAATGTCGTCAAGATATGCATGGTTTTGAAACCAGACTATCAGACATTTGCTATGTTGTTCAGGAGCCTAGGGGAAACGAAGGCGAGGGTTATGGTGCTCCATCGGACAATACAACATGAAAACGTAACAGTCAAGTCAAATGAACTGAGCTTCTAAACTTCTGGTGGTGCATTTATCTGATAGACTGTTAAGTTTTATGCCAACCTTCCTTTTGTTATATAGTTATAATTTGTTTTGGTGCGATACAAAATTTATTCTTAATGTGCAGCCACCAGCTGAAGAAAACAGCAAGCCATTTTTGTATAGTGTAGGGTGCTCCCTATATTTGCACTTGTGGCGATCTTTGATGCTGAGTGGATGTAATCTATGCAATCGCCTTAATAGCCTAGCGTTAGTTTCGGCCTTATTTATTTCCTAGTCTTCTTTTTCCCTGGTTTGCTAGTGGCCGCAACTACCATGGGCCATATACAGGCCGTAGGATCCATGTGTCTCCTATGGGCCGTCGAGAAATGGGCCTGTAATCGGTGGGCCTCGGGCCATCGGATAAATGGGTCTACATGGGCCGTAATCAGGCGTAATTGGTATCGGCCCATCATCGTGACATGCCGTTAACAGGCCGTAGGACAGCAAAGGCTTAATTCTATCACAGGCATAACGGGTCGTTAATGGGCCAGAATATAGGACGGGCTAGAAACGGCGCAACGGGTTAACAGGCCAGAAACGGGCCGACTCTTGCCATGGGCCGAATTTGGCCCATTAGGGTAATAGGCCAGTAACGGGCCGACTCTTGCCATGGGCCGAATTTGGCCCATTAGGGGAACATCCCAGTAACGGGCCGACTCTTGCCATGGGTCGAATTTGGCCCATTAGGGGAACATGCCAGTAACGGGCCAGAAGTAATCGAGGGCCGAAAAGGAGCCCAAGAACGTATGGGCCGTAAATAGGCTGAAAGCTAACATGGGCTGGAAACGGCCCATGTAAATCACGAGCCGTTAACGGGTATAAAGAAAATTACTGTTCATTATGGGCTAGAGTCACCGTGGGCCTGTAAAGGGCCGAAAGATACGAAGACCTCTTATGGGCCGAAAGACGTCGTGGGCCATATATGGGCCGAAAGTGAAATGGGCTGGTGTTATATTCGACAGCCCACATGACGTTGTTGGGCTGATTTCCTTTAGGGCCTAACGGGCCATGAGTTAACGGGCCATAAAATGGGCTATTTGCGAAGAGACCGTTAACAGGCTTTTCATGGGCCAGCCCGTTAACTTTTGACCAAGTCAAACGGGATGGCTTTGTAAGCTAAATGGACCAGTGGTGGGCCGTGGCACGTGTCGACATATCATAGGCGCCTATCTGACCCACTGACGAGCTGACATGTGTTTCATTCGGCCCATAAGAATTTTACACATGGAAATTTCCCATTGGTCGAGGCTGTTAACGTGTTATCGGATCCAAAACCTGACCCGATAGCTCAACGTCGTTCCGTTATGGTGGATGCCACGTGTTGGTCACCCTTGACGAAAGCACTTCTGTGACGCGCGATTTATCGTCATGGAAGTGGACACTTCCGTGATGACAATTTTGGTAATGTCATGGAACACTTCTACGACAGCACACGTATGACTATCTTGATTCTGTCATAAAATCGTCATGGATGTACATGCATGACAAAAACGCGACCTACTGTGACAAACACGTATCATCACGGGAGTGTATTTTTTTTGTAGTGGTGCTTGCTGCAACCTCACCACTACCCACACGTCACCCATTGAGCTTCGCTAGTTTTGATACCCTAGGTAATGAGATTGCTGATTCCTCGTGGCTCATAGATTATTGATACAATAGCTGCAGGTAATAATATAGATATAGGTGATAGTACAGAGCTCCAGTTGGAGTAACATGAGGACCATGGTCATATGTATGTTTCATTTCCGGGTCGATCAGGATTGTAGCGTGGGCAGTTATGCCATTTCTCATTTGGCCGGACCTTGTCTTCTTTGGGATGAATGTATGAATGATTGAATATTATGTTGTAGACATGTGGCGACTATAAGCCTTTATCTAGTATTCACCCTTGTTCATTACATGGTATGTGCGAAGATATAACCATCCTGGTGACGAGCCTAATATGTGCTTATGCATGTAAGTCGTGCTTCGACACATGTGGGATTCACATATTGGGTGCTACAATATATTAGGTTTCACCCAAAATGTATTCCTCGTGATTTTTTGGATGAGGTGAGGGAAGGATGTGGTTAGTTTGTAGATTAAGGCGCTCTGCAAATTGGTGCAGTGAGAGTCATGTTGCATAAATGCCATAACTTACATCACATGCGTTAGATGTAGATCTGATGGTCAGAATTTATGGATGGTGGATACACCATCATCCCCAACTGGGTCTTTATTGGCCTACGCTAGGTGCATCTACTACAATATAAATTTTTCTTGATGCGTGGAACAACCAGGAACATTAGTGATACATCTCCAATGTATCTATAATATTTGATTGTTCCATGCTATTATATTATCAATCTTCGATGTTTTATATGTAATTATATATCATCATATATCATTTTTAGGACTAACCTATTAACCTAGTGCCAAGTGCTAGTAGCTATTTTTTGCCTATTTTTGGTTTTCCAGGAAATCAGTACGAAATGAAGTCCAAATGACACGAAACTTTTATGATTTTTTTCTGGACATAAGAGACCCTAGAAGCTTTGGGAGAAGTCAGAAGGCGAAGGAGGTGGCCACAAGGCACCAGGGCGCACCCTGATGCCTTGTGGTCCCACCTTTGCTCCGTTTGACCTAATTTCGCCTCTATAAATTATCTAAAATCAGGAAACCAATACAGAGCCACCAAAAACACCTTTTCCACTGCCGCAAGTTTCTATTCTCGCGAGATAGCATCTGGCGGCTTTTTTGTCACTCTGCTAGAGGGGGAATCAATCACAGATGGCTTCTACATCAACCTTGCTACCCCTCCGATGAGGCGTGGGTAGTTTATCACTGACCTACGGGACCATAGCTAGTAGCTAGATGGCTTATTCCTCTCTTTGATCTTCAATAAAATGTTCTCTTCGATGTTCTTGGGCACCTATTCGATATAATCTTTTTGCGCTGTGTTTGTTGGGATCCGCTGAATTGTGAGTTTAACATCAGATTATCCATGCATATTATTTGAGTCCTCTCTGAACTCTTTTATGCATGATTATTATAGCTTTGTATTTCTCTCTAATCTATTGATTTGGTTTGGCCAACTATGTTGAGTATATATTTTGTGTTGCATGTATATTCGTGTTGTGGCCCACCTCCTAGTCCTGTATAGTTGACGTTGAGGCCTACCATGTAATTATATATACATGCACTAGCACCCCATCAATACACCATTCATTGTATTGCAAACTTGTCCATCCGCATGGTATCATCCTTTTCGGTCCTAACCTCGGGTTCACCGTCGCCACTGCTGCCGCACCCACCATCGCTGCACGCCACCACCGCCGCGCCCCTCCTCTACCCCGCCATGCCGCCCCATTCACCGCTTCCTCCCCCCTCTGCCGCGCCGCCCCCTCTGCCGCGCCGCGCCTTCCTCTGCGACGTGCCGCCCACTACATAATGCCGTGTCGCTCTCTCCCTCCATCACCGTCGCCGCTCGCGCCGCCCGCTGCCCCTAGCCATGTTGTGCCCTTCCGAAGCCGCACGCCACCATAGCTGTCTCCCCCGCAGCTGCCTCCTCCTCCTCCTCCCAAAACCCTAACCCTACCCGCCAACATGTCTTCCCCGAGCTCCTCCACGTCCCGCTCGTCGAACCCTTTCGCCAGCCCGGAGCCCTCCACCGCCACCATCTATGATGTCAACATCGAGGCCCAGGTCCCTATCCATCTCAATAGCTCCACCACGTCGTACTACGCATAGAAGATCTACTTCAACCTCATCTTCCGCGAGTACTACCTCACCGAGCACATCAACGGTTCTGTGGATAGAGAGTACATGCGGAGCGATCTGGAGAGGTCCGCCATTGAAGCCACGATCATCCGATGGTTCTACCAGACTGTCTCGAAGGACATCTTCCACACGACACTGAGGACGACAACGCTTGTGCCGTGTGGGACAAGATCAACGCGCTCTTCACTGACAACAAACTGTAGCGCCTTGTTTTCATGCAGCAGGTGTTCTTAAGTTGTCACCAGGACAATTCCACCATTGATAAATTCTGCATGAGGCTCAAGATTCTCGCCAACAAGCTTTGCGACATCGGTGCTAAGGTCTCTGACGACCTCATGTTGAGCACCCTCATCGCCGACCTTAATGAGGACTTCAGCAAAGCGGCATCCAACTCACCCTACTACCGTAGCCCACTTTCCAGCACTTCGCCCCGTACCTCAAACTTGAGGAGCGCCGGATGACGAAGCTGAAGTAGTGGATCCAACACACCGCCCTCGCTGTCGGCACCACCCGTGGCGGTCCTTCTCCACCAGCCGCGCCTAGTCCGTGTGCGCCACCTGCGCCCATCGGCTACTTCCCGCTGACGCCCGCACCCCCGCGCCTCCCAAGCAGCCCCAAGGTGGTGGGGGCCAGTGCAATCAGCGGGGCGGCGGGGGCCGCCGCCAGCAGTAGGCACAACATGCGGGAGCAGTGCCCCGCTATCAGAAGGCTCCTCCGCCGTGGGCCACCAGGCAGAACCCATGGACGGGCTTCACCCATGCCTATCACATGCCAGTCTCGCGGGCCCCTGCACCGGGTCTCCTTGGTCCCCACCCCATGGGCCACCAGGCGTTCATCGGCACCCCTAACAGCCGTACGGTGCTCTGCTCGTGCCGCCACCCCTCGGTGGCTACCCCTCATTCATTGGTCGCTGCTGGTACCTGCACCGTGGGACCCTGCCCTCCTAGCCGCCCTTCACTCTGCCCCGTCGCCGAGTAACTATGGCGGTGGTGGCGACTTGTACATGGACTCAGGTGCTACTGCGCACATGATGGCTCATCCTGCTAACCTATCCCCCCCACTCCAGTTAATACTCCCACTCACATCACCGTTGGCAACGGTTCTTCTTTACCTATCACTCATGTCGGTAGTACTAGTTTTCCTTCTAGTTCCACACATATCACTATGTCTAATGTCCTTGTCTCCCCTGAATTAGTCACTAGCTTAGTTTCCGTTCGTCGTCTTACTAGTGAGAAATACACTTACAGTTGAATTTGACGGTGTTGGTTTTTCTGTGAAGGATGCTCTCACCCGGATGGTGCTCCCCAGATGTGATAGCCCTGACGGGCTCTATCCCATGCATGCCGGTGCCTCCACCTCCACACCCGTCGCCCTCACCACTGGTGTCGACCTTTGGCATGCTCGCTAGGGCCACCCCAACCCCGTCGTTTTGCATAAGATTCTTAGGAGTTTTTCTTTCTCCTGTAATAAGCTCGACGAGCATACTTGTGAGGCTTGTCGTTTAGGCAAGCACATTCGCCTTCCCTTTACTGCATGTACTACAGTTTCCACCTTTCCGTTTCAATTACTTCACAGTGATCCTTGGACGTCTCCCGTTGCGAGTAACACATACTATCTATTCTACTTGGTGATTTTAGATGATTTTTCTCATGATGTGTGGACTTCTCCTCTTCATCGTAAATCCAATGCTTTAGCCACACTCACTCCCTCTTATTCTTATGACACCACCTAGTTCGGTCGCCCCATAATTGCACTCCAAACAGAAAAGAGTTTGACAACGTCGCCCTCCACACACTTCTCGCCTATCATGGCACCACCTTCCGTATAACTTGCCCTTACACCTCCCAGCAGAACAGTCGTGCCGAGCGTATCCTCCGCATCTTAATGACCGAGTTCGCATGTTACTGTCGGCGTCCTGGGAACGGGGGGTACCCAAATTTGCCTGCCTGCGGCCCAGGGCGTGGCCCCACCAATGGCCAGTACGGCCCAACTTCATCAGCAACCACTCAAGATCCTCGCGAGGAGGACGACACCAAGACCTCCTCTAGGGCAGCCTCGTGAGGAGCAAATATATCTATGCAAGGGGCATCTCGTGAGGTCCACGCGACGTGAGCCATGATGACCAAGGCTAGGCCGGCGCCAGCGGGTGCAGAGTGCCAGTTTCCTCTTTGGTGCTAAGGAAGCAGGCGCAGGTGAGCAGTCCCAAGGCATCAGGCAAACATTTCCATATCGGTGCAACAAGACCAAGACTAGCAGGACGGCAGGACGGAGGTCACCGCGGAGCCCACGGCGGCGTCACCACCATAGCCTTTGCAGGCGAAGACCACCTTTTGTCAGGATAACTTGTACTAGTTGTCTCCCTTCAAAATTGGCCGTTGTCGGATCCCTTCCCGCCTAAACATTTGGAAAGAGGACCAGGGCCTCTATAAATAGGACTAGCCACCACCATAGCAAGGGATGGATCATTCGGACCATCCTCAAGCACACCAGCTCATCGAGCTCCAGAACACCTCTCTCCTTAGGAGGTTGTTCATCCATTGTACTAGTTCATCCTCAGCCCACGAGGCAATCCACCACACCACACTAGAGTAGGGTATTACACCACAACGGTGGCCCGAACCAGTATAATCTCTCGTGTCACTTGTTCCTTGGGTTCGGCGAGCTAGGCCTTGAGATAGTTGCGAGGGCGAGCTAGGGAGAGAGAGATCTTCGTGAGCATCCCAGTGTTCGAACCTGAAGGGTTTGCCAGAACCCAGAATCCGATAGTTACTCTTTCACTCTAATGTGCCCACTCGGTTTTGGCCCTGTAACACCCCCGGATGTAATTAACTTTATATGTATCCCAACTCTTGCCGTTTCCAGCCTAAGTTATTTTATTTTCCTCGGGTTCGGGTTTTTGTATCCGTGTGTTGTTGCTTCTGTCATGCATCTCATATCATGTCATCATGTGCATTGCATTTGCATATGTGTTCGTCTCATGCATACGAGCATTTTCCCTGTTGTCCGTTTTGTATTCTGGTGCTCCTATCTCCTCCGGTGCCCCTTTCTACCTTTTTTCGTGTTTGGGGGTTAAACATTTCTGGATTGGACCGAGACTTGTCAAGCGGCCTTGGTTTACTACCGGTAGACTGCCTGTCAAGTTTCATGTCATTTGGACTTCGTTTGATACTCCAACGGTTAACCGAGGGACCGAGAAGGCCTCGTTTGTGTTGCAGCCCAACACCCCTCAAATTTGGCCCAAAACCCACCAAAAACCTTTCCATCATCTAGAGCGTTTGATCACGATCACGTGGCCGAAAACCGCACTCCATTTGGAGCTTCCTAGCCTCTTCTACCCCTATATATAGTTCATCTCCCAAAATTCGTGGATCATCCTACCCTAACCCTAGTCCCGCTCCTCTCCGCGTGGCCGGACATGTCCGTCGCTGCCCGGACGCACCGCCGCCGCCAATAGGAGCCCGCCACCTGTCCCTCCACCGCCGTCTCTCTCCTCCGGCCCGCCGGGCCCGAG